>NC_073746.1:67394329-67742041 GCF_029784135.1 Toxorhynchites rutilus septentrionalis | reverse complement strand
GGACACAACCGCATATTTTCGACGTAGAACTACGCAATTATATTATGCAATCCACTTATTTACCACTACGAATATTATTTTAGAATGCATGGATTTTTTTTAAATAAATTATGTTCTTCGTTACAAATAAACTTGATGAACGTTCTTTTACGTTTGATATGATGCCTATGACTACCAAAATATGTGAACGGAAGTGAATTGTCAAACGATCATTGTATTTTACATTTCCCTCTGAACTTATTGCACATCTCATGTTTAGGTAGTTCTCGAACCGCGAAAGTTCATTCACCTCCAGTATCTGAAATGACTATTTTCCTAGGCTTCTCAGTTTAGAAGTACGTTTTAGGGAAACATATTCTGGTCTGCACAACGACAAACGAGTACAAAAGTACTCAACACCAGAAAATACCCCCGACTTGCATGTATTTGCAAAGCGGATTTCCCTAGGCACATTGATTTTGAAGTCCATGTTAAGGAAACACAGCTCGGGGGGAACAAAAATACCCCCAACTTGCATGTATATTTGCAAAGCGGATTTCCACAGGTACATCGATTTTTAAGTCTATGTTGGAGAAACCGTAAATCGGGCCAATCAAAACTTGGCAGTTAGGGCGTTTAGATAACGCTTGACATTTTACAGTTATTCAACTGTTCATCTCATGAAAAATAACATTTTATTAATTGTGATAGACGCGTAGAAATATTTCCTATCAATTGATGCAAATATCTTTCCGATCTGTTAAGAAATATAAGCAGTTATAAGTTATAAGTAGGGTTAGCACACAAATCGGCAGAACAAATGTATGGGAGAAAAGGAAGTTCTTCCAGGTTCATGAAATTAAACCGTTTAGAGATTAGCGTTTAGACAAATCTTAGAGAATTTCCGATTCGATTGGTATGAAAATCATGAGAATTCGTTCACAGTGAAAATAATAATTAACGTTAACTTTATTTCATAAAAACGTGACCTGTTTTCTGATTTGGCACCCTTCCTGAAAGACGTAGTTCTACGTCAAAAAGGCGCTATATCGATTATTTCAAGAGATAGAGAAAAACTTTGTTCTACAAAGATGTCTCAAATAATTGGAGCTACAACATTGTCGAACTTTGTTTACCTCTATCTATAAAGATAAGAAAGTTAGATTTTTTATTTCATCGAAAATGTTGGTCATCCTACAACATAAAAACGAGCGCTCTATCATGAGTAACAACTTTGTCGAAGACAGTTTTTGCCTAGAGAATAACTGTCGAGCTCTAAATGCTAATTTCCACTTGAATGCATCTCCTGGACCATTGTGCACTGCATTGCAAGCCCCATATCAGTGTGATTCTCCTACCAGTAGTAAACACCATCAATCAAAAGTAAAAATAACTAGAAAAAACAAGCAGAGTAATCAAAACAGGAGCGGTAGCAAATCAGCTTCATCAATAGCAATAACCTTAACAGCAGAACAGCCAACGAGATTCAATTTTCCTGTCACAACCTGAACGAAAATATAACGTTCTTCTGCTTCGCTCATTGATGATTTATCAATCCTCCAGGTAGTGACCCAAACGGAAGCGGCAGTGAGTCTTTTCAAATTGCCTTTTCCAAGGCTGAGAGGGTAGTTTAAGTTTTACAAACTGTCCCTTTTCAAGACTAGAGGCGCATGAACTGGGAAGCTAAAACCTTCACAATTCAAAATATAATAATCTGATTCGCCTCTGTCACAACGTGTTACATTCCACTATCTACCACGCAGAAGGAGTTGATATACCAGCTTTTTTTTCAGAACAATTTTTTTCAAAAGAGTTGGACGTACGTTTTCGTGTTTTTTTGCTCTCATGCTTTCGATCTAACACCCACAGTGGTGCAATTTTGTTCAGTGAGAGTACCGTGTCCATTTCATGTTGTCTGGCGGAGTGTGCTTCTGTATTTTTATTCACACGCACATACTGGATTTATGCGTTGCCACGGGTAGATTGAAATGATTCAGATGTGTGGAATAATGAAGCTGGTGGAAGGAAAGGAAAATGACCGAGGCGATAGCACATAGCACTGCAATACATAATAATACAATGACATCTATATAAATAAAAATAGATCGCCAATGTGTTGATAAGCGCAAGACTCGAGGAAGGAATGGTCCTATTTGAGCCGGCTTTATTCCGTTGTATTCGTCTCTGCCCGTAGATCGGTGTTACGGAGCGCAACATCGGAAATTTTTTGGAAAACTGAAAATGAAATGAAATTGGGAATATTCGGAAAATTGAATGTTAACAAGTTCCACAATTACATCGTGATAAGCGTGATTGCTTCACACCACCGTATTTGTCGACAGCCATTGAACATTTTTTTATTTCTAATGGTTATAAGTTGTTGAGCGCTCTCCTCAACTGGGCTTCAGAATAGGGTGTATCACAATAGAGGAACAGTTCTTTTGATTCTGTAAAATGTCCTGTTTTCAAGATATACAACCAAAGTAACCAACATTTGTTAGACAACTTCCCAAAAGTGTATCATAAGTCTAGCTTTCCCTAATATTCTCCTTCTTTGTTCCCATGAACCAAAAACAACCAGGCCGAGTATTGTCCAATATGTTCTATTTTCTCACGGCCCACCTCATTAAACCAACGTCACAGCCAAGTTACCTAATTATTTTAAACAAACCAGCCCAATTTCTTACAATTCACGCACAGGTACGCTAGTCGATTGGATGTCTCCCAGCCAGCGTCAGCAATAGCGGCAATTATGACGTCTCGGTGAATGATTCCGCCAAGTGGTGCTACGCATCACTAGGTTCGTTGCTGCTCGGAGGATAGACCACCGGGCGAAGTGGAAGCCAAATATTGAGAATATGTACCTCTCGAGGTGACCGGTCTGCTGCAATCTGGCTGTGGCTCAGATAGCGTAACTAATTGATAGTCTAGCGGCTGGCTGTTTCCTCTTCTACTCTCTGTTGCGTCAGCCCTAAGTACCTGTCTGTATTTCCACTCCAGCAAATCAGCGCAACCACCTCCCGACGAAGAATGAATGCCGTCACCACCCATAACCCGAAAACAGGTGTTTTGGGGCTGCTCTGTCGATATTATCGCAGGTTGGTTATCTTGTGTTGATTCGTGGAACTCCAAAAGCGCTTATTCTCTACCCGAACACATGGGCTCATGGAACAGGGGCCATATATCATTTCTGCGAAAAGAGCTATGAACCACGACGCATGGCGGAGGAAGAAATTTGGTACTATGTACTGTGTAATGGCATAATCGTGCCACTTCCTCTCACCGGCCGTGACTTCTACTGTTTGAAACCCAAACGACACGCCTAAGGGAGGTTAACCACGCCATTGACGCGTCGTTGCAAAAGTAGCAACAGAAAGTTTCTACTCCAAAGATAGAGAGGAAGATATATTTTGAAAGAGCACACGTAGCGTAAATTTAGATTAGCTTTTTCGACGAAGGGAACAATGAAAGTTCGGGAAGTATTATGGTTAATTATCTTAGCAAGCATTATGTATGGTTCGCTCCGGATCGGGTGAAGTGAAAGCACGTAAAAATCATAGAACAGAATGGAGCCTACCTTCAATGATGGGAAGGTAATTAACGAATCGATGTTTTACCTACCGATAATGTTGCATAAGCCCCGCCAGGAGTTAACCTCCATTCGATCAGCAATCATAATTTAACTCTCAGTCATTCCGCGCAATTATCATTTTCCCATTTATCTCCGGTTGCAAAACTGGTTTCGTTGAACGCTCTAGCGGAAAAGTGTTGGAAATTTTAACGCTTTCGATCTCGACGCGACTGCTGCTGATACGGTGCTGGATATTATCCACTTATTTTGCATTCGCTTCGAATGCTGCTCCTGTGCTGCAACTTGCCGTTATGGCACATACACAGTGGCGAAACGGTTGTCTATTGCATTCATGGATTATGGGTGCAGTTATATCTGCGCGCCAAGTGAAGAAGCTTCTTGACGTAGGACTACGTCTTTCAGTAAACTGTGAAGGGATTCTGGTGAATTGCACACCAATCAAATCGAAATTTATCTATGATTTTTTGGATATGATATACATTACAAATTCATTATTCGTAAACGGTTTAAAACTGACGGGAATTGGAAGCAATACAATTTTCCCATACAATTGTTCTGTACATTTCAGTGCTTTCCTACCCACATAGTCTATATCGAGTAACTTACATTACGACGGGTTTCAATTTATAATTTTCTTGTCAACGAACTAAATTTTATTCAATAAAAAGCTGTGTCTAGAAATTTAGAAAAAATCCCATTTTAGTGATGCTCTATCTAATCGGGTACAACCTTGACTCAAAACCTTAAATACGTTTTTCTAGACTCTACCTTTTTTAAGCTGGCGTACGCGATTTCCTCAAGTTCTTCTGAACTGATTCATTTCAAATTTGATATGGATAAATCTTTATATATTTCTCTATCGCATGAACCAACAAAATTCACAATTTCTATTCTACTATTTTTTTAAAAATGGAAGCGTCATTAAAGAAGTGTTGTTTGTTTTTTAAAGGAACGCTATTTTGTATAAAACATTTTCCGACTTGTCCGGAGTTAATACGATAGCGCATATGAATTTTTCTGATTTTTACAGCATTCTTACATTAATTTTTTGTTGTTGACTGAAATCGTGTATGCACTGTTTTCTCAGACCACCCCACTTGACTTCGGATTATTTCCGTTTGAATTTTTAAAAGATTCATAAAAAAATAATAAAATAAAACATAGTAAAACATTATTAGTTTTATTTATTCAGAGCTGGAAATTTTTTTCTGAAATTCGTTCCTCCTCACTAGAATATTTCTATAAGACTACGAGAGAGTTAATTTTATACTTCTAATTAACCTTTAACCTAGTACCTTTAAAATGCACAAAAACAAGAACATTTACGAGGCACAATCAGTGCACATACGGTCAGCTTATGTATTGTTCTCGCAAGAACGCAAGAAAGGACAACAAAGAATCATGAATCAATCATCTACAAAACCACGCGTCCCTTTTCCAGGGCCGTCAAAACTTTCTACTGAATAGATAATTTTTAAATTTCGATTCATTTTGAAAAAGACGGTCGCATTGTTGAAGTAGGACTTTAAATTTAGTTTATTCAACTTGAATAAAAATTGAAAAAAATAAATTTGAAGCCCTACGTCAACAATGTAGTTGTGTTCTCAGCATACTTTCTTGTAATTTTCCTGCCTTTGTATGGAACGGAACGAGATTCGGCAATCCTACTTTTTTTGTACATATTTTAATATTTTACGTTTCCATATTTTTATAATTTTACTATTTTTTTATATAATATTTTAATTTTTGTAACTTTTGTAATTTTTTTTATTAAAGTATATATATTTTTAAATATATATTTTACGCTTTCATGTTTTCATAATTTTTCTATTTTTTCTTATTTTCATTATTTATGAAAATAAATAATGAACTTTGATTATAATATAATTTTTCATTTTTCTTTTTTTGGCAGACTTATCTCACTTCTTAACTAGGCGAACCTAGCCAGAATTTTCACCTGCCCCCGGGCTTCTGAATGCCAAAGGGGGACTAGGCTCTGCGGAATGCACGTATCTGCATGCTCGTGCTGTTTCAGTCCTGACCGAGAAATTGTCGGACAATCGCGCAGGTGCTAAGGATGACCGACTTTTGGATGCCGGCCAATTCCTTCTCCATGTTCAACACCTTTAGCGCTTCCAGAAGTGTCTTCGGGACAATTCCAGTTCCAGAGAGAACGACTGGAACAATTCTTGGGACCTCCCTTAGCCCCCACAGTTCCTTGAGCTCCACGGCCAATGGTCGGTACTTGCAGATTTTGCGACCGTGGGTCTCCTCCAGATTCTGGTTCAGTGGAATAGCGACATCGATGATGGTGACTTTGCGGTCGCTCTTGTCGTAAACCATTATATCTGGGCGGTTGTGGTGGATCGAGAGGTCGGTCAGAACAGTGCGATCCCAGTACAGCTTGAAACGGTCATTTTCCAGGACAGGTGCAGGCAGGTACCGGTAGTTTGGTACGTTGTCTTCCAGTAGAGCACATTGGAGCGCCAGTTGTCGATGAACAATACGGGCCACGTTGTTGTGGCGCTCGGTGTAGGCTGCGTTGGCCAAAACGGGACAGCCTCCCATAATGTGCTCTATGTTTTCACCTGGTTGATGGCACATCCGGCAAATGTCATCAACGTCTTGATGCCAGACGTACCGCCTGCAGTTTCTCGTCGGCATTATCCTGTCCTGGATGGCTATCATGTCGGCTTCTACTACTGAAGAGAGTTCACCACGCGTTAGCCACAGATTAGATGCGGCCTTGTCGACGTGTGGCCGGTCCAGTTGATGGGGGTGGGCACCATGCACTGCCTTCTGCTTCCAAGCTGCAATCTTCTCCTCCACTGTCTGCAGATTGCAGTTGAGTTGGTACTCCGCTTGCGCCAAGTGCAGAGCGCTGTATCCTCTGTCGGCGGCGCAGACAGCCCGGTATAGCGCGTTTTGGTTGGCGCGTTCTGCGAAGTACTCGCGCAGTTGTCGTACCTGGGCAACACACAGTGCAGATATGTCGACTATTCCAAGTCCCCCTTCTTTGCGTGGCAGTGAAACTCTCTCCAGTGCCGATTGAGGATGGTGCATTCCGGCCTCTTTGAATGCTTTCCTCATCCTCCTCTCAAGGTCCTCTAGGTTAGTTTTGCTCCATTTGACTACACCAAAACTGAAGGTCAGTAGGGGAACCGCGAATGTGTTGATCGCGCGTACCTTGTTCCCCGCGTTGAGGAAAGTCCTCAGGACACAGTTCACTCGACTCAAGAACTTGTCTCGCAGCTCCGTCTTGATGTCGGAGTGGCGAATCCCGGTGAGCTGTCGGAATCCAAGATATTTATAGGATTCGCCACGAACCATGTCTCTTATGAACTCGCCGTCATAGACCTCGTAACCTCCGGATTCGGTAAGCTGCCCTTTCAGCAGATGGACACAGCGGCACTTGTCGAGGCCGAACTCCATGCAGATGTCCCTGCTTATGTCTTCGACAACCCGGATAGCTACACCTAGACGCTGACGTGAATCAGCGTAGACCTTGAGATCATCCATGTAGAAGGTATGGGTCACTTCTTCGTGGGCGCCGTCGCCATACCTTATTTTATAGCCATGACCGTTTCTATTGAGCGTCCTACTGAGGGGGTTCAGTGCCAGACAAAACCAAAGCGGGCTGAAAGAGTCGCCTTGGAATATCCCCCTCTTTATCTGCAGCGTTCTAGACTGCAACACATTTTCCCCATCACTGAGGTGCAGAGACGTGCTCCACTGCCTCATCGCATGCTGCAGGAACCTAACGACGACGGGATCAATCTTGTATAGCTCCAATACCCGGACGAGAAACGAGTGAGGTATGGAGTCATAAGCCTTCCTGTAATCGATGTAGGCCATACTTAGGTTCCGCTGGTTATATACCGCCTGGCCGACTATGGCTGCGTCGATGATGGCCTGGTCTTTGCAGCCATGCGTATTTTTCCTGCATCCTTTCTGCTCTTCTGCGATGATATGGTGTTGTTCGCAGTGGGCAGAAACTTTGGCGGTTATGATGCTGCTTAATATCTTGTACAGACTCGATAGGCACGTTATCGGCCTGTACTTTGATGGGTTCAATGTGTTGCTGTCTTTCGGGAGGAGGAATGTGACGCCACGGGTGGCGAATTCAGGGAGGTTGTGTGGGTCACGTAGCACCTTGTTGAAGCACTCAGCTATCTTTTGATGTGCGACGGTCAGCTTCTTGTGCCAGAAGTTCTGAACACCATCGGGGCCCGGTGCTGCCCAGTTCCTCAGGTACCGCGAGGCTTCGCGGACATCGTTCTCTTCGACGATGATAGCTGGCATCTCTCCAATTTCACCACAACTCTCCTCCTCCCGTCTTAACCACATTTGCCCGTCGCGATGTTGTACTGGGGTCTCCCAAATACCAGCCCAGAAGTTCGTCACATCGCTAATATCTGGCAAACCTTCGCGGTAGTCGGGCTTCTCGTCGCTAATGTGGTCGTAGAACGCTTTTTCGTTATCTCTGAACATCCGATTTTGTTCCTGGCGCTTTGCAGAGTCAGAGTAACGTTTCAGCCGTTTAGTTAGGACGCTCAATTGCTGTACCAGTGTGTCGAGTTTTTCCGTCAGCTGGTGAGCTCCCAGCTGGCGAAGTTCAGTAGGCCGCACGATCACAGCAACTTGGCGACATAATTTCGCCGATCTGTTGCCTCTTTTGTACGCCATCAGTCTTCCAATTGCGGCGCGCTTGTTTAGGATCCGTTGCTCCAATCTCCTTCGCCATGGAGGCTCACGCCTTTCACGGAGATGTTGGAGCAGTCCGCCTCTTGGCCTAATACGGTATCCTAAACTTTTGGCGGTCGCCACAGCAGCACAGTAAACTTTCAGTTGCAGCTCCTCCATGTTCTCAGCATCAACCAAGTGCAGCGGAAGAACGTGCTCGTTCATGAGCTTTACTGCACTTGTCAGCCTGCGGGAATGCTGCAACTTCGGGATCCTGGGGCGCGACAATGGGTCTGTGTCGCGGAACTGTGAGATCGCCTCGTCGTAGTGGAAGACCAGATCGCGTAGTAGTTGTTGATCTGGCTGTGGGTCTTCCGGCTCAGGGGGTTGTAGTACTGTGGCCTCCACTGGTGCTGATTCGCGTGCCCCACTCGCGAATGAATTGCTCAGCCGTACTGAACTTCGTCTCGACACATCGCTTGCTCTGTTGTTCCTGGAGCTTATTTCTCTCTGCACCTGCTGCTTGAACTCGTCGATTTGCGTTTGGGAGAGCATGTTGTTGCGTACTATCGCTCTACGCCTCGCGTTCATCGCGTTCTGATCAAGCCTCCCGACGAACTCTGGATACGCTTCCTCGAACATTGTTAGTATTCGAGGGCGACCGCTCATGTCCGTCTCCAAAGCAGTGCAGATGTAATAGGCGCGGATCACGAATTCATTCATTTCGTGTGTCCACATGATCCGTCGCCTAGTAGTACCCACAAGTGTGGACGACTGTCGTCTGACAGTCGCAACACGCCTCGTAGGCGCAGCGTTTCGTTGGTGATGTCGATGGCTGCTGTTTCCGTGTGGCGGTAGCTCTTCGGGTTGAATCCGGCTGGTGGCCCGCTCTTGCACATCGCCCTCCAGCCGCTGGCCGCTCGCTCTTACGCCCGTTCCAGGACCAGCTCCAGTTCGGGGACCCTCCTCGGGCGATCGCATTCTGAGTATTCTTCGTGAACGTAGCTCCATTTTCTGGGTGTATCTCCTTTGCCCGGGAGACAGCGGGTTGGCAAGGCCTCCATGACCCGGGAGGCCTTCCCCGGGAGAGATATAGCGCTCTGACTCGCTCGCACCCCCTCACTTAGCCACTTTCGACACCCGTTCTCGGAGCCAAGACCAGGTGTGTGTTTCCAGTTCACGCCCGATCTAAAAATGTCGTCATATGATCTTCGTGGAGGCGTGAGATAGGAACATTTGAGACCAACAGGTAGGCTCCTACCCTAGTGTTGATCCCCATTTGAGAACCAATTATGTTTGTTTAAATAAATATTTTCATAATTTTTTAATTTTTTTTTATATTTCAAATTTTTTTTGTGTGTTTTCTAATTTTCCAAACTATAGGCTCTGTTTTTGTTCGCTCCTTTTTTGTATGGTTTTTTTGGGATTTTCTTTTTTGTGTGATTTTTTTGTCTGGTATATGAAAAAGATCGCATTACATAGGTACGGTGTCAGTAAATGAGCAGTCTCATGCTTTGTTAGTATTCGCGTGTAAGTAGGAGCTTATTGAAGGGAACAAAGAGTTAATTTAATGATTTATGCGAATGAGTAGGCCGCTTATCAAAGCGAAAAATATAAATAAATTAAATAAAAATGATTACGTTTGTTCTACCTTTGGAATCCTAAAATAATTGACGTCCACTTTACACGCAGTTCCAGGACCATTACGATCATATTTATTTCGAAGTGTAAATTGTAGTTTGTTCGCAACAGACAGTGTGCCACGAGCAAACGAAAAGGCAACATGTCCCAACGTACAGAAAGATAACAAAAGGAAGTCGAACAGTGATCACGAAAGGAATCGTTAGAATTTGAGCTATTCTCTCGTGGAACTTTTTCATGCGGTCCTTATTCTCTGTACAAAACAAAAATTATTCAAATTATGCAGCGAAAGCAAATAATTTATCATTTTATCTGTTTATCATTTTATCATTTTATCATTTTATCATTTTATCATTTTATTATTTTATCATTTTATCATTTTGTTATTTTATCATTTTATCATTTTATCATTTTATCATTTTATCATTTTATCATTTTATCATTTTATCATTTTATCATTTTATCATTTTATCATTTTATCATTTTATCATTTTATCATTTTATCATTTTATCATTTTATCATTTTATCATTTTATCATTTTATCATTTTATCATTTTATCATTTTATCATTTTATCATTTTATCATTTTATCATTTTATCATTTTATCATTTTATCATTTTATCATTTTATCATTTTATCATTTTATCATTTTATCATTTTATCATTTTATCATTTTATCATTTTATCATTTTATCATTTTATCATTTTATCATTTTATCATTTTATCATTTTATCATTTTATCATTTTATCATTTTATCATTTTATCATTTTATCATTTTATCATTTTATCATTTTATCATTTTATCATTTTATCATTTTATCATTTTATCATTTTATCATTTTATCATTTTATCATTTTATCATTTTATCATTTTATCATTTTATCATTTTATCATTTTATCATTTTATCATTTTATCATTTTATCATTTTATCATTTTATCATTTTATCATTTTATCATTTTATCATTTTATCATTTTATCATTTTATCATTTTATCATTTTATCATTTTATCATTTTATCATTTTATCATTTTATCATTTTATCATTTTATCATTTTATCATTTTATCATTTTATCATTTTATCATTTTATCATTTTATCATTTTATCATTTTATCATTTTATCATTTTATCATTTTATCATTTTATCATTTTATCATTTTATCATTTTATCATTTTATCGGTCCAAATTCCAATTCCAACCGAATCATTCGCAGCTTAACCCCACAGCGGGAAAAACAAAAGAAAAGCTCAAAGCACCGATGTGCACTACAGGAATTAATTAGTGGCAGCCGACACCTACCCGACCCAAGTATGGGACCCAGTTCTCTCATTCCGGAGATTATACATCCTGACGAAGCGCTGCTGATAGCCCAAGTAGGACAACAAAGTATCCGTGGAATTGCAGCAGCTCGAGATTTTTAATGAGTGTACTCTTTTGCTATAAATAAACCGGTCAAAGGCTGGGAGTACAGCTTTTTATTTACTTCTTTGAACTCCCAACACTCCCACCCTTGATTTCGTGTAGAGAATAGAGAAATGACTATCTAGAACGAACTACGCCACAGGTTATTACCAGTGCCTGTGCACTCTTCTCTGCGGAAACCGCAACGGCGCGAGTGTGGGTGGAATTGAACGGCGAACGGTTTAACTTTCAATTTTGACCTGTATATGTATTTATATTCGAGTGCACCGAACGGAATGGCGACCGTCATCGTCATCGTTGAAGGTGTTTCGCCCGAGAGAGAGGTTGAATCCACCGCCCTTTTTTATCGTTGTTACGTGGCTCCGTTGATTCATTAGCCTTTGTTGTAGCCATCATCGTCGCGGTTTTCGTTCATTACGCTTTGGTGGCGTGAAAAAATGTTTATATCAACGAGAATATTGGCACCACGTTTTTGTGATGATGAGCATTCCACCTCGCAACACAAAACAGCGTAATTGAAGATCCGAGATCGGATGCACAAATTGAATTGT
The DNA here is from genome assembly GCF_029784135.1 of Toxorhynchites rutilus septentrionalis. Lineage (NCBI taxonomy): Eukaryota > Metazoa > Arthropoda > Insecta > Diptera > Culicidae > Toxorhynchites > Toxorhynchites rutilus. The sequence continues at coordinate 67,730,166 of NC_073746.1, read as the reverse complement.
CTTTCTGGATGACGAAAGACTGCTCGAAACATGAAATAGTTTCCAAACCAGGTCACCAGAATATGCTCGTAATTCTTTCTCGCTTATTACCCATCGGTCGTACAAATTCCCAAACATAAAATTATACCATTCAATCGATAAATCAGCCATTTTTATCACTCGGCTGCCAATTTCGAAATTGGCTGTGGCCTCATCTCTCTCACACACACACACACACCTTGTCCTACTTGAACTAGGCGCGAACTAGAAGTCCACAAATGTCCCATCTCGGGACGACTTACCACTTTACGACTATCATCTCATCTCGACATCAATTTACGCCGGTTCAGCCAAGAAGAAACACGTAACCCTGGCAGCAGATCCTTCGGTTGGCCTATATATTTTATCTTCGAATTTCTTCTTCCGCTCGAATTTTCCCTGTGTCACTTCCTCGTTCATGTCCATCCCTGCTGGGAGGTACGTGTGCGTATTGCGTGCAAAACTAATTCCTTCGGAGGTCGCAAAAAAAAACGAGTAAATAAATTCCAATAAATGTCACACAGAAGATTCAATAAAATTACACGCTTATCAATTTTACTACTACCCGCTGAAGATCCACATCCGGAACGAACGAACAGACGGAACATCGAACTAGATCTCGAAGGTGTCATGGAAAAGGAAATCCGCAAATTCTTGCAGCAGCAGTAGCAATGTTGCAAACAATAAAAAAAGGGTGAACGCGCGGAATTTCACAGCGAGTGAGGTTCAACAACTGGAAACAAACACGCGTGAAATTGATTTCGAAGATTTACAAGATTTTTTGTTTTGTGTCGAAACAACGATTGGGTTGCACTGAGTTTCTCACTGAGAAAGATGTAAGAAACAGCGAGCGGAAGGCTTTTGTCCTATTTGGATTTCAGCCGTGAGTTCTGGGAAATCGGAACGCATTCGAACGAAAAACGTTTTCAATGTATGGTGCAGAGGTTTGGTACGCTTGCTTATCTGTCGAGCAAAAAAAAAAAATGTATTCAATAGAATATTTCAGTTTGGATGTATTCTAGGGTCTCGAATGAAGAGAAGAGTAAAAACGAAGTTATGAATCAATGAAAATGAGCAATCTACAAAATGTAGAATACTGTAGAGATATCGAGTTTTTCAAGATGGAAGTGTATTAATATGATTCACAGTATCAGAAGGTAGAACCATGAGCGTTATGTCTGGTAGAACCCCACATTCAGTATTTTTTTTGAAATTAAATGTCAGTTGACTCAAATAAATTATTAAATGCCCCTTGCGATTGAGTTGATTCGAAAAACAAATCCCCAAATAAAGCCTTCCATCGTGGGCAAATACAACTTTGAAAGAATAAAAGCAAATTTATCAAGCATCCAACCAGTTTTAAACAGTTTTTGATTATTTGGAATCAAAAACGTCGTGCAACAAGAGCGGGAACAAGGTAGGGGACGTCAAAGATTTTTTTCAATAAAAAATGAAATTTGTTTCCTCCAAAAGTGATATGTTCCAATCCAAATTTTTTTCGTAGATTATTTCGATTTTTTCCCTGTGGCATTCATTTTAGGTCTGCAGTCGGGTAAGTAAAGCTCGATACATCTGGATCTAACCAATTGTGACCCGGCATAGTTTTGATAAAATAAAATTGTAAACGTGTCAAAAAATGTCTCATTATTGCATTTTCAAAGGAATGAAAACAAGAAATGTAACAAGGAATAATCATTTAATTTTTCCAGGTATTCCTCGCAATAATTTTGGGAGCTCTTTATAGGCCAACTTGAGTGGCCATTTTCTTCCATCTTCTATATCAGTGGTGGCCAGGTATAGACATGGTGCGGGCCGCATTAGAGTTTTTATTATAGCCGCCTGTCGCAATAATTTTTTTTCTCACTACTTGAAAAATGAAATGTAAAATATACGTGTTTAACTGGTACTTTTTTGACACAATTTTTATTTAAAATTTGAAAGAATTCAATTTAATACCTGTAAATTTCATAACTCGAGAACAAAATGAGATAAAAACCCAAAACTTTTATTGGAGGTATAAAAGTATCCATAATTAACATTTTCGGCAAAATTATTTAAATTATCTCTTCTTCAAGCAGAGTCGATAGAAAACGGTTTGAGCAGCTAGTAGATCTGTTCTGCCGTTTTCCCGCATTTAAATAACGTGACAGTTGCCACACGCTTCACGTACAGATCGAACTTTGTCGTTGCTAGGAAACAAAACAAGTATCGATGGGACCACGAAACTTGGTGAGAGTGAAGCGGGGACATCTAATCAAACGACTGCAGCGTTACCACTTTTCTTCGCTCCAAATTTCTTCGTTGAGAGCAGTCGCGATTTAGCTGACAGCATTATGGCTATACTTGATAATGTGAATACGGTATCTCGAATAAATTGGACGTTCTTTTAATCATCAAAAAGTTTCTACAATATTTTTTGTTTGTTTCAATATAGAAAATCCTTAAATACAAACATACTACAACACTGTTTCGATTTCACTCGAACTACTTTTCTTGAGCCATTTTATCTAAATCAGCTTGAATGTGAGAGATAGCGATGCGAAGCGTGTTTTCCAAATGACTTTCAGTGATTCTGTTCCTTGATATTGATTTCAATTATTTCATAACAACTGCTCACACATATTTGTGGATTCAAACAAAGAAGTAATAAAATGAGCATGTTTTATTGGTTCTGGAAATCGCGCTTCTGGAACATATCTGGAGTAGAAATCCAAGACATCATGGTTTTCGAATTTGTCACGCAGCTCTAAATCACACTGCGTTTCAATGAATTCCATTTGTATGTTTTCTGCGGCATGTACATCATCGAAACTGAGTATAGAAAATTGGAGAATTATTTCATGTGCTTTAAAGTACCAAAATCTGAGAAAAAAAAATCAGCATTAATCGACTGGACTTACACAAATCAAATTTCAATTTTCATGGCATGGGTACATCCGTAATTCTTCGGATCGTTGACGTTTACTCGCAACCGAGTAACTGACAAACGTATAAACTCGGATTTAGTACCGTTACTTGCATGAATTTATGTAAGTGTGAGCAGCCAAAAACGTGAAGAAGACCTTTGAGTACTAACGAGAACGATTGTCAGAAGATTAAATTTGCACGAAAAAAAAAGAAAAAGAAAACAGAAAATATCAGTTTGAATACATACGAATAACAAGAATTATTTGCAAAGTTATTTCTTTTAATTTGTATGGAAGAATTATATTCCATATTCTTAATTTCGCTCACATGATTTTTTTTTCAAATCAGGCCCGGGCCGCATAAACAAAGCTGGAGGGCCGCAGGATGGCCACCACTGATCTATACCATCCTGCAACATCCCGAGTAATATTGCCTCTCCTCTTAGCTTCTGCTCAACAATTGTCCAATTTCGCAGTAACGGGAGGCAAAAGAATACGTTGGGGACCTTTCCGATGAAATCCATCCTGTTGTTACGATACCGCTGAGGTGTCTTTTGACTGTAGTCGTAGTGAAAACGTCTAGAACAGACCACTAGGAACGCTAGAAGTAAAATGAGTAAAATGAACAGTGCGGCCCGATTCAAAGTGAATCGAGCTTCAGATATTTTAAGACACATCAGTAAAACTATGTGAGATAATCCAAAGTATTATTCGACTTTAATTCAGACTAGCCAGAACCATTTGCGGGCTTTTCGATGTTTACTGGATCATAATTGCATCATTTTTATTTCATAGGCCGTAAAAAACCATATAGATTCCTTCAATGCGATCTCATCTGCGTGTTATTTCTTTAATCAGAACGGTGCTGTCATTCAGTCTAGGATTGGGCGATCTTTATGAAAAGATCGATCTTGTCGAATCGATTTTCCAAACGGCGTAGGGATCGATCCACTGATTGGATCGGTACCATAAAATCGATCTTTGAAAAAACGAAAACTTTTTTTTCCAATTTATTTGCTTATCCTATAGAAGTGTCGTCTTTTTTTTAAACAGGGAATACAAATTTCATATTTATAATGAAACATCAACAATTTTTTGATGCAGACCACGAAAAAGTCCAGAAAAAAAAATCCGTGCACTCATTTTGTGCCGGTAAGGAGTCGTTAATACATTAATTGATTCTGACGCCAGTTCTAAAAAACAACCTTTCGCCTGGAATTGATGTCAACATCTAGTTCAGTAATTCTATGAGCCACTGATTACAGTACATTCTCCCAGTAATTGCTGCTAGTTCTGTCTCTGTCAGTAGTTCTGTATTAAATTCCTTTTAAAAATCTTATTCAATTTGAACGTGGAATGTGTCGGGGCGACGAAAGTTTTAAGCACAGTTTGAGTAACGAAGGATTCTAAAATTTTGTGGATTGTAGGAACCATTAGTTATTGGCCACTTACTAGAGCAAACAAAACGTTTAATTTTTTTTTCATTTTGTGCTTGTTTTGATTGAGCGTGCTTGAGTGAAAAGGATAAAAATTTAAAAAAAAAATCTCGTACACTATAGCTAAATCATGATTTTACGGGTTGTACAAATGCTTCAAAGACGACTGAATGTTTTCTAAATGACTAAATTATTTCAGAAAGTAATTCCTTCTTTGGCAAATGAGCTTCTCTTTCACGTGGTGTTCAACCGATTTTAATTTATGATCAGGATTATCAACAAAAATTGTGTTCTCTTTTTTTTTCTCAATCGGGATTATTTATTATCATTCGTGTAGATGTTTTATCCGACTAAATGGTATTCGAGTGACCGAGTACAATATTTAAATATCACTACTAATCAGACAAGCGTAAATCGGTCGCCCGAAATACAGATGCAGCATTCGTTCTACGAACAATGTAGGTAGAGAAAATATATAATACCATCTAAGTTTCGCCGTATTCTATTCATTGAGTATAAACAATTCGCCATTAGCGATTTCAAATTACGGTTTTCACAATTCGTCAGTCATCTGACTAATAATGAATCCTATAAATTGTATGGTGTTTATACTTAGTTTGGTGAACTTTGACTTCATGTTTTACCTTCTTATCTAACTAATGAAAAAATGGAATATGGTTAAAAGTTTTTATAAATCTAGATACCTTCATGACTCAACAAAAAAAAAACAAAGTTTATTAGTAAGAAGGTAGATAAAAAAATGCACTATAATAAATTTAACTCTTTGTGGTCGTTTGTCTGCTCTCAGCCACCATAGCAAGAAACCATGTTAATCTTATATTTTAATCAACCAAGTATCAGTTTATGCTATTCCTAAACGAAGCTTGATGTCTAGTGAACATGTTCACGAATCATTACGGTGTTTCTATGAGTAACAGATAGCGTACTCAGTATCAAACAAAGTAGTCACTCACACAAGGCATCGCACAGTGCGTTGAATGCGTAGGAATGTGGGATAAAAATCATAACAGCAGAATTTAGTCATTGTAACACTTTGGTGATGTGCACCCGTGGCCGAGTGGTTAGCGTCCCACACTATCATGCCGGGTGTTCGGGTTCGATTCCCGTTCTGGTTGGGGGATTTTTCGTCAAAGAAAATTCTTCCGGCTTGCACTGTGGTCACGCGTATTCTAGAGCTTGCCACTTTAGAGTACATTTAAGGCGTGTTATTCGGCATAGAAATCTCAACCAAGTATTAATGAACGACGCTAGTTAATGAATACGTTGAGACGGCAAAAGTTCCACAGGGAACGTTAACGCCATTCAAGAAGAAGAAGAACACTTTGGTGTGATGGAAAAGATTGTTCATAAGTATCAGAACTACTGTTTGCATAAATGTCTCATGTTACTTGAATAGTCGCATAAGTGTCTCAAGCGACAAAATCTTTGCTTATCTAAAATGAAAAGTTATGGTCATTTCGGATACGCAGAAATTATGTTGAAGTAGTTGTTTCAAAGAGCAGAATAATTGTTTGCATAAGTGTCTTATGTCATCTGAATAACCTCATTTAAAAAAAATCGTTATTTGTTAAAAGTGAAAAGTGCTGATCTTTTCGGATACACATTGCTGGCATTAGTTGCACATTAGTTGCGTCAATGACAAAAGTTTCTCATATTCAACAGATAATACAAATAAAAGGAAAGGGAAAATAATTCCGACCAGTACGACACCCATGCCCAAATTTAATACGACCGCAAGGGGTTAATATTAGGCTGTCAAAAAAGTCCTGCCGTTATTTTTTTTTTATCTTTCATTTGTTCATAAAATTAGTTACAATCATCTGTTTTAAGTCAAATATGCGCCGTTTTGTTCGATGACTTGTTCCCAACAAGATGCCAACTTCATAATAACCCTGTTATAGAACCTCGCTTCCTTATTGGCAAAAAACTCGGATAGCCAATTTTCACAGGCCTCTTTTGTGGCTTACTTCTGACTACCTAGCTCGTTCGCCATGGAAAAAAACAGGTGGTAGTCACTTGGTGCAAGGTCCGGACTATACGGCGGATGCAAAAGAACCTCCCATCCGAGCTCCCGGAGCTTCTGGCGCGTCCCCAAAGAAGTGTGTGGCCTGGCGTTGTCCTGATGGAAGACAATGCGGCCTCTGTTTATCAAAGATGGCCTCTTCTTCATGAGTGCTACCTTCAAGCGGTCCAGTTGTTGGCAGTACAGGTCCGAATTGAGCGTTTGGCCATAGGGAAGCAGCTCATAATAGATTATTCCTTGACAATCCCACCAAACACACAGCAGAACCTTCCTGGCCGTTAATGAGGGCTTGGCCACCGTCTGAGCCGCTTCAGCGGGCTTCGACCACGACCGTTTGCGCTTCACGTTGTCGTAAGTGACCCACTTTTCATCGCCAGTCACCATCCGCTTCAGAAACGGGTCGATTTTGTTGCAATTCAGCAGCGATTCACATGCGTCGATACGGTCAAAGATGTTTTTTTGCGTCAACGTGTGTGGCACCCATACATCGAGCTTCTTTGTGAATCCAAGCTTCTTCAAATGGTTAATAACGGTTTGATGACTTATCCCCAGCTCTTGGCCGATGCTACGGCTGCTGCTATGCCGGTCTTTCTCGGCTAATTCAGCGATTTTGTCGCAATTCTCGACGACAGGCCTTCCGGAGCGTGGCGCATCTTCGACGACCTCTACACCAGAACGAAAACGTTGAAACCATCGTTGTGCGGTGGAAATGGAAACTGTATCGGGTCCATAAACTGCACAAATTTTATTGGCAGCTTGAGATGCATTTTTGCCTTTGTCATAGTAGTACTGTAAAATATGTCGGATTTTCTCTTTATTTTGCTCCATATTTGCGACACTATAACTCACGAACGGCTTATCCAAACAAAACACTGTCAAGGACTATATTATAGCGCGCAAAAATACCTTTCCAACAAGCTATAGTGTGACTCGATACAATGAATACAACTAGAACTACGCGCTTACAACGACTCCTCGCGGAAATACCACAGGACTTTTTTGACAGCCTAATATTTAAAATTGATTTTTTTTTAAATCTGTAATTTCGGTATCTTTGCTGAAAATTTGTAATTCTGTATATACAGATTCTGTATCTCAAATTTGGCGAAAACCTGATGGGGACCCTGCATTTTTTACATAACATATCCAAAATTGAGAGATGTGTTCCATTTCGTTTTTGAGTTATGATTATTCAAAGTTAAGGTCCGAGAAATTTTTTTCCCGTTTTTCCAAAAATATTTTTTTTATAAATCTATAACTTTTGAGCTACTGGACTGATTAAGATATTAGATATATCGAATTGAAGCCAATGAGCTAGTGTTCTTTGGGAAAATATTACAATTGCGAAAAAAAATGGATTTTGCTTCAGTGATTATAGAATGGCACCTAATAAAAAAAATTCAATTATATTATATTAATAATTTCAAAACAAAATTAAAAAATTAAAAAAAAGTGTTATATTTTTCCAGAAAAGACCAGCTAATTGACTTTAAAATCATGTAAATCGATTCGGGAGTTCAAAGGTTATGATGTTTTAAAAAAGGCACTTTTGGAAGAAAAAAAAAGAGAAAAAAATATTTTTCGAACCACCCTAAAGATGAAAATGGTCACCCTAACGGAAAAATTAAAAAAACGGTTCTAATATTTTGCGATAAGAAACAAAACTACCAATTTTCACGAAAGTCTGAGAACCACTATATCGGTTTGGCATGGAATGGCTGAATACTAATTACGTTATTCAACCATGTAGGGGAACCGCGGGTAATACGGACAGTGGGGTTAATATGGACAGGTGGTTGATTTGTTATAGTTACATTTTGAATTTCAGATTTCTGTTAATGAGAACACCTTCTACATGTTATTCTATAATATTTAAGCCACCCTATGGCAATGAATACTGATCAAAAGTGGAAAAAGGAAAAATAAACCGAAAATCATGCATGATTCCGCGTGTGGATGTAATTTTAGCTGTTTCGATATTAAGCATTTTGAGTGGTTCAATATCAAAATTCAATTCGCTGATGGTTTCGGTTTGTGAGTTAACAGAGAAGCAATATTAGGTATGTACGGAAAAGTAAATTCATTTTTGAGTGAAAAATTTAAATTATTGAAATAGTTGTACTGGTGGGGTAAAACGGACAGTTGCCAGTTAGAGTGAGATGAACTGCGAAAAGTCTGTTTATTGTATTCCTAAGGAATGTCCTGCATCTATGAATGGAAATCGAATCGCCAAATGTGGACTGTTTAGAAGCTGACTGGAGCCAAAAGCAAAATAGTTGAGGATCTGCCCGGATCATTTAACGGACATTCGGGATGAGTTCAAACCTTGGTCGATTAAAATTATTCCTCTCGTGATCGATAAACCTCTACGCTTCATATATTACAAACCTATCCATATTACCTCGACTACATGTCCATATTACCCGCATCGAAAAAAATGTTCTACTTTTCGATCTGTTTTAATTTCAGTAAAAAACATTGAAAAACATTTTTTTGTAAAATATTTGGCTAATTAGGTAGAAAAAAAGTGTACTGAATTGCAACAAACTGCATCAAAGTTTTGGAAAACATGAGTTTCCACAGATATAATTGGCGTTCTTCTTAACATGTCCGTTTTACCCCCACCTCCCCTGATAGTTTGTACTTTTTCGGCACGAATTCCAATGTCTAGTGAACCTGTCCACTCATTAATACGGAACTTCTATGAATAACAGATAACGCTACTCAGCAAAAACACAAGATTATTAGCGTGGGATAATAAGAGGGTCTCTTCCAAGGGAAATTAGTTCCGAGCACAAAAGGTTAGAAGCAACTTTCGCTCCGTAATCACTGATTACGGACGCCACTACCGAAAAAAGTGATCTGACTATACACTTCCGCCGAGTCAGAAGAAGTACCCATAAGTCGGAAATTATATTCGACCAAAAATGGCAAAGAATTATTTTGCGAATAAAGCCACATTCGTGGCAATTGTGACCACTCTATTCGGGATCTGTTGTTTTACGATAGAAAAGCATTGAACATTGGATTGAATTTATGGGAGTTTTTTGACGATGTAATTAAAATATAGTTTTTTCTATAATGTTCATGATTTTACCAACAACTTTGTCGAACTCTATATAAAAATCAGACAGCCAGATTTCCAATATCGATTTTTTGAAAAAATGTCAATGATTGTCAGTTCATTTTTATAAAAATCTGCCGCAACTAAAATGGGTCGTATTCTAACGGAAATTGTACTTTTGGGTAACTGCCTAAAATTTAAATGGATGTACCGTTTTGTCTCATATTCCGAACAGTCTCAAATTCCGAACACTTCATTTTTAAACATAAATTTACTAAACTTTTATGTTATAATAATGAATAACGAATAATGAAAACACAGACATTCTTTAAGCTATAGGCTTCATTTTGACATTATTTACAGGTATCAATACAGCCCATAATTTATACTATTAGACATTTGCAAAATAGTGACAGTCAAAACCAATGATAAAATGTTTGCGTTAGCAAATTCCGTAAAAAACAAGCGTCGTTCATTATTCAGTTATTGTAGTTGTTTTAACTATTTTGATTGCTGTTTTTATGTTAAGTGCTAGAGAATATAAGAACCTACAATAACTGGGTGAAAAAAAAAGGTATTTTATGTAAAAATCTTCATTAAAATTAATATTGAAGTAGTGTTCAGAATACGAATCAAGTTTCTACGCATGATTCAAATTCCGAACACTTCATTTCAAATGTGAATTCACTGAACTTTAATGTTATAAATAATTGAATGATCAGAACCCCGAAATTCTTTCGGTTATAGTCTCTATTCTAACATCATTTACAGGTATCGATACAGCCTATAATTTATAATATTGAGCATTTGAAAAAAAAGTGACAGTCAAAACCAATGATCAAATTTTTACTTTAGCAAATTCTGCATCGTTAATTTTTCAATTTTAGTAGTTTTTTCAACTATTTTGTTTGTTGTTTGTTGTAAGTGCTAGAATTTGTACGAATCTACAATAAATGGATGAAAAAACGATATTTTATGCAGAAATCTTCATTAAAATTAATGTTCGGAATATGAATCAACTTTCTACGCATGATTCAAATTGCGAACATTTCATTTCTCAATGTGATTTACTGAACTTTCATGTTATAAATAATGAAATAATCAAAACCTTGACATTCTTTTGGTTATAGACTTCATTCTAACATCATTTACTGGTATCGATACTGATTAATTTGATATATCGGTCATATGAATCGGTCCAGTAGGACAAAAGGTATGATTTTTTTTCTAAGAAATGCATCTTTGCTGTTCGGAATATGAGACAAAAGTGATTAAACATATTTTTAGTTTTTCACCATGAATATTCATTTGTAAATCAATTTTATTGTAGTCAAGTTAAAAAAGGCTCTATTGAATCCAAAAAGTAATTTAACTTCGTGAAAGAGCGCCATTTTGAGTAATGAGACACTGTTTAATGATCACCAAAGCTTAAGTGTTCGGAATTTGAGACAAAACGGTATTTCGTTTCATTTCAGTATCCCGGCATACAGTTCGACAATTAAATTCGCGAACTATGTGAAATAACCTCGTCATTTAATGTGAAAAATGGCATAGACACGATTTTTGCAAAACTGTCCACTTAATTTTTATATACACAGCATCGACAAAAAAGATAGCAGAGCGTAGTTTCGATCTACGGACCTCTGGGTTATGGGCCCAGCACGCTTCCACTGCGCCACTCTGCTCATGTTCAGTTGTAGCGCTAGCAGCCGTACACATTCTTCGAAACGGGGGAGCGAAATGCTCTGCCGATAACCGAGAGCAGTGGAAAACGTCAGCGACAGCGCGCAAGGGCGATACGAAAGGGCGAGATACGGCAATACACAGTTACAGACTCACTGCGGATGTATTGAGTAGGGCAGAGTTTTATGGTTCCGTTGTCGCCCTCAATGTTATTCCTTTGAAGATGAATACTGGTTAAGTACAAATCGTTCATATTTTGAAACATACCAGTTTGGAAAAGTATCCACGAAATAGCATTTCGCATACCGGTGAAACGCGCACATATACAGAACACAGCCGCACTTTAGAGCGCCAGTATGACATAACCTCGTTTCATCTCTGCAGATAAAAGTTGGCATCTCTGCAGATAAAAGTTGGCATCTCGTTGACTAATGAAGCGTCAAACGGATTACAGTGACTCACCTGCGGTGACAAAACTGCATAAATTTAAATTAACATTATTCATTATTCACACCCAAAGTTTTCTCTATGAATCGACGACCAACGATGATCACATTCAGTATTACGGCGCTATTAAAACCTCTCCATTTGTTTTCCGTTGATGTGAATCATCTTCGAAAGATGATCACAAAGATAAAATTTTACTGCCATTAGCCCACACTTTCAGTCAAAACAGAAAATCAAATCGGGGGCCGGCATTGGCATTGAGGCCTCTCGAAAGGAGAACCTCACTCAAGACGGCCATAAAAAATGTTGTTTTCCAAAACAGCCACCAGCCAGGCCGGCGTCTCGAAACGCTCTGGCGCTTGTCAGTCTACCTTCGCTCCCTTCGCACCATCGAACCTTAATTGTGGCGAATTTGTTTTTACGACTTTTTAATGTGTGCCGTGACAATGAAAAACAAAAATCAACTGTCAGTCACAGAAGATCGCCCGCATTGATTTTTGGTCGATTTCGAGTGAGATACACACTGCAGACAGAAGCTTTTGTTAGCCTCGAGTGATATCATATACCCACTTAAACAGGCTGGAATGCACTTCTTTGACATGTCAGCCGCAGCGACGGTAAGTTCTCTTCTCCTTAAATGGATCATAAAAATCAGAGCGACTATTGAGAAAAAGGAGTCTGGTCCGGGGACAAATAATTCACTAGCCCCAGGTTTAATGCGTTGCCATTGAATAGCGGTTTTATTGCACCGGGTGTTGTTGTTTCGTTGGTTTTTTTGGTTAGTTTGTTCGCGTAGATCATGATGATGGTGGAAGGACAGTTGAATATGGTCTAATGAAGGGTATTTAGTGGTAATTTGGTGTGTCTCGTTCAAACATGGGGATCTGATCAACAAGAGGTTCTTTTTTATACATTTTTATTCTTGTCATTTTACGATCCACAGCTGAAGGGGATTGTGTTTTTGCTAGTGGCATTTTGGTTGTCGTGTTTTAATTCGAACGATTGTCAAGTCAAAAATTAGTATGTGCCACATACTTAAATTAAATGGCAATTTCAAATGTTAAGGTGAGTCAATTGAATACTACCATCATTGCTAACAACACAATACTAAGTAAGAAACACGTATTGATCAAAGGGTTACAATATATTTCATCATCATGCATAGTCATCGATTTGTCATACATGAAGCAGAGCAGAAGCTAAATATATGAGAATTACACAGCATCATTTGAGAATGTCCCCTTAACGAAAATAGTTATGCTGTACTGTCACACATATCCATAACTGCCTTCGTGGCGCAATCGGTTAGCGCGTTCGGCTGTTAACCGAAAGGTTGGTGGTTCGAGTCCACCCGGGGGCGGTATCTTTTTTTGTTTTAAATATTTACAGTCAATCGCAAAATTGAATGTACACCCCGTGTTAGTTAGTTATTTTTTGAATCTTTCGGGGTTAAAAAGCAAATAATTAAAAGCGACTTATATTCATCGATAAATCAATCCTTTTTACTCTCATGTAGTGATATAAAAAAATGGATATCGTCTCATCCGTATAAAGGTTCCAGAACTCGTTAGGGGCTGTCCACATACCACGTGGACAACTTTAGGGGAGGTAGGGGTTACCAAAATGTCCACGCTTGTCCACGGTGAGGTGTGAGGGGGTTTAAATAATGTCCACGTGGACATGTAAAGTATATTTTTAAGTAAAACTAAAAATTCAATGATCTGCTCTATATTTACAAGATATTTTTAACTTTACGCCCACCCTGAATATTCTGTATTCAACAATAAAAAGACTGAGTTGCCTGAGAGTGCTGCCCGGTCAGACATCCATATTCTTTCATATGGCTGGACTTCTTCCCGGAGATGTATATTCTGAAACAAACGCGCATGAACTGGCATCGATCAATTTATTCCAAACGGTAGTAGAGGACCATGTATTTCGTCAGGATAAAAACATAAAGAATGTTGGAATTTTTGTAGTATAAAAATCACGACTCATGTGCAGGTTTCGATTCAGCATCTGCTCTTGATGACAAAACGGCTTCGTATTTATTTTCAGAGAGCTCCCAAGGTTTTCCGAAAATTGAAACGAACAACAAATTCTTCCATGAGTGCACGGGCCGTATCTGTGGAGATCTGTTTCTTGCAATGATGTTTTTCTTTATTGAGATATGGTAATTTTTATAATACACTTCTAGAGGGTTGCAAGGATGCAACATTTGCACAACCCGATTGGATTTGACTCAATCAGATGAATGAACGCTATATTGGGCTAATTTGAAATTCGACCGTATTCCGGAATAAGGGTTTATATTATCGAAAAACATTTGAAAGAACGCACCTCAATCTACGATTCGTTTCATAAACGCAACTAAAATGCATGACTTGACTTGGATGGCACTAACGTTCCCAGTGGAAATTGAGGCTTCTCAACGGTATTACTTGCATCATTTTTATTAGTAGTACTTCGTTGAGATTTCTATGCCGAAGAACAAGCCCTGAATGTATTCAGGAGTGCAAAGCTCTAGAATTCGCGTGACCTCAGTGCAAGTCGAACTCGAACCCCCAGCATGATAATGTGTGACGCTAACCAGTTGGATGAATTCCAACTAGTAACAAGTACTGCTTGCAGCTGAGCGTATTAAAATTAGAGATGAAACACAATATTTGCTATCCGGCCGGATACCGGATGGTGACTTAGTATCCGGCCTGATACCGGATATCAGAAAAAATCAATAATTTCTCATTAACACAAGATAAATAATATTTTTTTCAAAATTAAATTCATATCAACTCATAACAATAATTCATTAACACTATTACTTTTATTATGAATGTTTGAACCGACCGATTACGCTTTGCTTCGTACACCAGGCCAGCTTCAGAGAACAGTCATTCTTTATAAACACTACTGTAAGGAACTGAAAGATAAACTCTAGCAAATTTTGCCGATTGGGGTACTGCTTAGAGTTTAATGATTACCAAATGTAATCAACGTGATTGTGATCCATTCGAAATGTTTTCCCATAACAGTCGATTTCGTTACCAATGACATTTTTTTTTCTTTTCGCTACGATAACTATCATATTCATTTGCCACTTTGTTGAAAGTGTTTCAAAAGGTGTCGTGAGCTTCAGGTTTAATTCAGTTTCGTCTCTTCTGCTTTGTTTGATTTGATTTGTGTCGAAGTAAGTGTACCCTCTCTCAGATTATCATCCCTGAAGACAGTTCCTTTTCTTTTTTTAATCTTGAATGAAAATAATTGATTGTTGTTCTTTGATTATTTGAATTCGTAGTATTTACTCCAACTCAGCTAGTATTAGAATTATTTCAATATATCTACAAAATAAAATATAAATAAATAGAAATAGATATAGAAAATAGAAAATCCTTGAGAAAAAAAAGTGGTCAATATCCTTGCAGAAAACTTGATACTCAATTAAAGGATTTTCATTCTATACGGAAAATCGAAGCTTGCCGGATATCCGGTATACAATATCCGGCCAAATTACTATCCGTTTCATCACTAATTAAAATCAGCGATCTAGAACGCTTCAAGGGCGCTTCCTAGACTCCACCTGTCTTACTCACCAGATATTGTATCTTCAGTTTATCAACTGTTAATATTTCTGTAAGATGAGAAAATATTTCGCAATCCGCGATCATGAATGTAGATGAATAGATTCTGAGACAAATTACGTTCATCTTAGAATTCAAAAAAAAAATGAATGGAAATTGAATTTTCAAAAGAAATTAGAACAATATCTCAAATCGTCCTTAAAACCTTAAAACAAATATTATTTTCCACTGGGGTCCATACATTTTTGTTCTTCATGTTTTTTGTCCACTCATTTTGTTTCTAAATGTTTGTTGGTGTCCTTTTTTTTTTGAAAATTGAATCCTCAAATAAGAGTATCTTTGAGATGGGGGTGAGCGGAGGACAAAAAAAAATTAATAATTTTTATTTTCAAAGTGTGTTCAATCCACCAATCCATTGTCATTATCTCCTCCCAATAACAAAGCACAAAGTTTAATGCAGTCAATACAAAGAACGGTCCAAAACTAGCAATACATTACAACATTTAGACGATTTGAACAGCGCGATAATATCAAAATCGATGAATTTAAAACAAATCGTTACTATTAATAAGACTATCATTTCTATTAACAAAACATGTAATAGAAAATTGAAACAAACTTGAAATTAGATATAAGCGAAACATACAGGATCTTCTTGATTTTCTTCAAAAACTGGAGAAATATCCACGTGGACAACTGTGGGAGGAGTATAGGGAATGTCCACGTTTGTCCACAGAGGGGGAGGGGGTGTCTAAAATCAAGCTTTTTCTGTCCACGTGGTATGTGGACAGCCCCTTAGGTCTGTTGACATGCGACTTAGCAAACTGTAGACGTTTTTTTCAAAATTGAAAAATTTGAGGTGAAAGACTTTTTACAGGAAAAATGACCTCTCAGATTGTTCCTGTATGCTACTCTCCGGACAATGTCTGCGCTGACAGGTCTTCCAATAGCACCGGTTACTTCGGTGATCAATTTAAGAATGTTTGTTTTAGGATTATTTCGAAATGTTCACACAATTACCCGTTCATCATCAGAAGACGGGATCCGTTTGGTCCTCTACCCGCGAATGCAAATGAAACCAAATCTGGCATGTGGAGAGTTTAGGGTGCAATAAATGATTCTATGGTGGTTAGAAACTCCACCTCCCTCTCTAAGGGGATTTGGGGTGCAAAAAATGTTTTTACAGTGGTTAGATACTCCTCCCCCTCTCTTTGGGGGGAGGGGGTTTTGGTTTCTCTGCCATGCAAATGGAACACAATTTTTTGTATTACTCGAGAACTAATCAAGTAAATGAAACCAAATAAAGTATATGGAGGTTTTAGGGCACAAACAATGTTTTGACGGTGGTTAGACACTCCACCCCACTCTCTTAGGGGAGGCTGCCATAAAAATGAAACACAAATTTCTGCATTACTCGAGAATTAATCAAGCAAACGAAACCAAATTTGGCATATAGAGATTTTAGGGTGCAATAAATGATTCTATTGTGGTTAGATACACCTCCTCCCTCTCTTAGGGGGGGCTGTCATACAAATGAAACCCGAATTTCTGCATTCCTCGAGAATTATTCAAGCAAACGAAGCCAAATTAGGTATATGGAGGTTTTAGCGCGCAATAAATGTTTTCACGGTGGTTAGACACTACACCCTCCTCTCTAATGGGAACTATGTATGGCGGCACGAAACGTTTCTATGGTGAATAGACACTCCTCCCTCCTCTCTAAGGGGAGAAGAGGCGAGGGGTCTGTCTTTTTTCTATCATATTTTCTGTATCAAACATGTATTCCATATAACGGAGAAACATGTTATTTGCGAGTGGTTGAAAAATCTTGAACGAGAATTGTGTCTGAAAATAATCTGATATTATAATGATGAGTTTTGGAAGAAGTACTAGGAATTTTGTAGTAAAAGGTAAGTTCAACGGGGTCGATGAGAAGATCAATCAATGAACAGTTCTGCGATTGGACTCATGAACTTGCGCTTAGTAAGAAAACGTGAATGTTTGAAGGTATTGAAAACAAAAAACAAATGTTGGGCGGGCCGAAGTTTGCCGGGTCAGCTAGTAATTAATACAAATCAATATCGTGTGTCAAATAAATAATAATGTTTGATGCTCTGAATTTAGAAAAGGATCAGTATCCGTAAGCTTGGAATATGTTGTTAAAAATTGATATAATTTTCCGGCAATGTCTTCAAAGATTATTTCTACAACTATCTGAGGACTCTTGCTTTGACCAGGGATTCAATTTTGACAAAATTTGTATTGTTTTTCAAAACGTCTTCCACAGAAACATTGGCTCAATCAGCAAAAGGTAGTGCTGCAGTTGAGATATTAATATTCTATATTAAAAATTGTTCTCTATTTTTATGTTATCTTTGATCACTTGAAAAGATATTATTTTTCACTGAGATACGTCGTTGGTTTTTGTTTAAATGTTCATATTTGTTTGAATAATTCATTTGTTTTATTTTCTCAATTGATGTTCAACTCTAGGTCTCTAGACTAACATAATGTCGTATAGTTAACGTAGGATGACGTTACGATATTTGTTGCATGTTGATATTGAACATCTTTGAACAAGATACACCATGGTCGCATTCGACCATGAGTTAAGGAAGCGCCTGGAGTTTTATACAAATTTGTGGGAAATTAGCGGCTCTCATTTAAATAATTGTGTATTGTGCTAATGTAAGGACTGATGTACACACACTACACGCGAGATGCAACACTTATGTTTTACCCAACCCAGGTTGGACATCGTCTCGTAGATGGGCAGTATCGAGCCCGACACCGGTCGCTGAAAAAGGCAAAATAATTAAATTATCCTGTAGCGTCCCGCATGTAGTGTGCTCTCATTTCAACCCAATTTCAAAATATTGACTATTGAGAATTTTATATTTATCTACATTGCAATAGTCTAATAAAAAATCTAATAGATTCATCAAGA
Source organism: Toxorhynchites rutilus septentrionalis (assembly GCF_029784135.1). Lineage (NCBI taxonomy): Eukaryota > Metazoa > Arthropoda > Insecta > Diptera > Culicidae > Toxorhynchites > Toxorhynchites rutilus. The sequence continues at coordinate 67,712,043 of NC_073746.1, read as the reverse complement.
AATGAAAGCAACATTGGTCGGTGACTCGACCGATATTTAGTTTTGAATGAGGACTACATCTTCGATTACTATATAAGGGGGTCATCATACGGAATTGAAAATAAGTCATGTAACAAAAAGTTTAACTATTTAATGTTAGACAAAATCGTTCTCACGATATATTTTAGACGGAAAATTCATCCATTTTTTTTTGCCTAAAACAAAGAGTGGAGACAAGTGTACAAATCAACGAATAAAAGTAGCCAATACAAAGAATGTTTTGCGAGCCAAAACGAAGGTAAACTCTGTATTATGCAAGATTTTTCTAAGCTTTAGTTTCCGTGAATGTTGTGTACAAAAAATTGTTAAATCAGACATCCAGTTAGTGTGGTAGAAATAAGGGTGATGCAGATGGCAGACTTGAGTAGTGAGATTGCTACTGTTTCACCACTACTTTCGGCCTTGTGACACAGACAACGTTTACGACGTTTACGTTTAGTTGCTTCCAAGTGAAAACACTATTTCCAGTGAGTTTGCTCATGTGGCAGTGACAGTGTGTAGTGAATACTGGAATCACATCGGGAAAAACGAATAGAAGCGATTACGGTGATGTTCCAGACAAGGAAAATTTCAACGGGGGAACGGAGGAAGAAATGCTGGTTTTAACACATTTCTATACAGAAATTCCATACCAAATTGATTTTCGTGGAAGTTGATAATTTTGTTCCTTATCGCAAAATATTAGACCGTATTTTTTATTTCTCCATAAGGGGGCCCATTTTCATTAATCAATTTTTCCCCTTTTTTCATAACTTTTGAGCCACTGGACCGATTCAGATGATCGACATATTAAATTGAAGCTAGTCTTCTTTGAATCATGCTTATATATTATCAACTGTTCAATAGTTTATTCATTGAAAAATAAAGTAATAAGTAATAATAGTTTATTCTCTTTATAGTAATAAGTGCGTAGAAGTATTTCGTATCGATTGATGTCAATATGTCGATGATCCATCAATGAATGGTCGACTAATGAGATTTCAAAATCTTTCATTTTTTCGTTACATGCTAAATTCTTAATTTACAATCTACAATCTATACCTTTCTGTTAAAATTGGAAGAAAATAATTAAAATTGAAATTTAAATCTAGTGAAGTCGTTCAAACGCGGCTAGTTGCCTTCGTGGCGCAATCGGCGATTAGCGCGTAACCGAAAGGTTGGTGGTTCGAGTCCACCCGGGGGCGTGCATTCCTATGCTCACCTTTCCATGCTATCAATAACGAGCAACTAATGTAGCGGCAAGGTACAAGTTTCACAACCCGCAAATCCGATGCTCGCAAGCTCAAGCGCAACTGCTCGCAAGAAATGCAAATGCAGTGCTCGTTCTACGAATATTGAGAAGAGAAGAACAATTAGCTTCGCCTCGTTGCGATTTATTCGGTATAAATGAAGCTATACGTGATTTCTATCGCACTTAGCGAATGAACTTTTCGAGTTAAAAGCCGAGATAGGCGAATGTGACATCAACTTGTCTTAGAAATTCAAAGCACCCTCTTAGATTCAGTGATACGTTGTGGATGAAAAGACATCGGTCATTGAGGCAAATTTGCATCTTTGAAATCTCCAAAAAAATTAGACTACTTTTTGAAAAGGGCAAATAATTTTATCTTAATTTTCGACAAGAATTTCTCACTGAAAAACTATAAGACCTACAAAACGTTGATCAAAGAAGAAAATGTAGGAAATTGTATGAATTTGTGATTAAAAACATTACACTGAAAAAAAATATCAAAAGTTTAACATCATTTTCTCAGAAATGTATCTTTCTAAAATTCTCAAAAAATATGAGTAGCTCACACAATAACCAGCAAATCATCCATACAACGAAACAAAAGCACTTCTACAGGAAAAGAGTTTTTCGAACAATTATTTTTTCATGTTTTCTGCGAAAAATTACTACTAATATTCAACTCTTAACATGTTTTAGTGAAAATTCTCAAACATATGGATTGCAAAGTTACTGGAAAGACGTACTTGGAAAGTTACGAGTATTAGTTTTTTTTTCAGGAGTAACCGTGCAAAAATGCCATATATCTAGATAGAAAGTTGGTGTCTTTGACAAAAAAAAACCATAGTTTAATGTTATCTAAAACTTTGCTGAATACACTATATCGTTATATTAACTTAAAAAAATCGGATTATTTAAATTTGTTCAAAGAAAACATGAAAAAGTTTTTGTTAGAGAATCGTTTTTCCTGTGGGAGTGCCAATTTTTCTTGTTGGTTATTGTATGTCTCTTTCTATATATATTTTTGAGAATTTAAATTATTGTATTCAAATACGTTTCAGAGAAAAAATGAATTTTACTTTTTGAAATAACAATTTTTTTTGATATTCTTCAATGAAAATTTAAATTAAAAAAAAATAAGTAAACAAATTTTGACCCCTTTAAAAAAGCCTATTATTTGTATGGAGAGTTTCTTAAATGACCAATGTCATTTAAGTCTGAGATGTCTGAGATGATACTGTCAATGACCAGTCGAACCAGTCGATGATACTGTCAATGACCAGTCGAGTTGGCATGAAATTCATACACCTAGAATTGACAAAGAAGAAGAAAAAACGATCGAAATGAATCTTCAGTGTAAAGAGTGCATTGTCATGAGGGAATAAATTGCAACATCTGATCAGTGTATTGTTCTCGTGAGGGCATGAACAAATAATTGATTTTTGGACGGTTCTACAACGCAAACCATAGCTCCTCTTCATGGCTATCAATAATTTCAGCTAAAAAGTCTGAATCCCCAAATTTCGATATATTCGAAAACAATATCTGAAGTGATAAACAAGCGAATTGAATGAAAAAAAAATATAGTCCTATGTCAACAACGCGTTAATGTTACAAACAAAACCTTCTATATTTTTTTCAAGATATTTAAAAAACAACTTCAAATTATTCTAGTCCAAGTCATTTTTCGTTACATCATTTGATTATTTACACAAAAAAAAAATAGAAAAATAAATTTAAATACACTTATTCTCAACTAATGTTAAATTTATCAAACAAAAAAATCGGGTGTTGAAACCGAATTTTTCAATCGCCTTCGTGGCGCAATCGGTTAGCGCGTTCGGCTGTTAACCGAAAGGTTGGTGGTTCGAGTCCACCCGGGGGCGTAATTTTTATGAGGTCCATAAATATACTTCAACTCTTTTTGTAGCAGACCCATATGATTTTTGTATGGTACTAAGCTTCAGATATCCCATGACTACTTCGCTTTGAGAGGTCTTAGAATATTTAAAAAAAAAAGTATAAAATCAAACGCGACTCTCAGAACGAACGACTCGTATCTTTCGTTTTCATGCGTTTGTAGGTACAAATATTGTAAGGAGTGATGATACTTACACATATTCATACGCATTTCCATACATACACGCACTCTTCACCCACAAACTCATAAAGACGAAAGTTACGAATCGTTCATTCTGATAGTCACGTATGATTTTATACTTCTTATACGATTTGCGAATCAATGCTCCCCTAATTTACTCCAAAATTTGAAAAATTGACTAGAAAAAACGGCTGAACGTATCAATATGAAACATTCACGGATGTTTAGAGAATACACTAGGCTAAAAATTTGCCTGCAAACATTAGAACTTACTGCGATATTTGCAAAATTACAGTGGATTTTGTAAGCACTATAAAAATCCTATTTTTGGCACTTTTTTGAAATCGATGCAATAAATTTAAATAGTATTTCTTTCGTCAAAGTAACAAATTATCCTTGTGCAGAATTTATTGGAGTTTTCAAAACTGCCGTTCGAATTGCGGTGCGACGGTTGGTTTTTCAATAATTCATCATCAAAGTCAAAGGGGTAATTTTTCATTCAAACTGAAATATCTCTGTGTGGGAAGGTCCTACTGGAACGTTCTTGGAACCGAATAAAAGCTGCTGTTGCGTTGGTTAGCAAAAATTTGTGTTAGTCCAGAATATTCTTGAAAAAAAAACAAAGAAAAATTCATTTTCATTTCTTCCCGATATTGTTGCCTACTACACCCACATACACCAAGATAAAATATGTAGGTAAAATATTCTAATACCTGAAAGTTGTAGCTTCAAAATGATGCGCATCCCATCGATATGCGTTTTTCGCGTAGACACAGCATGTCAAAAATCACTTCAAATTTCTGACTTCGCACTCTGTTCCTCTATTTTTTTTGTCGAGTGTAGTTCAATATTGAAATTACAATTTTTCGATAGGAAATTGGTCAAAATAGCGTTGAAATAAGAGCTTCAAATTTCCCATATATTTGTGCAGACCGCAAATGTTTCCCTAACACGGACTAGAAAAACAGACATCGAGATGAAACAAGCAAGCAGCTGGCGCTATCGTACCCAAGATGAGCGAAAACGACATAACATAGCCCGGCTAGCTCAGTCGGTAGAGCATGAGACTCTTAATCTCAGGGTCGTGGGTTCGAGCCCCACGTTGGGCGCTTAAAATTTTATTATTTTTCATATTGCACAAGAAGTTTAATTCATGAGCTGTGTTTGTTTTCATTGCCCATACATAATATGGGGATGTAGCTCAGATGGTAGAGCGCTCGCTTAGCATGTGAGAGGTACGGGGATCGATGCCCCGCATCTCCAAATCTTTTGACGTAGGACTACGTATTACAGGAGGATATAGGGTGATTTGAAAAATACAGATTGTGGAAATATTTATACGCAATTAGGGTAAATGATCTTGGTTTGTCCAATTTGGGGTGTTTTTACGCAACTAGTAAATTCAAATCGATTTTTCTTCATGAAAAATCATATATAATCGATACGAGTTTGGGTTTATTGAATGGCCCCAAGTCTCTAGTTGCTAATACTACCATAAAGCGTTGAAATTATTAAAATTTTTATGTTTTTTAACGATTTTCCTCAAAGAGGAATTATGATCATGGTTTGACCACCTCTGATCATGATTTGTTCAAAAAATGATCATGGTTTGTCCGGTTTTAGAAATCACCAATTTTGAATGAGAACATTCGAATTCTCAAGTAAATGTTGCATTTATCATTGCTTGAGTTTACTGTCATCATATTCATCCATTCATAATTCAGGCTTTCATCAGAATATTGCATTTTCTTGGGAATTTTAAATATGTTCACTCCAACACAGAAACTTAATTTCTGCTATACGCGAAGGACACAATAAACAAACTGCAGCGCGCCAAGCGGTTGCCATAGAAAACATGTGGACAAAACAACATTATTGATGTGGACAACTCATGATCAAAATTGAGTTCATCAAAATGCGTTAATTTAATGGTTTAGCTATGTAAATCTGATACAAATGGTGTGTTTACAATATTTGTATGTGTTATAATCCAGAAAAGGTCTGAATACGTGCCAAATAATCATCTGGTGATCGTTTAAAAGTTAGCTCGAATGAGGGGCGTATTGACACCAATAGATGGTGTATTTTATAATCCTTTAAAACATGTGATTCCGTAAAAATATACTATAAAACTACGGTAAATCACGAAAAAGACAATTTTATTTATATGTTTTGAAACGTTCGAATACCTGATTTGACAAACGTGTGCTGAATTAGAGCATTCAAGAAAGTGGACAAACCATGATCATATTTTCGACTGGACAAACCAAAATCATTTACCGTATTCTTTCGAAATAAACTGTTGAATGAGTTAAAAAAAGTCAAGCGCTATCTGTACGAATATCCCAAGTTTTCTGACTGATTCACTGGCACCAGCTATCTGTGCTCCTCTAGCAGAGCTATCGAAACGAGCAAATAAGGTGGTAGTGGCAGAGCATCATTCACTTGGCGATTGTAAGAAAGGCGTCGTAAGCAATTTCTATTCTAGTTTTGATGTTTTCAAGTTGGCATTTCGGCCAATACTGTGAAAGAGTTACGGATAAAGGAACGAGAACCATCGATTCTTCCCAGGACCACAAAAATTTCTACGAAACAGTTAATTACAAAATTTTGTTTCTTTTTAAGAATAGAACTTAAAGTATAATAATTTCTTAATATCACGTTAACAATGCGATCCTGTCTTGAGTATCACCTTTGTAATTGCTTCAATTTTCGTTCTACTTTGCAAGAAATGTTTACCCGTGCAAATCAATTATAATAACTAATTTGGAAAACATCAACAAGTTCACACCATCTCGCTACATTTCCACTCTGTTAATGCGGGTACGTACGTTACACAACCCCGATTGCCATTTTTAGGTGCGCAAGCAAGACTGAAGATTTTTTACAAATGGTCGCTAATTTTCACAAGTCATTAGATAATTAGCAGCACTGTCAGCTTGTTTTTTTTTCTCACTCTGTGGAGACATATCGGAACAGCTATTAAAACTTCCTGACAGTGGACTTGGTCGAGTTCCACCTGCGTTACCATCTCATGACAGCTCTTTTAATTGAGTAGTGTCTCCTGGGGGTGGAAGATGGGTGCAGCGTTAAATTTTTCTCTCTTCCAGCCACGGCGAAAATGAGACTAATAGGAAATACAACTTTTTTCCCAGGAAAATAATAAAACCTTACGTTGTATGGCATTTTCCTGTCTCATGTGTTGCCATTTCACCAAATACATTTTTTACCAACCTGAAACGAGAACGAGAGAAAAAAGATCGTCAGTTGCGTTAAGCCATATAAACCTTTGCTATGTAAATGCGGTACGATTTAAACTCATATTGAAGAAAAATATTGTTTCAACATGTTACACGTAAGGATTAGGAGTTTGGTTTTGAGCTCCATTTTGTGACGGAAGGAGGCTCAACAATATTTGCGTATGATGTGGGGATTAGAGCAGAGGTATGATGATTACGTTGCGGATAATCCGATTTCGAGCATCCAAGGGTTGAAGCCGTCGTGTGAGCAGGTACATTTTCGACCGCTCAAATTCACACCAAAAACACTGCAAATAATTTACTGTAGATTACCCTGCTGATTTTGATTTCATATCGAATTGCATTCATTCTCAATACCGCTTTTATTGAACACAAGACGTGGAATTGATGCTGTATTATTTAGAAGTAAACCTTCTTTCCCCCACTTAATACAAGATGAAGAAATGATAAATGGTGGAATTTGCAATGATAAATTGGAACCGTGCGGGTTTGATCCGATTTCCGAATCCGGGGAGCGGTAGATTTGCACGTGTCATTTCTCCCCCTCATGGACTTCTTGAAATTACCTCACCATGGCTGCAGATTGCATTATTTATGTGCTCCTGGAAATTTAGCGCGGGTGAATGACTCCACTCCATTCCACACAATCGGGAACTGATTGGAAGCACAGGGATTGCAAGAGAGATGAATGAATAACTAAGACAGATTATACCTGCAGAGCGGAATTGGTAGAACTTCTTTGCTGCATGCCTATTTCGCCTATCATGGCGGTGGAGAAAGGAAACACAAATACCCAATCGATAGCGTACTTCAAAAGCAAACGCCGGCTAGCATGGCATATGAGAATCGCATCTTTGCCAAGTTTTTTCTTCAGAGGTACCTTTTTAGGGCTACCTACCTACGGATGTACGTATATGGCGAAAGTTCAACGAGTGAGTAGCCGCCGCAGGTGGCAAAAAATACATCTGATTGTCCACGAGCCGTCCCAAGAAGCAAACAAAATAAAACAAAAAAACGAATGGTAGTAATTTCGGAGGCGTGCGGAAATTTATGACGGTCAGCGGCATCAATGAGCCAGAAGCGAGAGCACGTGGAGGACACACGCAACTCAAGCTGCAGAAGCTTTTTCATTTTCGTTCTGTCGTTCCTCGTTTGAGGCAATCTAGAAACGAGAAATCTACGATCTTCCGAAAGCAGAACCGAAGAAAATTAAGCAATTACGTTACGCTATCCATTTCACGCGAACTGGTGCAAAGGAAAGAAACAAGTTATGGGACGACAACCGATGTTTGTTCAAGAACTCGGTGACATGCGGGCTATAAGTCTGAGAATACACGTAAATAAGGGGGGAAATCGATCGGAAAGCAAAGAAAAACCGTGAAAAATGTTCAGATATCATGAAGATTTTCCTCTTACGACTATTGCTTAAGCGAGTGAAATCGAGTGAGATGAAAGTGAGGAAAACGGGATCCTAAGCCCGGCTAGCTCAGTCGGTAGAGCATGAGACTCTTAATCTCAGGGTCGTGGGTTCGAGCCCCACGTTGGGCGCGCAATTTTTTGATAGTGTACGTGTTACGACAAAGTAGATTCACGTGCTGAACTCTCATATTGGTGATCATCATCTCCGGAATGATTCACTCATCGAAGCATACCCATTCTTCAGGTGCAGATTTTCGGTTCAGATAGATTTTAGCTCAACATATTCCATAGCGAATGAGCACATTATTTTGAGAGTGCAATCATTGAGCCATTTTTTCAATGAGCGGTAGCTCCACTTTATCCGTTCACCCATTGCCCAAATTTTCCAATTTTCCAATTTTTTCCGATTTTCCGTATATTTATAATTTTCCAGGTTTTTTCAATTTTCCCAATTTTTGAAATTTTTTCAATTTTCCTAATCTTCCCAATTTTCCCAATATTCCAATTTGTTTTAATTTTCCCAATTTTCAAAATTCAACCAATTTTCCCAATTTGCCTAATTTTCCTAATTTTCCTTATTTTTCCTTATTTTCCTAATTCTCCTTATTTTCATAATTTTCCTGATTTTCCTTATTTTCATAATTCTCTTAATTTTCGTCATTTTCCCAATTTTCATAATTTTTCAAAATTGTAGCTATCTCACGTCGTTCGCCGTAAAGTGAAGAAGAAAATGTGATTTATCTGCACGACAACGCTCGGCAACATGCTGCCAACGTCGTCAACGAAACTTTAGAGGCGCTTCCAACGGGATGCCTTATTGTGCCCACCGTATTCACCAGACATTGCTCCTTCCAATTGTCACACATTCTACACCTGCCCGGCTAGCTCAGTCGGTAGAGCATGAGACTCTTAATCTCAGGGTCGTGGGTTCGAGCCCCACGTTGGGCGCTGGATATTTTGATTATATATTTTTTGCATCCATTATCAAAAAAAATGCTAGAATAATGAAGCCGTTACTATTAACAGGGGATGTAGCTCAGATGGTAGAGCGCTCGCTTAGCATGTGAGAGGTACGGGGATCGATGCCCCGCATCTCCATCTCTATTTTTCTCAAGTTGATCTTTAGTTAAGGTGTGACATTATCGATGTAAAAGTAGGAACACTATTGCTGCTATGCTCCATGATGTTGTTCTATTGATTCTACACATAAAACAACAATAAAAGATGGGCGTTCAGAACACGACCGCATTGTTAACGTAGGACTGCGATTCACTTGTTTATCACTTACGATATTATCTCAGTGAGAAAGGATATTCAATAATTACTCTTAAGAAGATAATTTTGGTCAGATTATCAACTTATTGGTTAAAAATATTTTAGTTTTTCATCAATCAAATGTTCACTTTTTTTCATTCTATATATCTTTTTGTTAAACGTAGTGTTGCATTTAAAAATGTGTAATATAATAGTTAAACGATTTATAATAATAGATTTCGTATTTACTAATCTCAATTTACATGAACAAACTTGAGATGAACATAATAAACTTTAAAATGTAATAAATTCAACATCAAATTTAAATATTTCAATTATTCACACATTCTTATGGAAGAATCCTAACCAATGATAAATATATTTTTGAACGTTGTAGATTGATCCTATAATTTTTTTGAACCTCCAAAATATGTGGAAATTGAAAACTTTCATCCTTTTCGAGAAATTTTAATAAGAAAATTAAACCTCCCCCTCTTGCTTTTTACAGTCACAGACCCCTCTCTCTTCTTTCCTTTAGAGAGGGGGAGAGGAGTATCTATTGACCATAGAAACGTTTCGTGCACCCTAAAATCTTCACATGCCAAATTTGACTCCATTTGCTTTATTAATTCTTGAGTAATGTAGAAACATGTGTTTCATTAGTATGGTAGCCCCCCCTTAGAGAGAGGGGGGTGGAGTGTCCAACCACAATAGAAACATTTATTGCACCTTTAAACCTCCAGGTGCCTAATTTGGTTGCATTTGCTTGATTAATTCTCGGGTAATGGAGAAATTTGTGTTTCATGTGTATGGCAGCCCCACCTTAGAGAGGGGGGTGGAGAGTCTAACTACCATAGAATCATTTATAGCTCCCTAAAACCTCCACATGCCAAATTTCGTTTCATTTGATTGATTAATTCCCGAGTAATGTTGAAATTTGTGTTTAATTTGAATGGCAGCCCCCTCTTAGAGAGGGGGAGGGGTCTCAAACTATCACGAAAATTTTCCCCGGCCCCAAAAACCCCTACATACCAATTTTTATGTTGATCGGTTCAGTAGTTTCCGAGTCCATAAGAATCAGACAGACAGACAGACAAAAATCCATTTTTATATATATATATATATATATATATATATATATATATATATATATATATATATATATATATATATATATATATATATATATAGATTAGAAAGCTTTTTTAATTCAACAAATTTCGACATATCATGGTACGGTATCAGACTCTCCAAAATGAAGATATGAATTTTTGAAAATTTATTAAATTTTAATACTCCGACAGAGTCCGACACTACACAAATTTTGTTGAATTAAAAATATATAAAAAAAATATCGAAGGTCTTTTGAAATATACAAAATTTTTCACATTAAACTCAATTTTTGAGTAATATTATTAACCTTTTTTTTTTCAATGTAATTTTTCCTAAATATTGAGTTACAACTTTTGAAAAAAAAAAAGAATAATGATTCTGCATATGACCTTATAAAAAATCAGTCGTAATCAAAAATTGGTCATATGATAATGAAAATTGTAATTTGTAATTTTTGGTAGATGCCACCATACATTGAAAAACTTCGGTCGCGTCAAAATCTTCCGTTTTTCGGCCGATTTGTCTCATTTGAACCTTAGGAAATAGGGAATATAAAATCTAAATCTGAATTTTATATCTTCTACTTGAAAAACAAGAATTGGATTTGGATTTTGTAATTATTGATCGTATTTGTTTTTTTTCAGTTTACATGGTTGGGACCAAGGGCGCTATATTTTTTATATATTTTTTCTTGGAGGCTGAGGATTGTTTACATAACATATTCAAAAATTAGAGAGGAGTTATTTTTTGTTATTGAGTTATAATTTTTCAAAATTAACCGATGTTCTGAAAAATCATTTTTCCTCTTTTTTAAAGAATCATTGAAAAATGAAATTTGGATATGGAATTAGAAATCTGTATACTCAAGATGAAAATCTCATCCGAACTGAATTGGATATTTATTTCTAAAATTTATCATGAATCTGAATCTGAAATCAGAAACATAAAATATCCGTATGTTATCCGAGAGGCATCTTTTGAAAAAGGGGATTCTAGAAATTGGATTTTATATCTGGAACCTTTATTTGAGCCTTGAGATTCCAAAAATTGAAATTGGAACTTGGAATATAAATCTGTAGTCGGAAGTATGACTATGAACTTTGAAGCATTAACACGTTCGACGCTCAACGCGACGTTTTTGAGTTTCTTGAAGAGCTCAACTTGCGATTAAATTAATCAATGAAGAGCAAGCTTAGTTTGTAGATAACTTTTACATGATCTAGCAGTGATTGTTTCCAATTGAAGACGAATTGATGACAATAACACATGCCAAAGTCATATTATAGGGGTTTTGCAAAAAACTGCAGTACAAACCATCCGTACTATAAATTAATAAAAAGTATAGTACAAACAGTATAATATTATGGTTATGATTTTATTATTTTTCTTCATATCCTATAGTTACATTGAGGTGCCTATTCTATCAAATACCTTCTAAAATCCTACTCAATTCGAGCGAGGAAAGTGTCACCCATATCTGGGTGACGGGGCGTCGAAAGTGTTAATATGAAATTTGTGTCTGATATACATGCATCGTGAATGAAAAAAAAAGTCTGCAATTTGAATAATAAATCAGAGATCTGAAGTCTGAAAAGGGGATCGGAAATCAGTTTGAATATCTGATTTGTATTTGTAGATACCACGATTGAATCGGGATTCTGTTACCCGAAGTGTTGGGTCTTGAATTTGTTTTCTGAATCATAAATATGAAGTTGAAAACCACATTTTCGATCTGGATCTGAAGTTTGCGTTCTTTGAACTGAATCTGAATTATTGGCATGACTCTAAATTACTTGTAACAAATCGTGTCCTTCTGTGTTCTGTGTAATGATGATTGTTTAATCAGTCGTGAGTTCGACTCACAAAAATAACGCTTCATCCGAAGGAATAACTTTCCGATCAAAATCGGGATCACTCATTTCATCTCTTCTAGAGTTCAAAGTGCAAACTTTCGACGCAATCGAGGGTCTTGCATTAAATTGGCGTGCCTGGCTGAAAATGGCTGCCAAGATTTTCGCTCTGGACTATTAAAATTCAATTATCCCTATTGGGAAGCAGCCGAATTCGAAAACTGTATCTACAATTTTAATCTGACATATTCAATCCAAAATCATGAATATGAACCTGAAATTTAATTGATGATTCTCAACCTTCGATCTTATTCGCAGTATGGGATTCTAGGATCCGGAAGTCAGAATCTGTCATAGGAATTATGAGAATAGAATCTGATTCTATGATCTGTACATTGGGGATACAATTAAGCTGGAATTGAAAATCAGTTATCATTATGATAACTGGATTTTGTCCTGGATTTTGGATTTTGTATATGGACACTGATGTCTAAAATTTAGGATATGAAATTAAGAAATGAATATGGGAAATGAATACATAAAACATACATTATGAAACTGAAATCTGAAACGGGGTTTTCCTTGTTAGAGCTTGGCATGAATTTAGGAACTGGAACCTACTATTTCAAATCTGAATCTGGGGAACGTTTTATTCTGATTTTAGATTCTGTTTTTAAAATCACATGAATCAACACTTAGGGATATAAACATCACTGCATAATCAGAGATTCTGAACCTAAAATAATAGCAATTTATGATATTTATATGCAATCTTTTTCCGTGATTTTTATTTATAATTTGAATCTAGTAATTCAATATGTATTTTGAATCAATAATAGCTATCCGAGTAGCAGAAATCCAAATTTTTTTACATCTGAGAAGATGAATATGTCATCTGAATCTAAAACTAATTTATCTAATTTGGAACCAGAATCTGGAACATGAATTTCCGTCGGTTAAATGAATCAGAATTTAATCCAGATTGGATTCTATGTTTGTAATTTTGATCCTGAATCAAATGTCTAAAATTTGTATATGAAATTTAGAACCCGAAATCTGTGTGGGAATCAATGAAATCCTCAATATGCATTTAACACTTGGTTCTGAATACCTTAGTCAGACTTTGGATCTAGAATTAGAATTCGGAATCCTGATCTGCTATCGAATATCTGAAGCTAGTATGTGAATATGAAAAATCGAGCATAAATATGATTAAGTATCTTGTATTCATATGTGACATCTATTCAGATGATCGACATATCATATTAAAGCCTATTAGCTAGCTTTTTTGAAAAATAACACATTTGCCAATTAATTGGATTATAATCCAGTCTAGTCGCATATAAATGTTGAACGAAAACTGAAAACATGTTCACTTTGAAAAATAATAACTTAAAAACGAAAAATAACACCTCTCTGGTATTCGGATATGTTATGTGAAAAAACCTCAGCTTCCAGGAAAAAATTTAAAAAAATATGGCGCCCTTGGTCCATAAGGTGTTGAAATTATTCAAATTTTTATGTTTTTTATGTAATTTTTATGTTTTTCCTTAAAGAAGAATTATGATCATGGTTTGACCACCTCTGATCATGGTTTGTCCGGTTTTAGAAATCTCCATTTTTGAATGAGAACATTCGAATTCTCAAGTAAATGTTGCATTTATCATTGCTTGAGTTTACTGTCATCATATTCATCCATTCATAATTCAGGCTTTCTTCAGAATATTGCATTTTCTTGGGAATTTTAAATATGTTCACTCCAACACAGAAACTTAATTTCTGCTATACGCGAAGGACACAATAAACAAACTGCAGCGCGCCAAGCGGTTGCCATAGAAATCATGTGGACAAAACAACATTATTGAATTGGACAACTCATGATCAGAATTGAGTTCATCAAAATGCGTTAATTTAATGGTTTAGCTATGTAAATCCGATACAAATGGTGAGCAAGCATGATGTTTACAATATTTATAAGTATTGTAATCCAGAAAAGGTCTGAATACGTGCCAAATAATCATCTGGTGATCGATTAAAAGTTAGCTCGAATGAGGGACGCATTGACACAAATAGAAGGTGTATTTTATAATCCTTTAAAACATGTGATTCCGTAAAAATATACTATCAATCTACTATAAATCATGTAAAAGGCAATTTCATTTATATGTTTCGAAACATTCGAAGGCCTTATTTGACACAGGAGCGCTGAATTAGAGCATTCAAAAAAGTGGGCAAACCATGATCATTTTTTCGACTGGACAAACCAAGATCATTTACCCTAAATGGATTTCTGTCTGTCTGTCTGTCTGATTCTTATGGACTCGGAAACTACTGAACCGATCGACATGAAAATTGATATGTAGGGGTTTTTGGGGTCGGGGATGGTTCTTATTATAGTTCGAGGCTCTGCCATACAAATGAAGCATAAATTTCTGCATAACTCAAGAACTAATCAAGCAAATAGAGCCAAATTGAGCGTATGAAAGTTTGAGGGGGCAAGAAATATTTATGTGGTAAATAGGTAAATAAACACTCTAAGGGGGGCTGTCATAAAAATGGAACACAAATTTCTGCATAACTCAAGAACTAATGAAGAAAACAGAACCAAATTTGGCATGTGGAGGTTTTAGGAGGCAATAGATGTTTCTAAGGTGGTTTGACACTCCTCCCCCTATCTACAGGAGGGGGGGGGGTCTGAATAACTCGTGAACTAATCAAGCAAATGGAATCAAACTTGACATGTAGAGGGTTTAGACATTAATAAACGTTTCTATGGTGGCTCGACACTCCTCCCCCCTCTCCAAGGGGAGGCCGCCATACAAGAGAAATACAAATGTTTGCGCTATCGAAATTGATCTTCGTTCGAAAATGGAAATGGATTTAAATGTGATAAAATGCTCCTCTATATCGTCTTCTATCTATATAAATAAAAATGGATCGCCGAATGTGTTGATAAGAGCAAAACTCGAGAGAGGAATTGTCTGATTTAGGTCTGTCATTAATCTATCATATTTTCGGTATCAAACATTTATTCCATGTAACGGAGGAACATGTTATTTGCATGTGGTTGAAAAATCTTGAACGAGAATCGTGTCTGAAAATAATCTGATAATATAATGACGAGTTTTGGTAGAAGTGCTAGGAATTTTATAGTAAAAGGTGATTTTAAAGGATAGTATTGACGCTTAGTAAGAAAACGTGGATGTGATAACGAAAAATAAATTTTGTGCGGGACGAAGTTTGCCGGTCGCTAGTACAGAATAAAAACCGTTCGCGTTCGGCGGAACTTGTATTCACCTAAAGCTGACCATCGATCTTGGGGAATAGATGATCAACGAATGAGTGTTTTTTGTTGTAGGAAGGAACAAGGTTTGATAACTCGTGCATGAACTAAAAATAATATGCAGTGCATTTTAAACGCGTTGGATTAAATAATCATGAATGAGCAAATTGTTGTATCAATAACTCTTTGAATTTGTATACCTCATAACAAACATTGGTCTCGTTTAATTCCTCCTGCTTGTTCTCCTCCCACCTCCAGAAGTGGAACGGTCGCATTGTGTGTATGAAAACAACAGCTAACGGACGTCACACTGAGAATCGGCACGATGACGCGTTTTACCCCATCTGAAACATGACGCAACGCAACACCCCGTGGTCTCGTGATTTACCATAGCCCAAAGGCATCGCATTACGACCGTCCACAAATTTTTCGGTAGGTGAAAGCAATGGTCAAGCGCTCTCTAACGTGAGCAGGGGGATTAGTGAAGCTGGCTGTACCGGGAGACGGGAGAAAAGTGGACAGTCTAATAATTATTGTTTGTCCATTGTTCGCCACTGTCAAAACTATACCCGCAGGATACCCGCGTTTCATCGAGATTCGGGGGAGAATACCATAAAAAACGGTCGACAGCAGGAAAGTCATCCGAATGCGATTGCGCTTGGCCGAGTGTCCGTGTTTGCTTACCGATTATATAAAAGGGATCGGGTGCGGTCGGTGCGAATGTTTGCCGATAATTATCATGCTGGTTGGTTGGATGCTTTCAACTGTCAAAAGCCTGCGTCAGTGGCTTAAGTTTAACGAATCCCTCCGGCTGCAGAAAATGATGGTTGCGTTCCACAGCTGCTCGGCATATAGTGAGCCTCATTTATATCGATCTACTGATCCCAGAGCTCAACTCGATGCTCATTCCCCCACGCAAGGGAATTAGAAATAAATGAAGGCAAATGATTTCTTAAAGCATTGGGTACATTATATCTGGCGAGAGCAAACATCAATATTACTCAAAAACGATGACACGTGTTTACAGTCGCGCTTCCTGTCAATGATAAACATTACAACGCACGTCCAGAATATCACAATCGAATTTTACGGCCGAATGCGCGCGTTAAAGTGCTGGAACAAACCTTTTGGATAGCGTCGAAACGGTAAACGAAGCAAATCGTTCTCAAAAATCATTAAAATCTTCATAGCTGCTATCGAATTAAAATACTTCTATCCAAGATGTAACCAATGGCTTTTGAAGCTGCGTATTAATTTGTCTAAATTTGAAGAGATTTTTCTGGGCAAGGCATTCCACCAATCAACACGAATTTTCGAAAAGTTTTTTAACTCAATATTTTTGATTTAGCTTATTTAGCTTTGCCAATTTGTTCGACACTCGGTACAATGTCATTTTACGGTATTAGTTTTTTTAAAAACGATCATTCGATCAAACGATCAATTTTTGAAAAGGGCTTATGCAAAAATGGTATCATTCCAGAATATAAACTGTAACGCTAAAACGGGGTTTTTTTATCGAAATGGTGTCTTAGGCAAAGTTACAAATTATATTTCTGTGGCTCTGAAAAAAGTACAGATTGAAAAAAGAATATAAAAATGGAATATCATAAAAACATTTCTTTTAAATTTCTGAATTTTTGACACAATAAAGCCCATATTGTCTCCAACAACTGGTGAAAATTTGATCCAGGGCAAATGATAAATGAATTTTTATGGCTAAATTTTAACTTAGAACCTGTGATACCGGGGAACTTCGATATAACGTACACATTTTCAATAGACGAATTTCATGTCAACTCGGCTTAATAGTTGGTAGCACCATCCCAGATTGCATAAAACGTTGTGGGTGTGAAAACATTGGTCATTTGAGCAACTGTGCATACTTGGAATCTCCAAAAATCTCCTCTCCTACTTCTTGAAAAGGACCAGTTTTTTTCATAATTTTTTACAGAGCTTGAGCTTGAGCTTGGGTAGACTGTACAATTCGTAGTTGCTCTCCGTGATTGATCTGAACCAACCAAATTGCACAAAGAACACACAGAATGACGCTTGGGACTAGCAAATCAGTCTCGTTGTGCAATTTTCGGTGATTCGAGCTTTCAATGATCAATAACGACGCCGGCCACGTCCTTACAGTCACCAGGGGAAGGGTAGGAATGTTAGTATGATATTCGCCGCCCGAAGGCCAGAAGGGTCGCCTCTATAGCGTGGTTCCCTAGCGTTTATCATGGAAGGGATAGTTTGTTAGTGGGAAGAGGTAATAATCAGGATTCACTGTGGTAAGTGATGTGATTATGCTAACGCAAACTAGAGATCACTTGATGAAACGAAAACTTGAAAACCAAATGCATTTCGTAGCCGTGAAGATATTAAAGGGTGACCTGAAAAGGTCTTTGCAAAAGGATCATAACTCTGGTAAGTGAATTAATTTTGTAAGCGTGGACCCAATTACTGCATTACTGCAATGCATTTCGTAGCAGCTGAACGGTAACCTGAAAAGTCTCCTCTGTTCAACGGAGCAAAAACTCGAAAATCAAATGCATTTGAAGATTGAATATATTGAAGGGTCACCTGATAAGGTCTTATCAGACTCGGATCGGACTTAATACTTGTGCCTAGTCGCAACTGTGCATACTTGGAATCTCCAAAAATCTCCTCTCCTACTTCTTGAAGAGGACCAGTTTTTTTCATAATTTTTTACAGAGCTTGAGCTTGAGCTTGGGTAGACTGTACAATTCGTAGTTGCTCTCCGTGATTGATCTGAACCAACCAAATTGCACAAAGAACACACAGAATGACGCTTGGGACTAGCAAATCAGTCTCGTTGTGCAATTTTCGGTGATTCGAGCTTTCAATGATCAATAACGACGCCGGCCACGTCCTTACAGTCACCAGGGGAAGGGTAGGAATGTTAGTATGATATTCGCCGCCCGAAGGCCAGAAGGGTCGCCTCTATAGCGTGGTTCCCTAGCGTTTATCATGGAAGGGATAGTTTGTTAGTGGGAAGAGGTAATAATCAGGATTCACTGTGGTAAGTGATGTGATTATGCTAACGCAAACTAGAGATCACTTGATGAAACGAAAACTTGAAAACCAAATGCATTTCGTAGCCGTGAAGATATTAAAGGGTGACCTGAAAAGGTCTCTGCAAAAGGATCATAACTCTGGTAAGTGAATTAATTTTGTAAGCGTGGACCCAATTACTGCATTACTGCAATGCATTTCGTAGCAGCTGAACGGTAACCTGAAAAGTCTCCTCTGTTCAACGGAGCAAAAACTCGAAAATCAAATGCATTTGAAGATTGAATATATTGAAGGGTCACCTGATAAGGTCTTATCATACTCGGATCGGACTTAATACTTGTGCCTAGTCGCACGTCATGCTCTTCCATTGTAATACACGGAAATCACGGAAGTTTTCCGAATTGGGACTCTAGCATCTTGAACCTAGTCTTGCAATTTATATTTGAACCTCGAAAAGGAAAACTTGATACCTGCGATTTGGATTTGTAATAAAAACTAACAATTTCTCAAGTAATCAGTCGAGCAATTATTAACGAAATCATTGTTCTTGTAGTAAGGGTTAGAATGACATAATTGAAGGAAAAGAAACGTCAATCCTCTATTCAAAAAAAAACCGAAAAGGAGATACATACAAGAAGAACTCACTGACATTCAAGGTGAACTACTAATCCCAAGAAAAAACATGGGTGAGCAAAAGAGACAAATGTAAGTTAATTCAAACTTTTCTCTCGACCTCCGTAACATTCTCATGATCGAAACGCACACTACATTGAATATTCTTGCATGGAAATCTTATGGCCGCTTGTACATACACATCAAAGTCAACGTCAAGCTAGATTTAAAAGAAAAGAAAATCGATGTTACGTTGACGTCAATGCGCTCTTTACCACGAAGACAATATTAGATATATAAAAACCTCTAAAACTATTGGATCTTCTAAAACTCTAGAATGTCGTTTAGATTAAATGCAACTTCGCGCGAAAATGCGGCTGCACAAATCTCACGCAACTGCGAGAAGTAAACAACGACATAGAACTGCACCGGCGTGGCTACACCGTCCGCTCCGCCTTGCCGTGACCGAAATCGTCTGCCTCGAACAAACAAAACAGCCTGCCTCCATCCGTCAGCTATCGCACAATCAAAATATGCTCTCCGATCCAATCCTCTCACAAAAACTCGACTGTACGTCAACCGACGAAAAGAATCAAACTACCTTGGTCTTCCAAAGCAAACGAGTCCGTTCTGGGAAGCAAGGCAACCACACCAATACAATCACAT
Source organism: Toxorhynchites rutilus septentrionalis (assembly GCF_029784135.1). NCBI lineage: Eukaryota > Metazoa > Arthropoda > Insecta > Diptera > Culicidae > Toxorhynchites > Toxorhynchites rutilus. Next base: position 67,692,194 of record NC_073746.1, on the reverse strand, counting down.
GTTTGCTGGTCATCCTCCACGATCGCGCACTCGTAATGCCACACTCTCACACGCAGCCGCACCCGCCATCACCGCAGTCTTCTACTGACTGACACTTTCTCTCTCTCGCACACAACACCGAGAGACTTGAAGCGGATTGCATTTCGGATCGGTTATAAAAATAACAAATTGTTAATAGTACTTAGCTGGGATGTTGATGTTTCTCGATACAGTTGGATCATTTTGCTGGCAGAATTAGTGGTTAGTGGATTTCATCCTTAATATCACTGCTGTAAAACACATGCTCTAAAAAGCAAGCTACCACGCATACACACATAACCACGGTACACGAGAGAGTTGAAAAAAAAACAACGCCATAATCCAGTAAAATAACCACAAAACTGATTAACTGAATTTGAACATTTTTTTTCATTACAACACCATTAACACAACGAAACCAGAAACCATTTTCACGATAACTTCCACCAACAAACTATTCCTAGCAGCTAATCATTTTTTCATAATTTTTTACAGAAATTTCTAACTCAGAAACTATATATATATATATATATATAAAAATGGATTTCTGTCTGTCTGTCTGATTCTTATGGACTCGGAAACTGGTTCTTATGATAGTTCGAGACCCCTCCCCCCTCATACAAATTTCTACATTACACGAGAATCAATCAAGCAAATGAATCCAAATTAGGCAAATTTTTAAGGGTGTAATAAATGTTTCTCTGGTGGTTAGACACTCCATCCCCCTCTCAAAGGGGAGCTGCCATACAAATGAAACACAAATTTCTGCATAACTCGAGAATTAATCAAGCAAATGAAACGGAATTTGGCATGTGAAGGTTTTAAGGTGCAATAAATGATTCAATGGTGGTTAGATACTCCTCCCCCTCTCTTAGAGGGGGCTACCATACAAATGAAACACAAATTTCTACATTACTCGAGAATGAATCAAGCAAATGAAACCAGATTAGGCATATGAAGGTTTAAGGGTGCAATAAATGTTTCTCTGGTGGTTAGCCACTTCACCCCTGCTGCCATACAAATGAAACAAATTTTTTTGCATAATTCGAGAATTAATCCAGCAAATGAAACCAAATTAGGCATGTGAAGGTTTTAGAGTGCAATGAATGTTTCTATGGTGGTTAGACACTCCACACCCCCCCCCCCTCTCTAAAAGGGGTTGCATACATATGAAACACAAATTTCCGCATAACTCGAGAATTTATCAAGCAAATGAAACGACAGGTAGAGGTTTTAGGATGCAATTAATGATTCTATGGTGATGAGATACTCCACCCCCCTCTCTAAGGGGAGGGTGGGGGGCTTGTGCTACCCTACAAATGAAACACTAATTTCTGCATTACTCGAGAATTAATCAAGAGAATAAAACCAAACTAGGCATGTGGAGGTTTTAGGGTGCAATGAATGTTTCTATGGTGGTTAGACACTCCACCCCCCTATCTAAGGGGAGGCTGCCATACAAATGAAACACAAATTTCTGCATAACTCGAGAATTTACTAGGCAAATGGAGCCAAATGTGGGATGTGAGGGTTTTAGGGGTCACGAAACGTTTCTGAATAGACTAGACATAACTCCTTCCCTCTCACTGAGGGGGGTGGACTGCCATACAAATGAAGCATACATTTTTGCATAATTCAAGAACTAATCAAAAGGATCCAAACTTGGCATGTGGAGGTTTTAGGGAGCAATAAATGTTTCTATTGTGGTTCGACACACCTACCTCCTCTCTAAGGGCATGAGGGCTTCCATACAAATGAAACACAAACTTCTGCATAACTTGAGAGCTATCAAGCAGATGGAGCCAAATTTGGGATGTGAGGGTTCTTGGGTACGAGAAATGTTTCTGTGATAATATGACATCCCTTCCATTTCGGAAAGGAGTGGGGGTTTCATAAAAATAATGCAAATATTCCAACCAAACATGACAATTGAAAATTTCGGAAGATTTTGAAAGAAAATGGGAAAATTCGAAAAATTCAATTCGCATGTGTTCTACAGTTTCATTCGACACTCCTCCCTTCTCTCTAAAGGAGGGAGTGGGGTGATTAGTTTGCATAACTCGAGAACTAATCAAGCAAATGGAACCAAATTTGGCATGTGAAGGTTTTAGGGAGCAATAAATGTTTCCATTATGGTTCGACACACCTATCTCCTTTCTAAGGGAAAGGGGGCTGCCATACAAATAAAACACAAATTTCTGCATAACTCGAGAAGGAATCAAGCAATGTTTGTCGGGTCAGCTAGTAATACTATAAAACTATAAAATTATAAATTTCGGTCAAAGAAAAAAAGGTAGAAAACTATTTAAATTTTCATAAAAAATACACTTTGAAAGAAAATTACACTGGAAAAAATACATATTTTTAAAAAACGAAATTCATTTTTCTCATAAACCTATTTTTTCTATTCTCAAAAAAATTACCAAAAGCAACAGTGTAGAGGAGACTTGTTGGTAGTTGTATGGACTTTTCATATTATTTTCGTTCAGAATTTAAAAAAATGTTTTTGAGAAAAACGAATTTTAATTTTCAAAAATTCAATTCTTCTAAACTTTTTTCTATAAAAATTAACTTACAAACTTCAAGACCACAAAATTTTAGTCAGAGAATAAAATATAGGAAATAATTCAATCTTTAATCAACCTTACAATTCCCAACAAATCACCCATTCATCTCAAGATGGACACATTTACAGGATATTTCTTTTCTAACAACAACATTTTCATGTTCTCTTTGAAAGAATTACAACTAATCCTAATTTTGTTTAAAGTTTAGATCGCGATATAATGTATTCGACAAAGTTTTAGATTTTATTAAAATAATAAGCTTTTGCCGAAGACGTCAACTATTTTTATTCTTTATATTTTCTGTAGTATATGGCATTTATGTGTGGAAACTCCTGAAAAAGTAATGTTTTATTCGTAAAATTGTTGTGCGTTAAGTCTTGCGTTTGACATGTTCTTGACCTTTTTCTAAATACAGCAATTCCAAATTAAATCGACAAATTACCAAACATGAGTATTTTTTATTCGAATGAAAGTTTGTATTTCGTTTTAGTTGGCAACTTTCATTCGAATCAAAAATACATGTTTTTAAAATCTGCATTTTTAGGGCGATTTCATTTGGAATTGCTCAATATAAAATGTTTTGCAGAATATGTCAATCGCGATGATTTAAATTTTTTTAGAGATTGTTTGATATTTTTGATTGAAAACCAAAGTTCTTCCCTACATTTCGTTCTTCAACCCATTAACGACCAAGCTGGAATTTTTTTTCGAACGAAAGCCATTGGTTTTGGTTATTGGTGCGACAGCAACCCCAATCATCAAGAATTATTTTTTTCCGCTCTTCAGTTTTCCGAAAAATGACAAAAAATCGAAAATTCGCGAAAATTCGAACATTGGCCAAACCCTACATTTTACATCCTGCAGGAGGTTCAGTAGAATGGTTTTTTTCCTACATCACATCACAGTAATGTTTACATATTTTTGCATCTTATTAGGCTTTGGTTTTTGTAAGTTTATGTTAGCTTATGTACTTTCCGCACATAGTTGTTTTAAAAACGATTTTTTTGTCCAACACAGTTGTACAGATTTGAACGATATTCATAGTTAGTGGTAGCTAAGAAAATAAGCTATCATTTGATGCCAAAACCTTACCATATGATAAGTTTGATTTTCGAACGCTTGGCATAAAATGGGTTAACCAATATTTTGCAAGTCTTTTCAACTTTTTTTTTTTCAAAAAACCTCATTTCAAAAACTATAACACATACAAAATATTGGTTAAAGAATGAAATGTAGCAAATTATTTCTATTTTCAATCAAAAATATCAAACGAATTAAACCAAAATCAGTGCAATATTTATTTTTTGAAAATTAAAATTATTTTTTCTCAAAAATGTGTTATATTTTCAATTGGAACAAAAAATTTATGAATTGCTTAACATACCAAAACAAGTTATCCATACAGCGGAAGAAGCTGTGCCCTTCTTCCGCTGTATGGAAAAACATGGAAAAACTATTCCTAACAAAAACTTTCTCATGTTTTCTTTGAAAAATTACTATGAATGTTCAAATCGAAACATTCTAGTGTGTTGATTATCGCGAATGACATTTTTTGCAAACTTTTTCCTATTTATAAACGCGTCAGGTACATGTCAAACGCGAGAATTTGCACACAAAAATTTGACGAGTAAAACTTTATTTTCTCAGGAGTCTCCATACAAAAATGACATACAGTGGAAACTCGATTATCCGCGAGCGGATGACCCGCGGTGCGGATTATGCGCGACAGCGAGTTCCATAGTAAGTCCATAGGCCTCCCCGGAATTTGTCAGTGAGTGATAGACTCATGCACATTTGTTTTGATCACTGCTTTTACTTTATCTGACTACTGGTCTAGACGACCTTCTAGATGGATAGTTTGATAATTTATGTGTTGATAAAACATAGTTCTCATGATGAAATTTCTTTTTCTTCGTGTTTGGAACTCATTTTTAGTCCTTTATTGCGTTATCCGCGATTTTCGTTATTCGCGGTGAGCTAGCCAGACTATTCCGCGGATAATCGGGGTTCCACTGTATTCCAGAAACTATAAAAGATAGAAAGTTGGCGTCTTCGACAAAAGTTCATGTTTTGAAGAGATCTAAAACTTTGTCAAACACATTTTATCGCTATCTTGACTTCAAACAAAATCAGGATTAGTTTGTTATTTTTTCAAAAAAAAAAAAACATGAAAAAGTTGATGTTGGAAAAACTGTAAAAGTGCCCATCTTTCGATGACTTGTTAGGAATTATAATAATTCTTTATGAATTGAAAAAAACATTTTTGAGAAAAAATACTTTCAATTTTCAAAATATTTTTCTTCCAGTGTAATTTGAATTGTCAAGAAAACTGTGAAACTTGTTCGTATTTTTTTTTCATATTTCGTATTTCATATTTCGTATTTCGTATTTCGTATTTCGTATTTCGTATTTCGTATTTCGTATTTCGTATTTCGTATTTCGTATTTCGTATTTCGTATTTCGTATTTCGTATTTCGTATTTCGTATTTCGTATTTCGTATTTCGTATTTCGTATTTCGTATTTCGTATTTCGTATTTCGTATTTCGTATTTCGTATTTATTATTTCGTATTTCATATTTCGTATTTCGCATTTCGTATTTATTATTTCGTATTTCATATTTCGTATTTCGCATTTCGCATTTCGCATTTCGTATGTCGTATTTCGTATTTCGTATTTCATATTTCGTATTTCGTATTTCGTATTTCGTATTTCGTATTTCGTATTTCGTATTCCGTATTTCGTATTTCGTATTTCGTATTTCGTATTTCGTATTTCGTATTTCGTATTTCGTATTTCGTATTTCGTATTTCGTATTTCGTATTTCGTATTTCGTATTTCGTATTTCGTATTTCGTATTTCGTATTTCGTATTTCGTATTTCGTATTTCGTATTTCGTATTTCGTATTTCGTATTTCGTATTTCGTATTTCGTATTTCGTATTTCGTATTTCGTATTTCGTATTTCGTATTTCGTATTTCGTATTTCGTATTTCGTATTTCGTATTTCGTATTTCGTATTTCGTATTTCGTATTTCGTATTTCGTATTTCGTATTTCGTATTTCGTATTTCGTATTTCGTATTTCGTATTTCGTATTTCGTATTTCGTATTTCGTATTTCGTATTTCGTATTTCGTATTTCGTATTTCGTATTTCGTATTTCGTATTTCGTATTTCGTATTTCGTATTTCGTATTTCGTATTTCGTATTTCGTATTTCGTATTTCGTATTTCGTATTTCGTATTTCGTATTTCGTATTTCGTATTTCGTATTTCGTATTTCGTATTTCGTATTTCGTATTTCGTATTTCGTATTTCGTATTTCGTATTTCGTATTTCGTATTTCGTATTTCGTATTTCGTATTTCGTATTTCGTATTTCGTATTTCGTATTTCGTATTTCGTATTTCGTATTTCGTATTTCGTATTTCGTATTTCGTATTTCGTATTTCGTATTTCGTATTTCGTATTTCGTATTTCGTATTTCGTATTTCGTATTTCGTATTTCGTATTTCGTATTTCGTATTTCGTATTTCGTATTTCGTATTTCGTATTTCGTATTTCGTATTTCGTATTTCGTATTTCGTATTTCGTATTTCGTATTTCGTATTTCGTATTTCGTATTTATTATTTCGTATTTCGTATTTCGTTTGTTTTTTTGAAAATTTGTTTGCTATTTTTAACGAAAGCTTGAACAATTTTCTATATTTCATTGTCTGACCTAAGTTCTGTAGTTCTTAGTCAGAGAGTGAACTATAGGAAATAAAATAATTTTTCATAGAAATATACAAAAAAATTATAGAAATTACAGTGAAAAAAAAATATTTTAGAAATTGAAAATTTATTTTTTTATAAACCATTTTTTTATAAATTCTAAACGAAAATCATATGGATAAGCCAAACAACTACCAACAAATCTCCCAAACATTGGAAGAAGGGCACTGTAACAGGAAAAAAGTTTTTTCTAACAAGTAAGCGGTCATTTCATATATTTACCTTCAATCAACAGTATGAAGGGAAACATCATGAGAAAGGTTGGCTTCACTTTCTAGTTGGATTTTTCGATATAACGATATAACGTATAATTCGATACAACGTACAATTTTAAAAGTGAAATGTACGTTATATCGAAGTTTCGAAGTTGTATAGTTTTTTAATTTGAAATTTTAATTTTTCGTTTGCCCAGGATGGCATCGTATCTGATACCGAACAAGTTGCCAAAGTTTCAGCTAAATCAAAAATATGAAATTAAAATGGTTTCGTGTTGATTGGTGGAATGTCTCAGCTCGAATATATATATTTTTTAATTTCGAATATAACACTCCCTCCTAGGACAATAAATCAGGATTATCGCAGCACAGGCAACTAATTGCGTTGCAGTTTCGCACGTGCTGTTGGCAAACGCTGACGGAGTCTCATAAATCGAAACAGACCTGCACACCTAATTTATTATCGTCATTCCCACAGCAACTAAAGCCTTCAAATTATCTTCACTATGGCAGACGACGACTGCCATCATCGATAGGGATTAGAGGGAACTCTATAAATATAATCGCCTACGAAATGCGCGCCATCGGGGTGGTCACCAATACCGGAGGGGTGAGCGTTACGATTTAGGTTTCATCAAGTCTGCCGTAAATAGACCCGAGTGTCTTGAGTTTTCATCGCGGAAATGCAACGAAATCGTTACAAGGACATGCATACGGACATGACGGATAATCAATATCCTTCCAAAGACACGATGATGTCATCGGTGTCCTTGTTTGCATAGCATATTATGTCGTGCTGGCGCCGGGGAGAGAAAGAGTTGGCGACCAATGACAGAGAGAGGAAGAAAAATCAAATCTCTGAAAAGTTCTGAGAAATTCGTTTTCGAGGTATGAATATAACAAATGGCGCTTCGATGCTTCGGAAGGAGCTTATGAATATTATGTTACGTATTGCACCACTCATCAGTATGCTATCTATTATTTTTGAAAAAAAATCTTGGTTCTGCTATTCGCAAAACTGCGTAGTTATAAGGGTTCCTCGTTACAGCTATTCTCGAAGAAGCTTACTCGATAAGTGGAACTTGTTTTTGTTTTCTGCACAAGTGCCGAGACATTTCAATCCAATTAACTTCTCCATTACGCTAACAAGTTCCTTAAGTACGGCTCGATGATCGCAGCTCGGAATTACATCGCTATTCTTCTCGCTCAGTCATGCTCTTTTCTTTCGCGATGCACCTTTTCCAATGGTTTAAAATTTTATCACTCACGCCATCGCATCATCGCATCTGTCGCGTGCCGGGAGCATTTTTTTGCCCCAAGGCGTCCACATCGTCCATAAAGACGAAGTAAATGAGAGAAGCGGAAAAAATGAACATAAAAATAAATTAACGTCGGTACGAATTACGCAATCCTTCCGCAGTCGCTCTCTCTCTCTCTGGGCGGCGAAAAGTCGAGGAAAACCGCATCGTGACAACCGCAACCTTTCGGCTGTTTTTTTTGCGACGTCAATCATTTATCACGATTACTGCTGCCTTAATGAATGAGCGTGAAATTTCAATAATTATCCAAAATATTTACGGTAATCGGCACGCGGATTTGTGTACTTCCCATCCGGAGGTGATGATGGGATGAACACATGTCACCATAAATTGAAGACGAGCTGCGAATCTCCCGAATAACATACAACGCACGGGGCAACGATTGATCCCTCATTAATCATAATCGGATTCCAGGGGAAACGATTGGGCCTCGCAAAACAAAGAGCATGTCAAAGAGCATTTTCCTGTCTCTGGGAAAATGCAACAACGGGGTGATGCTAATGATGTTTTCAACACCGGCGACAAAGCACTGCTGCTGCTGCTGCAATTCGGAGCCAGAATAGGGATGACGGTTGAATTGCACGGATCGCGCAGTTCGGTTGCGCTGCCAGATTCATTAATCAATTTAATTGATCATCAGATGGTGTTTAGGTGGCACGAAGAATGGCACGGCTCGGATGCTGACCCTGATAACGGAAAATGTGGTTTTCTATAGTGATTGCTTTACTGTAATATACAATCAATGCGCTTTAAATTTTGGAATTCGAAATATTTTATATATTTTTAAAATTTCCTTACGAAGTCTTATGAAAATAGGCTCTGATGAAGATGAAAATGTGGCAGCTGTATTATCTCTTTTACTTCTGACGTGCCAAAATCACGTCAATTAACAGTGCACAATGGTCCAAGAGATGCATTTGAGTGGAAATTAGCATTTAGAGCTCGAGAGTTATGCTCTAGACAAAAACTGTCCTCGACAAAGTTAGTCGAAAAATACATAATAGAGCGTTCATTTTTATGTTATCAAAAATAGGCCAAAATTGTCGATGAAATAACAAAAAAATTTAACTTTCTTACCTTTATAGATAGAGGTAAAGATAGTTTGACACTGTTGTAGTCCCAGTTATTTGTAGTATCCTTGTAGAAGTTTTTTTTCTATCTCTTGATTCAACAGATATAGTGCCTTTTTTCTAAGTTGAGTTAGGGTAATCATGAAAAAAACTGTTTTTTCGCTCTAACTTTTATATTTAAAATTTTAAATACGAACTGTCTTCGAAAGACTTTTAGAGCTTACTAATACAAACATTTTGCGTTTCACCCAAAAACTCATGATTTCCATTTCAATTTACTCAAATACAAAAAATAACTTATCTTTGAAAATCACATATTATATAGAGTGAAAGGGCCTGGCCGGGTAAGGGAGTAAAAAGTGCCCCCAAACCAAATTACTAGCTGTATGGCAAATATTGTAAAGGATATTAAATAAGAAATTTTGGTGGTTTATTTGAACCCCTATGTGGTTTGACGTAGGATCTATAGTGAAAAACGTACTTTTTCGTTTATTTCACGCCATCCTCAAAAGATCCGAGATAACAATTTGAAAAAAAATACTGAATGTGCATCTTACTATGGTGTATCAAAAAAAAAATTTCATCAAAAATTTTAGTACTAAAAAATATTGAAATCTTGAAATTTTTTTTTTTGGGATTTAGAGATTCAGTACTACTCTAATTCATATTTTAATGTGTTTCTACGGCTTTTCTAGATATGTGTGATTTTTTTCAGTGTTGCGCGGTATCAAAAAATATTTTTTTTATATTTCCAAAGAGTGGTTAGGTAAGGGAGTAAAAAGTGCCCCCAAACCAAATCACTAGCTGTATGGCAAATATTGTAAAGGATATTAAATAAGAAATTTTGGTGGTTTATTTGAACCCCTATGTGTTTGACGTAGGATCTATAGTGAAAAACGAACTTTTTCGTTTATTTCACGCCATCCTCAATAGATCCGAGATAAAAATTTGAAAAAAATACTGAATGTGCATCTTACCACGGTGTATCAAGAAAAATTATCAAAAAAATATTTCATCAAATATTTTAGTACTAAAAAATATATTTAAATCTTGAAATTTTTTTTTTTGGGATTTAGAGATTCAGTACTACTCTAATTCAAATTTAAATGTGCTCTTGCGGCTTTCCTAAATTGATAAATATCTTCAAGCTGTTTTTTTTTTCAAATATCTAATAATAAAAATAAAATAATAAAAAAAATAATACACAGTACAAAAAAATGTTACAGATTTTCTGGCATTTCGAAATTTTGAAAAAAAAATATAACTTTGAGACCACAAATCCGATTTGTTTATTTTATTTTAATCTTTCAATTGAAAACCACGAATACAATAAAATAATCGATTTCAAAAAAAATAAAAATAATAATGCAGACGATGAAGAAAATTATTTTTGTGTCACACAATGCTCCTAAAAATTCAGGAAAAATTACGCCACATGTAGCTGTTTTTTTTAAAATATCTAATAATAAAAATAAAATAATAAAAAAATAATACACAGTACAAAAAAATGTTATAGATTTTCTGGCATTTCGAAATTTTGAAAAAAAAATATAACTTTGAGACCACAAATCCGATTGGTTTTTTTTCATTTTAATCTTTCAATTGAAAACCACGAATACAATAAAATAATCGATTTCAAGAAAATAAAATAATAATGCAGACGATGAAGAAAATTATTTTTGTGTCACACAATGCTCTTAAAAATTCAGGAAAAATTAAGCCACATGTAGAAAAAAGACACGAACGCATTTAAATAAAAATTTGAGCAGGAGTGGGTCTCAAAGTTATATTTTTTTTTCAAAATTTCGAAATGCCAGAAAATCTATAACATTTTTTTGTACTGTGTATTTTTTTAATTTTATTTTTATTATTAGATATTTGAAAAAAAAACCATTTTGAAGATATTTATCAATCTAGAAAAGCCGTAAGAGCACATTTAAATATGAATTAGAGAAGTACTGAATCTCTAAATCCCAAAAAAAAAAATTTCAGAATTTAAATATTTTTTTAGTACTAAAATTTTTGATGAAATTTTTTTTGATATTTTTTCTTGATACACCGTGGTAAGATGTACATTCGTTCGTTCGTTTTTCACTATAGATCCTACGTCAAACCACATAGGGGTTCAAATAAATCACCAAAATTTCTTATTTAATATCCTTTACAATATTTGCTATACAGCTAGTGATTTGGTTTGGGGGCACTTTTTACTCCCTTAGCTAACCACCCTTTGGATATAAAAAATAATATTTTAGATACCGCGCAACACTGAAAAAAATCTCAAACAAATCACACATATCTAGAAAAGCCGCAGAAACACATTTAAATATGAATTAGAGTAGTACTGAATCTCTAAATCTCAAAAAAAAAATTTCAAAATTTCAATATTTTTTTTGGTATTAAAATTGTTGATGAAATTTTTTTTTGATAATTTTTCTTGATACACCGTAGTAAGATACACATTCAGTATTTTTTTCAAATTTTTATCTCGGATCTTTTGAGGATGGCGTGAAATAAACGAAAAAGTACGTTTTTCACTATAGATCCCTCGTCAAACACATAGGGGTTCTAAACAAACCACCAAAATTTCTTATTTAATATCCTTTACAATATTTGCCATACAGCTAGTGATTTGGTTTGGGGGCACTTTTTACTCCCTTACCCGGTCAGGCCCTTTGTTCTTTCAAATTCCATCAACAAACATTTTTCATATTTGCTCCAGAAAGCACGGCAAGCAATTGGTTTCTTTTTGAGGTTTCTTTTTGGGAAGAAATATCAATAACTTTGAGTGAAGTTGAGATATTGACGAGTTCTGCATCGCAAAATGTTTGTATTAGTATGTACTTAAAGTCTTTAGAAGACAGTTTGTATGTGAAATCTGAAATTCAAAAGTTAGAGCAAAAAACATTTCTTTTTCATGGTGAAAAAAAAAAGATCCGAGATAAAAATTTTAAAAAAATACTGAATGTGTATCTTACTACGGTGTATCAAGAAAAATTATCAAAAAAAAATTTCATCAACAATTTTAATACCAAAAAAAATATTGAAATTTTGAAAATTTTTTTTTGAGATTTAGAGATTCAGTACTACTCTAATTCATATTTAAATGCGTTTCTGCGGCTTTTCTAGATATGTGTGATTTGTTTGAGATTTTTTTCAGTGTTGCGCGGTATCTAAAATATTATTTTTTATATCCAAAGGGTGGTTAGCTAAGGGAGTAAAAAGTGCCCCCAAACCAAATCACTAGCTGTATAGCAAATATTGTAAAGGATATTAAATAAGAAATTTTGGTGGTTTATTTGAACCCCTATGTGGTTTGACGTAGGATCTATAGTGAAAAACGAACGAACGAATGTACATCTTACCACGGTGTATCAAGAAAAATTATCAAAAAAAAATTTCATCAAAAATTTTAGTACTAAAAAAATATTTTAATTCTGAAAAAAAAATTTTTGGGATTTAGAGATTCAGTACTTCTCTAATTCATATTTAAATGTGCTCTTACGGCTTCCTTAAACGCAACCTAGAAAAAATCGCTATATCGATTATTTCAAGAGATAGAGAAAAAAACTTTCACATAACTGGGACTACAACATTGTCAAACTATGTTTACATCTATCCATAAAGATAAGAAAGTTATATTTTGTATTTCATTCACAATTTTGGTCACCCTATTTTCGATAACATGAAACTTTGTTTTTTTTGTTGAAACAGTTTTTGTCTAGACAGTTATTCTGTCGAACTCTAAATGCTAATTTCCACTTGAATGCATCTCCTGGACCATTATCTAGTGTGGACACAGTGGAGTGAAATTCGTGATTTTTATTAATGTACTAAAAAGAATAAAAGCGGAAGTAAGATGGATGACAGTTATAATGTTTTACAACTTCATCCACCACCAAGTTTTGTCATCTTTGAAACAAAAACAATATAATCGTAGCAGCACACAGTGATAGACATTCGTTTAGCCGTACTTGAAAAAAAAACTTAAAACACTTACAAAACAATTAGGAATGTTCTTTTTATCGGTACACTTATTTGCTGTAGTGATAGTATATTTAAGTCACTTTTATTGAAAGGACGTGCGTAACAATCACACACACACACACACACACACACACACACACACACACACACACACACACACACACACACACACACACAAGGCGGCATCGGTGGATATAAACATTCAAACGTTGTTTTTTCCCGAGACATACGTTTAGCCGCAGGGCATAAAAATCATGTTTTCGCATAATCACCAAGCCTTTATTTGTGTTTTTCGAAAAAATACTTGGGAATGTTCAATTTACAAGATAAATATTAGATGTGCAACGTAAGAAGTTGGTCAGATTAGTGATTTACGTAGAATTTAAAGGAATGGCGAAAGGTATTCTATTGACGGAAGAGGGGCGGAAAATAATAAAGATATTCAGTGAACAAAAGTTTTCTAATCGCTCGATCGTAACAAAAATTGGTCTATCTGAGAAAGTGACACGGAATTTCTTTAAATAGTGCCATAAATATGGGATATAACGACCAACAAATGGGAACACCAAAGTTACTTTGCGTCTTAAAGGTTGAATAAGACACGAAGCAACCAGCAAACGATGTCCTGCTCATACATTAAGGCAGAATCGGCTGTTCCAATAACGAAGAGGCATATTGCGCGCATCTTGAATGAGTCACCAAACATCATGTGGAAAAAACCTCAAGGGAAGCCGAAACTGACCGCCACCCATAAGCAGAACCATCTCATTTTCGCCCGGAAATACATGAAATGGAAACTTGAATGGAGAAAAAAAAATCATGTTTCTCCGTTGCATGGAATACATGTTTGATACAGAGAATATAACAAAATAAAGACAGCTCAAATCGGACCATTCCTTCCTCTGGTTTAGGGCACACCAACACATTTGGCCTTCCATTTTTGTTTATATAGATAGAAGATATAGGAATGCGTTATTCCGTCTGAAAATCCTTTTCCACTTTCGAACAAAAATCAATTTCGTTAGCGCCAACATCAAATGGACTAACAACTCTTAGCTAATTGTAGAACATATGGGAATTCAATTTTCCGAATTTTCCGATTTTTCTCTCCGCTATATTAATCTACGGGAAGAGACGAATACAACGAAATTTAGATGTCTCAAATTGAACCATTCCTTCACCGGGTTTTGCTCTTACCAACACATTTGGCCTTCCAATTTTTTTTTTAGATATAAGATATGGAAATGCGTTATTTCGCCTGAAAATTCATTTCCACTTACGAACAAAGATCAATTTCGATAGCGCAAATATTGAATGGACTAACAACGCTTATTATGATGTGATTTTCGAACATGCGGGAATTAAATTTTCCGAATTTTCCGACCTTCCTTCAGGATTTTCCGAAAAAAATTCGATTTTCTCTACACTATATTGATCTACGGGAAGAGACGAATACAACAAAATACAGGAGGCTGAAATCGGACCATCCCTTCTTCGGATTTTCCGCTTACCAACAGATTTTGCCTTACATTTTTATTTAAACAACCATCCCATGTCAAACCGATATAGTGATTCTCAGATTTTCGTGGCGAGTGGAAATATTGTTCTTTGTCTCATACCATTAGACCCGCATTTTTTTTATTTTTTTGTTATGGTGACCATTTCCATTTTAGGGTGGGAAGGCTATATTATTTCATATTTTTTTTGAAAGCTGAACTTGTTTTTGCATAACATATCTCGAAACCAGAGAGGCGTTTTTTTGTTTTTAAGTAATTATTTTTCAAAGTTTACCGTAATTATTTCGTAATTATTCATTGTATTTATTATTTATAGTTTTCATGGTCTCGGGACCAAAGGCACTATATTTTTTATATTATTTTTAGAAAGCTGAAAATTTTTTACACAACATATTTCGAAACCAGAAAGCATTTTTTTTCGTATTTAGGTTATGATTGTCCAAAGTTACCCGATGGTCCAAAAACCATTTTCCCTTTTTTCCCAACAATGACTTTTTTCAAAAATTTATTACTTTTGAACTACTGGACCGATTCAGATGATCGACATATCAAATTAAAGCCTAATAACTAGCCTTTTATGAATAAATAACACATTTGCCAATTAATTGGATTATAGTCACATACATCCAGTCTAGTCGCAGAAAAATATTGTAGGAAAACTGAGAACATGTTAACTTTGAAAAATCATAACTCAAAAACGAAAAAAACGCCTCCCTGGTTTCGAGATATGTTATGTGAAAAATCCTCAGCTTTCCAGAAAAAATATAAAAAATATAGTGCCTTTGGTCCAGAGACCATGAAAACTATAAAAACAAATACAATCAGTAATAACGAAAACATCATTCAAATTTTCTGCAACTGTAGTATTTTTCCAAAAGGACCAGCTAATTGGCTTCAATTTAATATGTCGAACATCTGAATTGGTCCAGTGGTTCGAAAGTTATGAATTTTAGAAAAAAGTAATTTTTGGCAAAAATGCGAAAAAATTGATTTTCTGAACCACCCGAAAATGGAAATGGTCACCCTAACAAAAAAATAAATAAAATACGGTTTGACAAAAATCTGCGAACCTCTATATCGGTTTGGCATGGAATGGCTGTATAAACATATTTAAATCTGAGACTTTATATGATCTAGTCCGCCCTGTACTTTTTATATCCCATTCGTGTATTCATTTTAGGCTCATTAGTATTTTGGCTGTTACAGAGCTGGATTTCAATGGTGTACATGTTAGATGTTTTATCGTATTTATCGCTCGATTTTGTCAGTATTGATCAGCTGGATTCGGTTATCTTGAATTGATGAATAAAAGTTACGACAATTGAGCTCACCAGATAGAAAAAAAAAACAACTCAATGACATGGTTTCAAATTATTCTAGAGGTCCTAGAAATTTTTGACCGAAACACGATGGTTTTTATTAACTTAAAAACTTGCTTATTTCATTCAAAAAGTGAAATAAAATATCGAATGGATACATGGTGTTATGATTTCGATAAGTGATGTACAAATTTTAATCAATCAGTATAGTTTTCACAATAACCAAATATCACACAATCACAGAGACAACAATTTCCTAATACCAAAATTCTATACATGATGTTCTTCCTTCCTTTCGATGAAATTAAAATTTAATATCCGCGTAATTTCCCAGCATCCTTACCTCACCAACCACGCGCTGTTTCTATAACTTAATTGCACGATTATGATTACTATCAACAAATTCAAATTCGAGCCGTGGCTCGTTGATAATAATAATAGTAATAGGTATGCATTTGAATGTGTTTTCACCGTCATCATCAAGCTAGTGGTGCATCCCCCTGTCAAACTAGGGACGGACGGACAACCCTTTTCCCCAGGGATGCCTCGCTACCTACAGATGATGATATCAGTATCAATAGCCGCGCGCGGTATCAGTGCCGCTAGCCGGGAGTGTTTCAATTAATTTGATTTGCACGATACCCGCTGATGTGTGAGATTCACAGTTGCATAGCGTTCGGGCTCAACTCATTACAATATGTTGAGGAAGGGTTCATGTAATTCGCGCTCTGTGTGTGTGTTTTTTTTTCTATTTTTTTCGAATCCCATTCAATGCGCACCCTTCCAATGGAACCGCGTAAGTCCTGTGCGGATAAAAACAACACAATCGCGCTGGATAAATGACGCGTCGTGCAGCGCTATTGACACGTGCCCATCATCGCGTATAACAAAACCGGACCATTGAAGGACTCTCCTGTTGCATCCCAAGAGGTCCTCTCGAGAGAACACCAAGTGCGCGCACAAAACACAGTTGGACACAGACCGATCGATTCCCTAGAAAACATCTGCGCGCTTATCGGAACGTGAGCACTTTACCGGCCCGATGCGATGTTGTGTTTGGGAAATGCAGTTGCATTTCTCTTTTAGAGCATCGGTTCAAGTGGCCGCAATTGCTTTCGAGTGATGGTTTCGCCTCGGCCAGGCTCACCTCCGGGGCCTGTTGAGATGAGAGGAAAATGCGCTGACGTTATTCAGCAGTAATTGTGTTTGACGAGACCTTCGACGTCTCGCTGGGTAGTCGAGTAGCCTCGAGAGTAGATCACCACCAACTGTGGGCGCAAATTAAACGTGTGCATGGAAAGAGAGAGAACTTTCGGACGCTTTCGGTTTTTCGAGCGGGGTGATCCCCTGTTACAAATAACTCTTACCTGAACGTTATTATCGACTAATGGCAGTATGACTTAGGAAGAATCCATTGTCGGCGGAAGGCATCCGCACAGAATGTTCCTAACCAGCAATTGGAAGAAACATCTTAAGAATAAGAGGGTCCTAAAACTCTTCCTGTTACTGTGATAAAGGGTGTGTCACATCAAATTGCATCACGGAAAAAACGCTGTAGAAATTTAAATTTTAGGAATTATATCTTCAGCTTTCGCTTATAATCAGATAAGAGTGTACAGATCACGTTGGCCATGCTTCACTGTCAATTTTTCGTAAATTTGGAAAAATGTCGTCGAACGAAAAAGAGCGTCGTGAATTAATCCTGTGCACTCATTTCGAGAATCCGGAGTTGTCACATCGGGACATCGGTAAGATGCTGGGAATCGTTCAATCCACGGTCAGCAGAGTACTAAAACGATACTTCGAGAACCTAACCATCGACCGGAAGGTGAAGAACGGCAAAAATGGATGCTCCGTCAGTGAAAAAGATCACAAGCGCGTAGTTAAGCAGTTTAGACGTGATCCGAGAAGTTCGGTCCGGGATGTCGCCAATAAGCTGAATTTGTCAAGTTCATTCGTCCAGCGGACCAAGCAGCGGGAGGACCTGCGTACATACAAGGTTCAGAAGGCTTCTAACCGCGACGAAAGGCAAAACATGGTGGGGAAGACGCGAGCCCGGAAGCTGTACACCGAAATGCTGACGAAGCCGCATTGCCTGGTAATGGACGACAAAACCTACGTCAAAGCGGACTTTCGTCAGCTGCCGGGCCTGTTGTTCTTCTCCGCAGAGGACAAATTCAGCGTTCCGGAGGAGATTCGCAAGCAGAAACTATCCAAGTTTGCCAAAAAGTACATGGTGTGGCAAGCGATCTGCTCTTGCGGAAAGCGGAGCGCCCCCTTCGTGATGACCGGCACGGTAAGCGGGCAGGTTTACCTTAAGGAGTGCCTACAGAAGCGCTTACTACCACTATTGAAGCAGCACAAGGGCCCGACCATCTTCTGGCCGGATCTCGCTTCGTGCCACTATTCAAAGGACGTGTTGGAGTGGTACGAAGCCAACGGGGTCACCTTCGTGCCAAAGGAAATGAACCCGCCCAACGCGCCGGAGCTCCGCCCAATAGAGAAATATTGGGCGATTATGAAGCAGGACCTCCGGAAGAACCCAAAAGTTGTCAAATCGGAGGCGGACTTCAAGAGAAAATGGATTTCTGTTCAAAAAAAAACTACAACCTGACGTTGTACAGAACCTTATGGACGGGGTAAAGAGGAAGGTGCGAGCATACGGGCTTGGGCTCGAAGTATGAATAAAAAGAAAATGCCAAAAGTTGTTTAATAGTTTTTATTTTACTGTCTAAAATTTTCAAAAGGATCGGTCTACTGGGCGAATTTCTACAGCGTTTTTTTCCGTGATGCAATTTGATATGACACACCCTTTAACCAAAATAAAAAAAAAAATTAAAAAGTGGATCTTTCAAGAAGAAAAACAAAAACGTTTTAATTGCTACTTGCTAGGACTAGAGGGTGCAAACAAAAACATCTACAAAATAAGACCTATTGAATTTTGTAATATTCTCAACCCAAATAGTCCAATTCATAATCTTTCAACTTTACCATTGAACCAATCTAGACACAATCGACTGTTATTCGAATACTAGCGATGAATTAATGAAATTTGGAACGAGAATATCTATTACGCGATTTGATATTAGACGTCATATCTCTGCCCTAGACCTCGTATCTATCACGACTCACGAATTTTTGTAAACTAAATTTTATATTCAAAATAATGTCCTCGTGTTTTTTTGCTTGATCAACATTCTTCATGAAATCAACATCCGTTCAGGTAAAATCAAATCATTTGAAGATCAGAATTGTGTTTATTTGTTTGTATAATTCTCAATGTAGAGTTTTAGCCACTTGATTACGATGAAATTTTTGAAGAAATTTGAGCTCTTCTGGCACTAGTCGTGCTGCGACTTTTCCCATGCCCAAAACATCAATCAAAATATACCGAACGGTCTCGTGAGAGATATTTAATTCACGGGCTAGCTCTTTCAAACTTAAATGGCGATTTTTGAGCACCACTCCTTTTATTTTATCGGTGTTTTCATCAGTTCAAGAGGTGGGTCGCCCTTGATGTGACAAACCATTCATCTCTTCTCTGTCGTCACTGAATGCTTTCTACCATTCATAATTCGTATTTTCAACATAGTTGAGTCACCAAATGTCATTAGAAACAACTGATTCCAATACTTATATTGCTTTCAAAATAGTCATTCCTCGAATAATATAGTTTTACCAACGAAATCCGGAACCGACATTAATTATCGACGTGACGGCTTTTTTATGTCTTCTTTTGATTAAAAAATGTAGCTTTATTAGGAAATAGAAAAAACAAAACCGCAGCACTGTCATATGAATACGGTAATTGCTCGATTTTATCAAACCGCAAAACTATTCGATTTGAAAAAAAGGCAAAACATATTTGACATGTCCCTGATGAAAGTTTATTCACGATTCAGCAGTCATCCAGCTAGCGACCAGTCGGCAGCGAGGCTTCCAAATGGTCTTTCCCAAGGCCGAGAGTTTGGGTTAGGTATTTCAAATTGATCTTTTCAGAAGCTAGAGACGAGTTAGCAAAAAAATTTGATTGTTTTAAGTTCAGGCTTTTATAATTCAAAACTCACTTACTAACTCTTTTTGACAAAACAAGCAAGCTGCGCGGGCTCTTATACTCGAGCGAGAGAATATGATTTCGTATACAAATGTATGCACCAATGTGTATACCGCTAGGTGTTTTTCTAACCCGTACTAAGAAACCACCCAAGTGAGTTGCGGGAGCTGTTGTACTCGAGCGAGAAATAACTGATAAAACTGAGCTCACCACGTTTAGGTCAAAGTCAGTAGCGGCAAGAGGTCGACGGAGGCTGCGGCGTATTTTTTCCAAAGATATTAAAAATTAACATGCAATAAATATCTCTCGAAAATGACCTACGTCAACTATACGAATCCGAGAATGACCTACGTCTACTTTACGGTCATTCTCGGACACAACCTCGAGACTCGATGTTGTGGTTGAAAGGATTGGTTAATTGAATAATTTTTTATCTAAATAGTTTTTCAATATCCCTTAGAAAAATTACATCTGCGCTTCTAAAAACATCATTCTCAAAGAAATATTCCACGAATTATACTTTGCGGCACCTTTCGCAGAACGCTAACAGAAAATCAGAACTGAGTCGGTTGTGGCGATACCATCCGCAGTGGAACAAATGTTTATATTCAGTTTTCAATTGAAGAACGCAACTTCAACAAATTGAACAAAACACCTTCTTCACATCCGACTCAAAACGTCCTTCACTTTGACGCCACTTTTGACCCGGAAACAATGCTAGAATTCGCGGAAACCGCATGATGGATCGGAAAAAGTAACCACTAAACTCGAACACACTCTTAAATTTACGCAAGCTCACTCCTAGCGAAAAGAATCATAAAAAGATATGAAGAAAACAAAGTTCTCTGAAGTTCAGACATTCGTATATTCACTAGAGAGGACTTGTTGTAGACATTTTAGTGTTGTGGTTTGTAATATTGTACGGCCTTGATACAAAACTTCAAACGCGTGTTTCTCGTTTACTGCAAATGTTATATGTAAATGAATAAAAATGAATAAATCATACATAAATCGTTGTACATGTCTCAATCGCATGAACGAATACGAAAATATAATTTTTTAATTTCAATATTCTTAAAAAAGTTTAAATCGTCATGAAAAACCTTCTAAAATTTTTTTTTTCAAACGGCCGTCATTTTGTTAAAAATATTTTTTTACTACTCCGAGGATCATACAACAGCGACATTTCACCACCTTGTAATTGTTCTTATCATGAATTTTCCGTCTTAGTCCTTGTTGAATTGTTAAAATCTAAAGAAACAAATAATGAAATATTTTTTATTTTTTATTAATCCGTTTATTTTTACAGGCTCAGTTACATAAGTTTAAAGGAGCCAAACTCTTAACTATATTTCAACTAGCATATATCAACATGTTGTTTCCTTAATTCTATGGTTAAATGAAATAATGGATAGTAAAAATATTGTTTGCCTTTACACTAGGATACCCCAGTTAAAACTTGGTGTTGTTTGAGCGCTGAATAGAATGAAGAGAGAAAAAGAGAGAGAGCAAAGGAGGGGGAGCTAGAGAAAGAGAGAGGGAGAGAGAGAGAGAAAAAGAGAGAGAAAGAGAGAGGGAGAGAGAGAGAAAAAGAGAGAGAAAGAGAGAGGGAGAGAGAGAGAAAAAGAGAGAGAAAGAGAGAGGGAGAGAGAGAGAAAAAGAGAGAGAAAGAGTGAAAGAAAGAGAGAGAAAAAAGAGAGAAGGGTGGTGGGGGGGAAGAGAGAGGGGGGGAAGAGATAGAGAGAGAAAGAGAAAGAGAGAGAGAATGGGAGAGAGGGAGAGAAAGAGAGAGAGAGGGGGAGAGAGAGAGAGAAAAAGAGAGAGAGAAAAAGAGAGAGAGAAAGAGAAAGAG
The DNA here is from genome assembly GCF_029784135.1 of Toxorhynchites rutilus septentrionalis. Lineage (NCBI taxonomy): Eukaryota > Metazoa > Arthropoda > Insecta > Diptera > Culicidae > Toxorhynchites > Toxorhynchites rutilus. The sequence continues at coordinate 67,670,505 of NC_073746.1, read as the reverse complement.
AGAGAGAATGGGAGAGAGGTAGAGAAAGAGTGAGAGAGAAAGAGAAAGAGAGAGAGAATGGGAGAGAGGTAGAGAAAGCTCTACCAAGTAGAGAATGGGAGAGAGGTAGAGAGAGAGCGAAAGAGAGAGAGAGAGAGAGCGAAAGAGAGAGAAAGAGAGAGAGAGAGAGAGAGAGAGAGAGAGAGTGAGAGAGAGCGAAAGAGAGAGAGAGAGAGAGAGAGAGAGAGAGAGAGAGAGAAGAGAGAGAGAGAGAGAGAGAGAGAGAGAGAGAGAAAGAGAGAGAGAGAAAGAGAGAGAGAGAAAGAGAGAGAGAGAAAGAGAGAGAGAGAGAGAGAGAGAGAGATAGGGAAAGATATATAAAGAAAGGGAGATAGGGAAAGATATATAAAGAAAGGGAGATAGAGAAAAAGAGAGAGAGAGAGTTTTATCCTTTGCGGTCGTTTATCTGCTCTCAGCCACCACAGCAAGGAATCATACTAAATACTAATAATAGTTTAATTTACATTTTTTCTAAACGAATTTTTATATCTAGTGAGCTATTTAACGAATATATACGGAGTTTCTATGATTAATAGCTAACGGTACTCGGTATAAACAAAACGTTATTGGCGTGGAAAGACAAAAGGATCTTTTTCCAAGGGAAAATAATTTCGACCGCAAAGGTTTATTTTTTTTAATATCATGATAATAATAATTATCATTTCAAACCTTTGCAGTTCATTCGATTAAAATCAAAGAAACCTACCTATTTTATTCGTTACATTGTTTACTTGTTTCATTATTTCATGCACCTCCTGGACCATTGTGCATTGTGCACAGTCTTTACACTCACAACGTTTCACTGCAATTTCAGATGGCGCGACCAACTCATGATGATGCTACATGAAATTCGTCAAAAAAAAAGTTTATAATAAATGTTGCGTTAAAGTCTGAGAGCTAACGGAGCTTCCAACATTTCTTTCAACGCATCTGAAAATAAGACATGGGTATATGAGTACGGCACGTAATTCGGACAATCGCTCGAAGTAGCTGGAATAAGTAATGATCGATGGCCAATGTCGGATGGCTGATCTGAAAGGTTCAGTTTTCATTTTGGTGTTAAAAAATTTAGTGAATCAGTATAAGCGTTGACGATAGCTTTCCAAAAATTTTGAAATCCCAGAGTTCTCGAGGTGCATCTGAACCGCTAGAGGACGCTTGAGTCAGTTGAAGTAAAATTATTCGTTGTCATTTAAGATGTGATTGATGTTGGGTATGCGAGCTTTAATGTCGTAGTTTTGACGTTATATCCTATTTCCCGATGCTCTGAAAAACTAACCATAACATAAAAAATACCATATGGCTTTTCTTTCGAACCAAACTATATTTCAAATACACAATGAAAGTTTGATCAGGCAACAAAATTAAAGGTACCAGACCTATCGAATTATCTTTGCTGACCACAAGCTTTCCAAAAATGTCCAACAGTTGAACCTTCGATTTTTGATACTTTGATACTTTGTTCCGATTCTAGATTCAATTTTCATATTCATACTCCCAATTCCAGATTAAGATCCTAAATAGATTCAGATCCGGGTGAATGCTGATGACTTATCCATCTTAACAGCAAATCAATGTACCAAAACGATCCAAGAAGCAAATCCAAGTTGGATTTATAGGCTAATTGGACTTAGTTTAAACGGATTTTTTCTTCTCTAAATCGAAAAAGAATTTTAAAGAAGTGTATAAATTATTTCCCTCATATTTCCACAAGGTGTATTCTAAAAGTTGTAAGCAAGACAGACACTGAATGAAGTGATTTTCACATCCATCAGGTCATAAAGATAATCATATCTTTTGAAAAAATATCCAAGGAAAAGTTTGAACGAAAAAAGTTTTTGGAAAATTTTATGAAGCACTCCATATAAAGTGTAGCCGGTGGCAAATATGAGGTCGTTAATAATATCATGTTCTGCCCTTTCGACATGAACCCACCTGTGACCAATTATCGATAATTACCCTAACATGTGCTTGCCGCTGCCGGTTGTTGTGGATGTGGGGTAGTTTATCCGTTAACTAAATGATACTGATCCATGGATCGCATTTTAATTATTTCTCCGTTGCTGATCGACTGCACGCGACAGCACAACTTGACAACAGCACGTTATGCTGCATACCAAACATTAGTGAAACAACAACTTTCATGCACAAAAAAGGGTGTAATTCAAATATATATATGGGCGGAGGTGAAATAAAACTTAGAGTCACGATTTCGTTTTGATTGTATTTTTGGGTTTGCAATACGGATTCTAGCCTAGTTCCACGCGACGAATTTCTATCGAGTTTCTTTCCTCCATTTTTTTAGTCATCAATTTCCCGTTAACCTGTTTATCGATGGGGAAACGTGATTAGGAAATTTAACCCCTGACATCCACTATCGATTCCAATACTCACAATGGTAGCCACCCGAATAACATGATCCAACCGTTCGTCCTCCAGAGCCAGAGCAGCTTGGCTTGCTTCGTCCAGTGAGTCGACCAACTTTTCCAGGTTCATCTGGCTGCAGTCCGCCCGGACGATTGCCAGTGCTCCGAGAAATTTCCACAAATTGCTTCCACTTTGGGTGGCTTCCCAGATTACTTTCCGTGCCATGATCCGAGTTTCGTCCAGTTTGCTTGCCGCCAAGTGGTGACGGCACATCTCGTTGTACAGGAAGGCCCTCTCGATCGGATATCGGGAGTATGGTATTCGTTTCTCCAGCAGAGTGATTTTGTTTCTGGGGGAAAATAGCGTCTTAAGAATGACTTGGGAGTTACGGTGACGAAACACTTAACCTACTTGTAAGCGATGTAACCATAATCGGGCGCAGCCGGATCACGGTAGGTTGACTTATCTCCAAAGATGGGTACAACCACTTCGTCTTCCTTTGCCAGGGGCAAATTGAAGAGTATCAACAGTCTACCTTTCAGAGGTTCGTCCATCAGCTTGGGCGGTACCTTGTAGCTATCCGTGATTGCCAGCCCAACTAGGTTGCAGATCTCGTTCACAAATTTGTACCGATCCGGGAATACTCGTTCCGTCTTGATTTGATAGTGGTTCCAAAGCGTGTCACCCACATACTCCCGCAAAGCGTTCAACTTTTCGGCCGCTCGAAGCTCGTGCATGTGGTCTAGCTGATTGTGCACATCCCGATAGGTTTTGTAACGGATTTTAAAGATATTATCCATGAGATAGTCAGCTGCTTTCTCTGACGATCCGAATCTGTTTCTGCGGTAGGTATACACAGGATATCTTGATTGGAGGGTCAACAACGCTGCTTCCACCCTTCCGTAGCATTTCTCGACCGTATCCGAAAGCATCTTGGAACGTTCTTCCGCCTCGGGGAGATTTACAGTTTTTTCCCAAACTCCTCCTTTGCGCAGAGAATTTAAGAACACCAAATCTGTCCAACCGTGGTTCAAATATATTTGACCAAGCATTTTAAGATTTTTTTCCTGACGGTTCTTTTCCCTGATATGTAGCTGTTTCTCAGCCAGCTCCACCACACTAACGACATCACATTCACCTCGCTGAAGTTTGCTTTTCCAGGCTGGTGTCGGATCCACCTTGCCCTCCTGCGCCCACTCTTCGCTAATCTGCTTAAGCCGATGACGATGCTCCTGCAAGCATGGCCCCGCACGTTTTCCCAACACATTCTTATAGTTTCGGGTTGCCAGTTGAATCTCCCCCTCAATATCCTTCAGCCGATGGCCGGTAAAGTGAATCCTCTTGTTCGAGGCAACCTTCACGTGCTCCTCGAATTTACCCAGCTCGAACACGGTTCGACACTCTTGAAGGGAACAGGGAAAGTCCACCCCCCGGGGATCCAACTCATCCCGCTCGACGGCTAGTCCGGCCCGGATGCTCGTCAAGGCATCCTTGAGTTCGGAATTCCGGAAGCAGGCCACACTTTTCAGATAATGGCAATCAATCGCTCCCGGTGCAGCTGCGACGGCTTTTCTAAAGTTTGCGGTAGCGGCACGGAAGCGTTCCTGGCGGGTGAGGTGAGTTCCGAGCTCGCGAAAGATTACATGCTGACATTCCTCCGGCCAGGAAAGTTCCAACTTGGACGACATGCTTGACAGTGTTCGATTCCTTCGATTCGATTCTCTGGATTCTACGACTGCTGAGTTTGGATTGGTTGTTAGCGTTTCAGAGCCTCCTCCGCAATTCTTGTGTAGAGAATCAGTGATACTATGGTAGCTATTTCAACTGAATAATGAAAATATTGGAAAAAATGGGTAATCTGAAATTCTGACGAAGTTCTATCGTGAGCTAGAGAAGGAATATTATTTTCATCCAAAAGCGGCAAGCATACAAGGAATTGGAAAACCAATGGGCAGAATTAATGTTAAAAAGTGTTTCATCTGAGCAACAATAACAACTTTTCGATAGAGACACTCTAAACTCCCTTATCCCTTATCCCTTAGCTTCATTTCAGCTCCATCTCAAGAGGTAGATAGAGTGAGGATATAGAGAGATACTTTCAAAAACAATCGTTATAAACAAAAACTAAATTTGGGCCATATTTCAAAATTCCGACTAGATTTGGACAATTTGTACTTCTCAATATATATTAATTGGTAGCTGTTATTTGTAATGGATTTGCGATGTGATGATAAAAAAATGATTCAAAATAATTGAATATGACCATTACGATGCGAATACGAATAATTGATTTACATGCAGTTTTTATTTTGCAGTTAATATTCTCTGACATAGCTTAAAAAGCCTTATAAATGTAGGCATTAACTTAAACCATAAGGTAAAAATAAGTTTCTCGGTGTCACAAAGAGGATGAGAATTTTCAAAAATAACGATCCGAATAGTATACTAAATCTTTATAGAAAAAATTCTCTAATTATACATTGTTACAAGGATACAGATTATAAGTACACCCAAACTAGCGTTGACAGAAAACATTTCATCTTTGGCAGAAACGATGCCATTTCGTGTGCTGGAGGGTCAAATGCGCAAATAATGAGCTGTTTTAAAAGCTTAAAAATAGTGTGTTTGTATGCGAGCAGATATCTCTTTCTGTTTTTTTTTCTCATCTAATTTGGGTTGTGGCAAAAAAAAGTCCATACGACGCCAATGGAGATCGAACCAAGGCCGACTGGAATGCAAAGCTATTTCACACGACCACGCTATCCATATAACTGCCAGCGCTGTTATATAGATAATATGATAATCCCCTTTATTCCGCGCAGCGAGTGAGGTGAGATGGCTCAAGTCACTGCATTATCGTAGGCGAATGGCGTGAATATAGTTTGTCACTAAGTGAGATTTGAAGTCGTGTCCTCATATGCTATCGAATCGGGTATCAAAAATAGGTTGAAAAGTAATGTAGCTTCCACAATGAAGCGATAAACTTTGCTATCTCACGTCACTTGCCGCGTGTAATAAGGGGGAATATAACACCTCATCATAAAATTAAGTTGGAGTGTTTCCAAAGAGGATAAAGAAGAACATGAACGAGAATATATCTTTCTCTGTCTGGGTCGTGAAAAGCTATACGAAAAGCTTTCATATGCTTTCATTTAAATGTGTATCTTGTTTCGCTCATATTGGCTCTAGCATATACAATATACAAATGATATAAATGTATTGGGGAGTAGTACATTTTCTGATATTTTTCAGCTCATTTAATGTAATAAATTGGGATGCCATAACATGTGCTGAAAAACTTTGTGTGTGCAAATCTATATCGTTGTTTGTGGTGAGACTAGGAAGGTATTAGCTACTAAAACCAGGTCAAACGGTGAATACAGATCGCTATCGACAACATATGATAAATTTTAACTTCGAATTAATGAAATGGGCCCGAAGATACGATATTATGGCATGTAAACGCACCGGTGCACACTGCTGAAGACTTGAAGGACGCAACGAAAATTCCTTAACTAGAAAACGTTGTTGCATCCGCTCTATTCTCCAGACCTGGTTCCATTAGATTATCGTCGTTTTACTTCAATTGGACATGCACATATAGAGCAGCGCATCACGGTTTTAGTGGAGACACAAAAAGTTTTATTAGAAACTAGCTAACCCGGCAAACTTCGTCCCGCCCATTTACTTGATTAATTCTCGAGTAATGCAGAAATTTGTGTTTTATTTGTATGGCAGCCACCCCTAAGAGAGGGGGGAGGGGTATCTAACCACCATAGAAACATTCATTGCACCCTAAAGTTTCCATATGCCTAATTTGGTTTAATTTGCTTGATTAATTCTCGGGTAATGCAAAAATTTGTGTTTCATTTGTACGGCAGCCCCCTCTAAGAGAGGGGGAAGGAGTATCTTAACACCATAGAAACATTTATTGCATCCTAAAACCTCCACATGCCAAATTTGGTTTCATTTGCTTGATTAATTCTCGAGTAATGTAGAAATTTGTGTTTCATTTGTATGGCAGCCCCCCCTTTGAGTGGGGGAAGGACTGTCTAACCATCATAGAAACATTTATTGCACCCTAAAACTTTCACATGCCAACTTTGGTTTCGTTTGCTTGGTTAATTTCCGAGTAATGCAGAAATTTGTGTTTCATTTGTATGGCAGCCCCCCCTTTGAGTGGGGGAAGGACTGTCTAACCATCATAGAAACATTTATTGCACCCTAAAACTTTCACATGCTAACTTTGGTTTCGTTTGATTGATTAATTTCCGAGTAATGCAAAAAATTGTGTTTCATTTGTATGGCAGCCCCCTCTAAGAGAGGGGGAAGGAGTATCTTATCACCATAGAAACATTTATTGCATCCTAAAACCTCCACATGCCAAATTTGGTTTCATTTGCTTGATTAATTCTCGAGTAATGCAGAAATTTGTGTTTCATTTGTATGGCAGCCCCCCCTTTGAGTGGGGGAAGGACTGTCTAACCATCATAGAAACATTTATTGCACCCTAAAACTTTCACATGCCAACTTTGGTTTCGTTTGCTTGGTTAATTTCCGAGTAATGCAGAAATTTGTGTTTCATTTGTATGGCAGCCCCCCCCCCCCCTTAGAGAGGGGGGAGGGGTCTCAAAATATCACGAAAACCTTCCCAGGCCCCAAAAACCCCTACATACCAATTTTCATGTCGATCGGTTCAGTGGTTTCCGAGTCTATAAGAATCAGACAGACAGACAGACATCACTCCATTTTTGTATATATAGATAACTCCCATTTTGCCTGAGAGATGTGAGAGAATAAAAATATTTTGAAGCTGTCCTGAAATTTATGATTTTTTTAAATTGAATTCAAACTTATTAGGAGCAGCTGTTTTCATTGTTGATTCTTTCTGGCAATGTACAAATTTTTCATATGTCAGAATTCGTGTCCTTATTGTCAATGTCAATATTGTTATAAGAATGCATCGCTAACCTTGTTTTTTTGTAGTTCAGCAGTGGTTGCGCGTTCACTTTGTAAGCGATCGATCGTGAGTTCAAAACTCAGGGCCCTCGATTGACTACCTTTGGGTTGTTACAGAATAACTACGACCACGCAACAATCATCAGTGATGGAGATCGATCCACGGTCGAAATAAGATGGATTCATCCATACAACTGCTCTGCTCTGTAAGAAAAATAGGGCTGTTGTTCTATAATTAAAACAAAAATAATCACATCAACTGTCTCCGCTGTTTGGTCTAACTGATAAAAAAAGATGAGCAGATAATGTCAGATACGGATCGTTGAAGTTTATCGCTAGTAAGATGAATAATTTTATTCAGCTGGGGCATGAAAACAAATTAAATATTAAAAACTGTATTAATCCAGCATGAAACGATATCGCGTATTTCTCATGCCACAGAACATCTTTATCCAATAACCTTGAAACCTGTTAAGTAATTTTTACATTTGGTAATTTAATTTCTGCCTCTAGACGCGAGGTTTTTGTTAGGAATAGAATATACATATTGGGTTGGAGAAAAGAAAGTGTCGTATATTGTTAATATATGGCAACACTTAAACATATCTTGTGTTGTACTTATCACATCGGGTCATACTATACAATCTGTGCTACAAGTGTCGTTTTGACAGTATTGTTATTGTCCTTTTCAGTCTCAAGTTATAGCGCGTCAAAGATGGAGTCCACCTAGCAAGATATGCGCCATATTTTACGTTTTTACTACCTGCGAGGTAAAACTGCAACGAAAGCGGCCGAAAAAATTCGTGTAGTTTATGGACCCGATACTGTAACGATTCGCACAGCATAACGTTGGTTTGATCAATTTCGTTCTGGTGTAGTGGCTGTCGAAGATACACCCCGTACTGGTAGGCCAATCGTCGTGGAAACCGATAAAATCGTTGAAATCATCCAAGTAGACCGGCATGTGAGCACTCGCTCGATTGGCCAGGAACTGGGTATAGACCATAAAACCGTTTGGAACCATTTGCAGAAGATTGGATTCCAAAAAAAGCTGGATGTATGGGTGCCACCCGAGTTGACGCAAAAAAAATTTTTAGACCGAATCAACGCCTGCGATGCACTGCTGAAACGGAACGAACTCGACCCATTTTTGAAGAAGATGGTGACTGGTGATGAAAAGTGGATCGCGTCCGACAACCTAAAGCGAAAAAAGTCGTGGTCGGAGCGCGGTGAGCCGGCCCAAACCATCGCCGAGCCCGGATTGACGGCCAGGAAGGCTTTGCTGTGTGTTTGGCTGCTCAACTATGGTCAGACCATCTACTCGGTTCTCTACTGTGAGCAGCTTGACCGTTTGAAGCAGGCGATTGACCAGAAGCGGCCAGAAATGATCAATATGAAAGGTGTTGTTTTCCACCAGGACAACGCTCGACCTCACACATCTTTGATGACCCGCCAGAAGCTACGGGAGCTCGGATGAGATGTCCTATTGCGCCCACCGTATAGTCCGGACCTGACTCCAAGTGATTATCATCTCTTCCGGTCCATGCAAAACGCTCTTGGTATGGTGATACTAAGTTGGCCTCAAAAGAGACTTGCGAAAATTGGCTGTCTCAGTTTTTTGCAAATAAGGAGGGAGGGGGGGGGGGGTATATAAGGGGGGATAATGAAGTTGTCTTCTAAATGACAACAAGTTTGCGAACAGAACGGCGCATATTTGACTTAAATTGGATAATTTTAAGTATGTTAAATAAAGCGTCAAATATCGATCAGAAATACGACATTTCTTTTTCCCCAACCCTATATCTCGAAAACGAAAAAAATTACATCTTTGATATCGAGATATGTTATGTAAAAAATCCTCAGCTTTCCAGAAAAAATATAAAAAAATATGGTGCCCTCTAGTCCAAAGCCAAGAAAACAATAAAAAACGACTACAATAAATAATTTAAAAAATAAAATCCTTTTTTTTGCAAGTTAAATTTTTTGGTTTTTAAATAAAGGTAGTAGTAAAAGGTAAATTGGCTTTAATTTTATAGGTCGATCATCTAAATCGGTTCAGTGGTTCAAAAGTTATGATTTTTTTTGAAAAGGCATTTTTGGGAAAAAGTGGAAAAGATTGTTTTTCCGGACCACCCAAAAACGGAAATGGCCACCCTGACGAAAAAATAACAAAAAACACGGGTCTAATATTTTGCTAAAAAAGAACAAAACCACCACTTTTCATGGAATTCTGAGAACCACTCTATCGGTTTGGCATTTTTTGAATAGTTCTTCAAGACGAATCGTTTTGTCGTTTTTTAAGCGTTTCAGGTGAAAATGTGACCATGGTGGATGAAGGTTGATGCGATCTCCAATTGATCAATGACTTATGGTGATGGAGATAGGTTATCTCTAAATCTGAGTAGTCTGAAATATCGTTCCACTTCATGTTCAAAAGAAATCTATTCATTGATGAGAAATTCGCTTTCCTATAATTGTAGCACACAGATCCTGTAGTGCATGCGAAATCGAGTGGAGGCGAGATCAGATAATTCCCCGCTAATAGAAGTTGTTTCTTTATGAGTGATTGAGTTATCGTGCTAGTTTGTGATTTCTTCATTAAATCGGGACCACACCATAGAATCGGAACAAAAAGCAATTTAAGGGGAGTAATGGCTAGTGAGGTAGAACTCCACAGATCACTATTACCAGACAATTCTTGACAGATACCTGCACATGCGGTCTGACGTTATCGTGCTGAAAGATTATATTTTGTCGTGTATATTCATACCTATTTTGCCTTGGAAGTTCTATTCAAACGTATTAATTTTAGTAGGTACCGTTCACCAGAGATTGCTTCAGACGGTAAGTGCTTTCAATTGTGTGTTTTGTAGTATGTTCGATGACTTCTCGTCTTCTTTATAATCTAAACGAATTCATTGAAATCACTGGATCGTTTGAATTTCCCGCAAATTGCATGTTTCTGGTACAACATTCGACGTAACCAACAAAAACTTTAAAAAAGATTTTAAAAAAATTAGAATTTTTTTTTTTAAATGGATTTAAAAATAAATTAGGTTGCATTAATTGCACTGTTGACGAATTTCATGCCAACTCGACTGGCCGTTGGCAGCATCATCTCAGATAGCAGTGAAACGTTGTGGGTGTAAAGTAATTTAAGCAACTTTGCATACTTGAAATATTCTAAAAATAATTAGACTGCTTTTTGGAAAAAGCCAAAAAAATTTGCTTAGTTCAATTTATAATTTAAAAACTATGATACCTACAAAATTCTTGTCAAAAGATGAAATGTAGGAAATTGTTTAAATTTTCACAAAAAATACCAAAAAATTTTGCTGGCAAAAAAGTTATTTTAAAAATTAAAATTCATTTTTCTCGAAAAACGTATTTTGTTTAAATTTCCAAAAATATATATATATGAATAGCCCTTACAATTTCCAACAAGTCGTCTATACATCGGAAGATGGGCACTTTTACAGGGAAAAAGTTTTTCGAACAACAACTTTTTCATGTTTTCTTGGAAAAAAAATACAACATATCCTAATTTTATTTAAAGTCAAGATAGCGATATAGTGTATTCGACAAAGTTTTAGACCTTGTTAAAATATAAACTTTTGTCGAATACATCAACTTTCTGTCTTCTATAGTTTTTGGAGTATAAGTCATTTTTGTATGAAGACTCCTGAAAAAAAATAATGTTTTGCTCGTAACATTTTTGTGTGTAAATTCTCACGTTTGACATGTACTTGACATATTTCTAAATAGAGAAAAGTGAGCAGAGCATGTAAATTGCGATAATTTATACATAAAAATGTTACGAATTAAACATTAATAGTATTTTTCAAAGAAAAAAAAAGAAAAAGTTGTGGTTCGAAAAACTTTTTTCCTATAAATGTGCCCATCGTCCGATGTATGAAAAACTTGTTGGAAATTTTAGGGGCTATTTATATCTATTTTTTTCAGAATTTTAAAAGCACATGTTTTCAAGAAAAAATGAATTTTAATTTTCAAGATATTTTTTTTAATGAAATTTTTTTTCAAAAAATTCTTTGATATTTTTAAATGAAAACCTCAGTAATTGCCTACAATTCATTTTCTAATCAACTTTTTGTATATCTTATAGTTTTTAAATTAAGGTTTTTCGAAAAAAAAAGTTGACAAAACTCAAAATTAAAAAAAACCTAAAAAAAATCTATCACACCTACAAGATTTTAGTCAAAGAATGGAATGTAGGAAATTATTTTGGTTTTCATGAAAAATTATCAAAGAATTTTTTGGAAAAAAAATATTATGAAAATTAAAATTCATTTTTCTCGAAAACATATGCTTTTAAAATTCTGAAAAAAATAGGTATAAATAGGCCTTAAAATTTCCAACAAGTTTTCCGTACATCGGACGATAGGCACATTTACATGGAAAAAGTTTTTCGAACAACAACTATTTCTTTTTTTTTTCTTCGAAAAAATACTATTAATACTATTATTCGTAACATTTTTATGTATAAATTATCGCAATTTACATGCTCTGCTAACTTTTCTCTATTTAGAAACATGACAAGAACATGTCAAACGTGAGAATTTACACACAAAAATGTTACGAGCAAAACATTATTTTTTTTCAGGAGTCTTCATACAAAAATGATTTATATTCCAAAAACTATAAAATATGTCTTCGACAAAAGTTTATATTTTAACAAGGTCTAAAACTTTGTCGAATACACTATATCGCTATCTTGACTTTAAATAAAATTAGGATATGTTGTATTTTTTTTTCAAAGAAAACATGAAAAAGTTGTTATTCGAAAAAATTTCTCTGTAAAAGTGCCCATCTTCCGATGTATGGACGACTTGTTGGAAAATGTAAGGGCTATTCATATATATATTTTTGGAAATTTAAAAAAAATACGTTTTTTGAGAAAAATGAATTTTAATTTTTAGAATAACTTTTTTGTCAGCGAAATTTTTTTCCAAAAAATGTTTGGTATTTTTTTTGTGAAAATTTGAACAATTTTCTACATTTCGTCTTTTGATCAGAATTTTGTAGGTATCATATTTTTCATATTATAAATTTTTGTAAAAAATTTAGAAAAAAAATTGTCTTTTTCCAAAAAATAGTCTAATTCAAAGTTGCTTAAATGACCCATGTCTTAACACTCACAACGTTTCACTACTATCTGAGATGGTGCTGTCAATTCCTAAGACGAATTGGCATGAAATTCGTCTGTCGCAGTATCGACACCATACACACCAATTCGCATTTAAAAAAGCGAAAGTGTAAAAAGTACCAAATTTTCTCTTTGTTAACACCTGTAACTCACAACTGAATAGGAAAAACAAAACATATCAAAAGATTTTTTTTAGTGTGAAATGTCAACTTTACTACGAGCATATACCTGAAATTGTATGATCGATATTACGCGAGATATTGATTACTAAAGCCAGCTATCGAGAAAATAATGGATAACTTTTCCCCCAACATAATATTATCATGTCTGTCTAAACTATTCAAAGGACGAACAATAAATTTAAATTTATTTCAACCGATATGATTATTTGAATTCTATTCAAACATTAAAAACTTTCTGAAAAAAGCAATTTTTTTCAAATTTCAACTTTCAACTTTTACCCACATTCTGAATCACAGTTCCTCTCTGCCTTCCGTCAGCAAAACGTACTCGCGTCCAAAACACATAATTCCGGATTAGAAGCGATCATAATTTACAGATTAATTTCTCGCTAATGTTTCGCTGCATGCACCAAGTAGCATCGTTTTCACCCCCTTCGAGTACCGTCGCAATACAACAACCGGTAGCAGCAGCACGTGCCCAAATCTCGCGTTTCAACGCGGTAGGATAGCGCGCTGCGCACTATAACAATAATAATCATACGGTCCTTGATCCGCGTTTTTATAGGTAGGTTTTCCACATCCGCATCCCAACCCTTTGCCCGGCTTATCGATGAGATCGTTGCGCATCAATCCTTTTCTGATGTTCGTCTCTCACGTTTTGTTCGTTAATTTAAAATTCCCGCTCGTTTTTGACTTCGGAATGAAAATTCGCGGAGCGCGCGGTCGGATATTAGTGGGATAGAATATGAGTATTTTAATCCGTTGATCAAATGAAATGTGGCAAACAAAAAAAAATCGCCATGAATCTGCTTACGAGAACTAATCGCGATTGTGGATGAAAAAAAACGAAGACAAAAAAAGACAAGTCGTTTAGAAGCTGCAATCCGCAAAATCAATATTGATGCAAACCATTCCCACTGATGGGCTGGCTGGCTGGCCACCCTCGGGAGAGAGTGCACACTAATTTTGCACTCGAAACGTGACGCGAAAAAATACATGTTGAGGGCGCATGACCTCGTTGACTCCTGGCAAACAAGAGCAAATCAAGCTGATTCGCTGGGCTGGCTGCAATCCTTTTTGCAAGGGCTGCCACCCAAGCGAAAATGTCGCCTCTCGTCGTTCGTCAAATGCGGTTACGAAATTTGAGCACTGGCCAAAAGCCAAACGTAGGAAAACGTGTTTCGAGATTATGAAACGACGGACGATAACGACGACACGATTGTAGTGTTTCGTTTGCGGGGATGAAAAAAACAGAATGCATATAGATTAAACGGTGATGATATGATGATGGTACGATTTCAGAGGGAGAGGGATTTATGTTCCCTTTGTTTTGTGTTTTTCCGCGTAATACTTCTCAAAGCTATGAGTGACACAATCGTGGCATTAAATGCACAAGAATTGTGTACGTTAAATGCTGTTGTCAATCGCAGAGTAATCCACCACTGGTAATCAACGTTTTTTTCGGCAATTCGATTACATTCCCAGACAACTATCATCTTGTAAATTTTGATGTGAAGCTCAATCTTACGCAATTCAACTTCAGCATTCGATAAAAACAATAACATCGTTTGATGATGACAAAAGTGACTGACACTCGATGCGCTTGAACAAAGGACTGCGTCCTCAGGACATAATTTCAATTCATGAATTCATGATCCCCATTGATATCGGCAAGCTGTACTTGTCATTCACTCAACTGCATTCGAATGCAGGCCTCTGTGCATTGCGGGATTGTTGCTTCGTATAAAAAAAAAGAAATTTCCGTTCAATAAGGGTGCTCTCGTATGCATTCATTGCTCGCAATGTATTTCATTCTCGTTTTCGAAACTCAAAAACATCAAAAAAGGGTCGAGAATAGAGAGGTTTCGAGTGCACCGTGATCGTCACATGTAGAGTGCAGCCAAAACGGTTTCGGCTCGGTTTTCGGTTTTCTTATCAAGATGCAGAATGCTGAGAGCTTAAAAAAAGCATATTTTGCTCCCACTTTCCCCCTGTTTTGCACACAATCAGCACCGGTCGGATCGGAGTATTTCACAGCAAATTCGACAACTCTTGAGCAGGGAAAGAGTGCTTGACACGGAACATTATACACGGGCGCATATTTATTTTCTCGCTGTTTCTGGAGCCCAATTTCCGCGGTTGCGGAAACTTTTGAAACTTTCGAAACAAGGACGCACGTGCGCAAATTTAGGAAGCGATTTAAGTGCAAATGAAATGAGCAAAGGCTGTGTGTGCGCGTTGGTTTCCACTTCAACACGAGCAGGATATTTGAGTCGCTGGTGCTCTGTTTTTTTTGTGGGTTTGGTTTCAGGGGGAGGTAAATCGACAAACACGGGTCATTTACATAATTATGATGTTGAATTCGAACTCGAGCTCAGGTTTACATAATTATTTTTTGATTCGGTGCCACAATACACTTAGTATGGGTTCAATTGGCGTATTTTAAAGTTATATACCGGGCTTTGTTCTTTTTTTTTCTTTCAATGAAGCAATTGTTGTGATATATTTCTCTATTAAGCTCTAGTATGAAATATTAGAGGTTTAGCGGTTTAATTTAGAAACTGACAATCGGTCGCGACGTTTGTTTGAAAACGAAAACGAATTAAAAAAAATCAGAGGGTGATGTCTACGATTCGACCGCATTGCAGACGTAATATTAGAACATTATTTCCTTCATTACGCTAGTTATAATACTTTGTAATGATACATTTTCAAATTTACGTTTTCGAATCTAGAAAACCTAGAAAATCTAGAGAATCTCGAATATATATATATAGAATATATAGAATATATACAATTTTAAAATCCGGAGTGTTCGCAAGTACATGTCCTGACATGTCTGCTTTCCTTGCTAAGCGGAAAGTTTTGGAAATGTGACGCAAACCATGCAGAAACGCATGCCCCGCTTGTTCGACATCACCACCAGCCAATGCAATGGGAGAGGAAGAGAAGGAAACTCTGTGTATATAGAGAAAGTGCGTACATACTAATAATATGATATTATCCTTTTGTTTAATTATATTACGGTTGTTACAGTTCACTAGTGATCGAGGTGTTTCTCTTGACGTGCTTGTGGAACCGATTCTTCCTTTCAAGGACACGAAAGTATGCTAGTGTTTTTCCACAAGTGCCCAAGTGGAACACTCGCCCTTCTACCATCATCCAGCATGGCTTTCACACGGAGAATCTAGAGTATCTAGAGAATTTACAAAATTTACAGAGAAGAGTCTGAGAAATCTACAGAATGTACAGAACCTATGAAACCTAGAGAATCTAGAAAAATCTCTAGAATCTATAGAATCTATACAATTAATAAAATCTATCTAAAAAACTTCAGAATCTATAGAGTCTGGAGAATCTGGATAAACTAGAGAATCTATTGAGTCTATAGAATCTAGACAATCAAGAAAAAATATAGAATCTATAAAATCTATAGAAACTTTAGAATCTAGAGGATCACGAGAATCTATAAAATGTATAAAATCAATAGAACCTATAGGATCTATAGAATCTGAAGAATCTATAGAATCTATAGAATCTAAAGAATCTAGAAAATCTAAAGAATCTATATAAACTATAGAATCTATAGAACTGAGAGAATCTGGAGAACCTAAAGAATCTATAGAATCTATAGAATCTGTAGAATTTAGAGAATCAAGAGAATTGGGAGAATCTATAAAATCTATAAAATCTATAGAATCTATAGAATCTTTGGAATCTAGAGATTCTATAGAATCTAAAAGATTTATAGAAACTTTAGAATCTATAGAATCTAGAAAATCTATAGAATCTTTAGAATCTGTAGAATTTAGAGAATCAAGATAATTGGTAGAATCTATAGAATCTATGGAATCTGGAGAATTAATAGAATCTATAGAATCTATAGAATCTGTGGAATCTAGAGAATCTATAAAATCTATAAAATTTATAGAAATCTCAGAATCTATAGAATCTAGAAAATCGATAGCACGTATAGAATTCAGAGAATCTAGAAAATCTATAGAATCTATAGATTCCATAGAATCTAGATAATTTAGAGAATCTATAAAATGTATAAAATCTATAGAATTTGAATAATCTATAGAATCTGTGAGATCTATGAATCTAGAGATTTTAGATATGTAGGAGAATCCAGAAAACCGCTAGAATCTATAGAAACTACAGATTCTACAAAATATGTAGAATATAGGGAATCGAAATATTCAGGAGAATATATAAAATCTATAGTATCTATAGAATCTGTAGAATTTAGAGAATCAAGAGAGTTGGGATAATCTATAAAATCTATAGAATTTATAGAATCTGGAGAATCCATGGAATCTATAGAATCTATAGAATCTATAGATTCTATCGATTCTATAGATTCTATCTGTGAAATCTAGAGAATCTATTGAATTTAGAGAATCTAGAGAATCTAGAGAATTCAGAGAATCTAGAGGATTCAGAGAATCTATAGAATCTATGGAATCTATAGAATCCTTAAAATCTAGAGAATCTATAGAATCTATGGAGTCTGTGGAATCTAGACAATCTAGAGAACATAGAGAATCTAGAGGAATCTATAGAATCTATAGAATCTGCAAGATCTATAGAATCTAGAGAATCTAGATATGCAGGAGAATCTAGAGAACCGCTAGAATCTATAGAATCTGTAAAATTTAGAGAATCAAGAGAATTGGGAGAATCTATACAATCTATAGAATCTATACAATCTATAGAATCTATAGAATTAAGAGAATCTAGAGAATCTATAGAATCTATAGAGTCCATAGAATCTAGATAATCTAAAGAATATATAGAATCTATAAAATCTATAGAATCTGTAAAATCTAGAAAATCTAGAAAATCCATGGAGTTTGTAGAATCTAGACATTAGTGAATTAAGAGAATTTAAAGGAATCCATAGAATTTATAGAATTTATAGAATCTATAGAATCTGTGAGATCTATAGATTCTAGAGAATCTAGATGTGCAGGAGAATCTAGAGAACCGCTAGAATCTATAGAATCTATAGGTTCTACAAAATCTGTAGAATATAGGGATTCAAGAGATTCAGGAGAATATAAAAAATCTACGGAATGTATAGAATCTGTAGAATTTAGAGAATCAAGAGAATTGGGAGAATCTATAGAATCTATAGAATTTATAGAATCTATAGAATCTAGAGAATCAATAGAATCTATAGAAAATATAGAATCTATAAAACCTATAGAAACTTAGAAATATATAGAATCTAGATAATCTAGAAAAATACATAGAATCTAGAAAATCTAGAGGATGTATATAACCTATAGAATCTATAAAATCTATAGAAACCTAGAGAATCAGGAGCATCTATAAAATGTATAAAATCAATAGAATCTATATGATCTATAGATTCTAGAGAATCTTGGAGTCTATAGGATCTAGACAATCTAGAGAATCTAGAAAATTTAGAACATCTAGAGTAATCTATAGAATCGAAAAAATTTATAAAATCTATAGAATTTGTGAGACCTACAGAATCTACAAGACCTCTAGAATCTATAGAATCTGTAGAATTTACAGAATCAAGAGAGTCAGGAGAATCTATTAAATCTACAGCATCTATAGAATCTATATAGATTCTGTTGAGAGATCATTAGAATCTATAGAATTTGGAGAATCTAGAGAATCTATAGAGTCCATAGAATCTAGATAATCTAGAGAATCAGGAGAATTTATAGAATCTAGAGAATCTAGAAAATCTATAGAATCTATAGAGTTCATAGAATCTAGATAATCAAGAAGGGTGCACCCGTGGCCGAGTGGTTAGCGTCTCACATTATCATGCCGGGTGTGCGGGTTCGATTCCCGTTCTGGCCGGAGGATTTTTCGTCAAAGAAATTTCCTCAGACTTGCACTGTGGTCACGCGTATTCTAGAGCTTGCCCCTCGGAATACATTCAAGGCGTGTTATTTGGCTTAAGAAATCTCAACTAAGTATTAATGAATGACGCTAGTTAATGCATATGTTGAGACGGCAAAAGTTCCACAGGGAACGTTAACGCCATACAAGAAGAAGAAGATAATCAAGAAAAAAATATGGAATCTAGAAAATCTAGAGAATGTATAGAATCTATAGAATCTATAAAATTTATAGAAACTTCAGAATCTAGAGAACCTAGAAATATAGAGTATCAGGAGTATCTATAAAATATATAAAATCTATAGAATATAGAGAATCTATAGAATCTATAAAATCTGTGAAATCTAGTGAATCTATAGAATCTATGTAATACAAAATCTAGAGAATTTAGAGAATCTAGAGAATCTAGAGAACCTCTAGAATCTGTAAAATCTGAAGAACATAGAGAGACTAGATAATTTGCTGCCGTTAACCGTAGGATCCTAGGATTCCTACCTGGTGGCCATCAATATATTTTCTAAACTGCCACTTCTGATTAAGCCCTAAACCTTCGACTTAATTACCAAAAAGGGAGCCAAATTCATACGCTACGGAAGGTTGAGCATCGATCTATTTCACTACTTTGCTGAACATCCAAGCGCCTTATCAAATGGAAGTGCACCACGAGTCAGGTTCAACGTTTTAGTTTTTGACGCAATCGATAGCGATAGGATACTGTGGCAGCTGCTTTATCGAAATCAAAATCATTGCAATTCTTTACGGGAGAAGAGTAGTAACCACTCAAATGAGCAATTTCCAGCGATTCCAAAAAAAAAGAGAGGGGTCTGTGTATATATGCATGGACGGGAGCTTGACGTAGGACTGTGATTGTTGGGGACAATTTCTTTTGAATTGAGATTGTTTAAATGTTCAGAAATTCGTGCATTTAACTTTTAATCCAAATTGTTGCCCTGAAAAAAACGTTTGTTATATAAATTGGATAATCATGAAACGGATTGTAAGAGTAGGAAGAATCCCGATCCATTCATTATTTCCACGCCAAACAATCGAAATAACAGCAAATTTTCAATTTTCAACGCGACATTCTGGTTTTTTTTTTAATTTGGTACATGTGATGGAAACCACATAAAATCACGATTTTTCATGTTCATATTTTTCTTGCTTCTTTCTTGTCATATTAATAACGTTGAAAATTATTCCAAAACTTGAATGTAGTTTGTTTCACTTCATTATACTAATTTTCAAAACTAATTGAAACCAATAACATTTTTCGATGTTCTGTTACTAAAATTAATTACGCTTTTTCTAAAAAAATGTCACGACGGTTTTTTGACACCGAAATTCCGTATAATTTCCAAACATCTTCCAAATGTGCAAAAGGTGATTTTTTTATGAAAACATTCTTCAATTTTCACCTAGTCATTCTCGAACAACCTCAGCCAAAACGACAAACATCCCCGATATCACACTCAGAAGTAAGGATACTTCAAGTTACCATTCTACATCCCACACAATAATCGTATTGTCACTCCGGACAAAGCTGCCGCGCGCACGCGGGATGACTAGGACAATCAGCTCCGCAATGACAACGTTCGGATCTAGGGCGTCGGTTTCGTCACAATGAACCGGAGACGGACGGCAATGGCGTCATCAGTGGCTGGGATTGTAAACTCTCTCCTCCCTCTCGCAAAGCAAACAATTTATCACCCAAAGCATTCGCCCCACTTTTTCACCCCCGTCTGTCGCAGCAAAACGCAGGAGAGTCAACTCTATTCAACAGTTGACATTTCTTGGCTTTCGAACTGAAACCCGCCACAATCGTTGCCGGTGGGAAAAAAATAACAAACTCTCATCTCTACCATCAACCCCCGGGAAGATGGACCGAATGAAAGTCCTCGAATCGAATAAAGCCATCCAGTCAGCAGCGGCAGCGGCAATTCGGACAGTGGGATTATAGTCCTTGCTCGTGCTGAGAGTGATGACATGCCAACGCCCGACTGACTCCCGGGGCATTATGCTGATGATGACGATGGATGGCGCGCTCGGTGATGAGCATCAGAATAGTTCTTTCGCATCACATTTTCATCACAGAATGATTATGGTGATCCCCCGTTGGGAGTGTTAATGCGATCGGTTTTTATCTCGGCGCAGATTATTTACACGGGATAAGAATCGTAGCACTGCGAACGGATGATAAATGTTTGGATTCGAGTCATCCCTTTTTTTTTTGTTTGTTTGCGCGGCGTTTTCGAGTGGAGTCTGCAGCGGTGTGTGGATTTGAATATTGCGAGTTCATCGACATGGTTCGCTATCGAAAAGAAAAAAAAACATGTTCCATAATCACCAACTGTTGCAAGGTAGAGGGAGATAAACGTTGAACTTGAAAACTCCGGGGAAGCTTTTTTTTTTGTTCGAAATATTTCGTTCTCTGCAGGGTATAATTAACAGTAGCGTGTCATTAGTGTGGCACGCGAGCCGTAATTATTGGGTGCAAATGCAACTTTATTGGTCCGTTATTAAATTGTAGTTTTTATGCTTTTCGCGCGGCCAGAAAGTGTAATACCAGAAAGTGGTTTCATATAATGCAGAGTACAACTATCAGATCGTATCATTAGGCAAGTCTCAATTTTTCACCAGGTTTTGTGTTGAGTGCAACTATCTTTCAACAGAGAACACCCACAGACTTTTTAGTTGTAATAAAAGCAATGTATGATTATGGATTGACCGGAATTTGTAATTTCAAAATCACCGGCTTCTCGATTCATGTTCAGCAGCACTGTAAAGCATTATGTACTAGCTTCGTAGCTGTTCACTAGTCTTCAGGATATGATTTGATTTCAATCAATTAATATGCGAACAATTTATCTGGTGGATAATACTCTTTATGCTTTGGGTTATAATTTTCCCGAAAATATTGCTAGTTGTGATAGGTATTTCCAGTCTGAAAAGATCGATATATATATATATATATATATATATATATATATATATATATATATATATATATATATATATATATATATATATATATATGTGTGTGTGTGGTCGACGCAGTCTCTCGAGATCCGAATCCCATCGAATATCTGTGAACTGTTCTGGATGACAACACTTAAATTAATTCATAATTTCTAGGATAAATCGTGTAAACTTTTGACAAAGAGTTCACATGACAGGGAACACTATATTATAAGATATGTTTCTAATTGAGCATGTCAAAACAATCTTACGGAAAACGTACAAATTACAAAATATTGAAAATTTACTACCATCCGTACTTAATTTTTTGCGTAATGGCAGTTCCGGTAACTGCCAATGTTTATTGTGTTTATTCAGTATTACTGAGTTACATAATTATCAATTATGAACAGAGTCAGCGGTTCGTATTGTTGTCACTACCATTAGGGGATGTAGCTCAGATGGTAGAGCGCTCGCTTAGCATGTGAGAGGTACGGGGATCGATGCCCCGCATCTCCAATGATCCTTTTTTGAAAATTGTTTTCATTTCTGTGAAATCAAAAATTATGTCGCATGAACGAATATTCAACCTGTTTAATTTCACGATGCATACCTTCGATGAAATATGGATTATTTTTTTCCAATAAGTTCGTTTATCTTTTTGTATATTTTTCTAGGACGCATCTCAATTCCAGTATCTGAAGAGCCGATGTAAGGTTTGGTGGCCCTGGAAGGGCCAATGGTTTGCATGGTTTTGCAGAAGCAATTAAAGATGGTTGATTCAAAACTCATTCTTGCGAGGACAATACACAAGCCGGCCATATATCGCAATTTTTTCCTGAGAATGCTAGTTTCTGGATATAACTGAATAAACTTTCCAAACAACCACATAATGTATAAAACACAAAAGCAAACCAGAAAAGACTCCCTTTTATATTTAACAGCTTTTTTTCCAATGTGGCTATATACATCCAAAAAAATCTTTGATGAGTACAAATGGGACCAAGCAGGATTCGGATAATGCTAGTGGTTTTTCAATTATAGTTTATTTTAAAAATAGTTTTGTTTATCGTGATAGATGCATGCAAATATTTCCAACCGATTGATGCAAACATTTTTGCGATCTATCAATAAATGCCCGAGTTATAAGCGTTTGAAATCTTTCATCTCTTCATTTTCTTATACCTTCCTGTAAAAACTTCATCGCCTCCCGGTACTAACTAATTTTTCGTTACATATCGTGTTCCGCTCATTACTTTTGTTTTAAAAGAAGATATATTCCCCTTTATTCCGCGCGGCGAATGAGGTGAGATAGCTCAAGTCAAGCTGCATTCTCGTAGGCGAATGGCGTGGCTATAGTTTGTCACTAGGTGGGATTTGAAGTCGTGTCCTCACATATTATCGACTCGGGTATCAAAAAGAAGTTGAAAAGTAAGGTAGCTTCCTCAATGAAGCGAGAAACTGTGTTATCTCACGTCACTCGCCGCGTGGAATCAGGGGGATTTATTACACTTATACTATGAATCGAAAAGGCTATTAATTGGCTAGCGGAAGCGTTCGCAATCGAAAAGCCGAATAATAGGCTAGGGGTCAAAAAAGTGTTAAATGTAATCCTAGTTAAAAACGAAGTTTGATTCTTTTGGGGTTCGTGGCTCGGCGTTTGCTATTTGCATTGATTTTGTGAAACACAATTTTTAATAACTGCCCGGCTAGCTCAGTCGGTAGAGCATAAGACTCTTAATCTCAGGGTCGTGGGTTCGAGCCCCACGTTGGGCGCGATATCTTTTGACTCAGGTCTTTCATTTCTGTACCG
Source organism: Toxorhynchites rutilus septentrionalis (assembly GCF_029784135.1). Classification (NCBI taxonomy): domain Eukaryota; kingdom Metazoa; phylum Arthropoda; class Insecta; order Diptera; family Culicidae; genus Toxorhynchites; species Toxorhynchites rutilus. The sequence goes on along the minus strand of NC_073746.1, from coordinate 67,647,140 downwards.
GGTTGTAAGTTCAAAGTTTCGAAAACAAGAGCGTTACCCAAGGTTTTGAACGTTAATACCTCTTTGCCTCTTTTGGAGTGGTATGATAATCAGTTCATTCAAAAAATATAAGAGTTATATGATTGGTAATTATTAACCCGAAAACTTGTTTCGACAGCTTAAACATTGCTTCGAAAACAGGCTATTAAAATCACATAAATCTGTATATAAACGAATGCCCGCTCGGAAATCCACTCAGTCTTGATTGCGCAGCGATTGATGTACGATCGCTGGAATCTGTGTGTTTCCGTAACACAGATTTCAAATCCAATGAGCCTGGGGAAATCGACGTTGCAAAATAGATGCAAGGTGCGGGTACTTTTGTACTCGCATGCATTTAGGCTGAACGAATGTGTTTCCTTAACACAGTTTTCAAAATTAATGAGCCTGGGGAAATCGGCGTTTCAAAATAGATACACGGTACGGGTTCTTTTTTGCATTCGCATGCATTTCTGCAGACCGAAATGAGTTTCCCCAACACAGATTTCTAAACCAAGGAGTCTGGGGAAAACGGCATTGCAAATATATGCAAGGTGCGGATACGTTCGTACCCGCATACATTTTTGCATCATGTCATACGTCAGGCTTGCAACGAAGAACGTAATTTATCACAATGCATGAATTGACCTAAAATGGAATATGCTCGCAATTGAATTCTGAAATTGTTTGTCACTAGGTGAATCAATAATTTAATCAATACACTGAAAAGACTATTAAGCCAACGGTAGTCCTACGTCAACCTAGCGGTTATATCTTAGGTATAAGCCACCCATAATTTTTTTAAACTAACTTAAACTTAGATTGCAATCATTCCCATGACATTGACATACTGCCATAATGCAATCTCCACGGTCGATGAAATGTTTACCAAATCAATAACGTTTTTTTCTTATAGGACTACGCCTTTGATTAAGGGTTCCAAATGCGAAAACATGTCATATTTTCATGAAATGTTTTCAACGTTAATAACTAACCCTGCTGCGAGCAGATTTTGATGATTATATACTGATTGCATTTGAAATTCTCTAAGATTTCTATGAAATGCTATACATTACAATTCACCAGTCTGTAAATGGTATAAATTGACGATAATTGGAGGCATTCCTTCACATTTGTCCTGTGCATTTTTGAGCTTCTACTGCCGTTAGTAACGAGTAACTAATTTAGCGGCGAGGTAATTTTTTATATACCACTGCGAATCAATCGCGCGTAAATCGCTCGCTCGAAATGCAAATACAGTGCTTACAGTGAAGGCTGAGGAGTAATTTGAAAATTTTTAAATAGACTTTTCCAAGGCTTCGACACCGTCTTTAAAAAAAAACATGTTTCAGCTGCTTTATCGACGCTTCTTGTGTGCAACCAAAGTATATGAAAGGAATGGCTTCGGTTGCTACACTATGTACCTACTGACCAGTTGTTATAAATATCATAGCTAACAGGGGATGTAGCTCAGATGGTAGAGCGCTCGCTTAGCATGTGAGAGGTACGGGGATCGATGCCCCGCATCTCCAACCAATTTCTTGACTAGTTATCCCCTAATATTATCTGATTCAATTTAGATAGAGTTGGAATGATGTTTTAAACATTTTTTGTATGTCCGTTAATTTCAGTACCTAGCCAAACGATGTTCAGTTTTCATTTTGCACTAGAAACTTTTTGAAGGAACACACGAAAAAAAACGATACCGAAAAAAACGATACCACAATTAATTTATTATTGTAACTGCCCGGCTAGCTCAGTCGGTAGAGCATGAGACTCTTAATCTCAGGGTCGTGGGTTCGAGCCCCACGTTGGGCGTATGATTTTTTAAAACTATCTTTCTGAATGTATTTACACTCGACCAATTAACCCTTTCCCGTACAACATCGAGTCACACTCGTGGTGCAATTGCATAACATAAGGCGCCAGAACGCTCAGAAAAGAGTAGTGATATCCCTTGATGTGTGACGTATACGGGAAATGGTTAAAAAAAATTCTAACCGTGTTACTGTCGTTTACAGAGCCTGCGCTTTTCATTCAGTCCCGCACTAAAAGAGCGTGAGCTTGAGCTTGAGCTTGGGTAGACTGTACAATACGTAGTTGCTCTCCGTGATTGACCTGAACCAACCAAATTGCCCAAAGAACACACAGAATGACGCTTGGGACTAGCAAATCATTCTCGTTGTGCAATTTTCAGTGATTCGAGCTTTAAATGGTCAATAACGACGCCGGCCACGTCCTTACAGTCACCATGGGATGGGTAGGAATGTTAGTATGATATTCGCCGCCCGAAGGCCAGAAGGGTCGCCTCTATAGCGAGGTTCCCTAGCGTTTATTAAGGAATGGGTAGTTGTTAGTAGATGGGGGTTATGAAAATAAGGATTCACTGTGGTAAGTGATGTGATTATGTGAATACGAACTATCGACCACTCGACGAAACGAAAACTCGAAAGAAGATATTAAAGGTTGACCTGAAAAGGTCTCCTTTGCAGTAGGATCGGAACTGCGGTAAGTGATGTGATTCTGTAAGCGCGCAAACAACCACTAGACGAAACGAAAACTCTGAATTGAAAACCGTTTCATAGCGGAACTGAAGATATTGGTTGCCAGAAAAGGTCTTCTCTGTTCGACGAAATGAGAACTCGAAAACCAAATCCATTTCGCAGCAACTGAAAATAATAAAGGGTGATCTGCAAAGGTCTCCTCTGTAATAGGAAGTCCGCATTAAAAGAGCGTGAGAGCGCTTAACGGAGAGAGCTTGAACAACATCAGTATCGGTCCCAGCTCCTAAGAATATTAATTTGATAAAAGAATGATGATTTGATATTCTACTAAAGGTAGTCACATTTCGGTTATATGCGGTAATAAGACATTTTTTTCATTTCTTACTTTATAAGTGTCGGTCCTTGCAACTAACGCTCTCCCAAAAAAAAAGCCATTATCGACGCGGAGCTTAACTTGATTTTTCTCTCATTTTCTCATCATAATTAAACGTTACAGTTCAGCTCACTTCACGAACAGAGTTCTTTTTAAGTGGCCAAAGCAGTTAATGAGTTGTATATTGTTTTATTTATCTATTTTATCGATACTTTACCGCGTATATAAACAATATATTAACTTATTTAAATCGTTTATATAAATAATGTAATGGTGTTGAATAAAAATTCTTGCAATGAGCTACACATTGTTTTTATCGAAGTTTTTGCTAGGAGGATATACCGCCCAAATGGTGGCGGACTCTCTTGGCATGTTAGACATAAAGAATCGATTATTCGGGGGTACGATTTTGATGTAGGATTGTGTCTTTTGGAAGCATATGGGGGGGGATACAAATTGAAAAACTAAATATCGGTTTCGTTACGAAAAACGTCCATTTCTGAGCACTTATTGCTCAGTCATTTATTAATGGATTTATAAAATTTTTCACCAATCCATTTGGACGCTCCATAATAATGTATTTTAATATAGGATACAATTGTTTCTTGATAGTTATTTTGTTAAAATAGCGTTGAGACGATGAAAGCGCCTTGAAACAGAATCCGTGCAACAGGTGTAAAGGTTGGTTTTCGAGATTCCTGTTTCAATTTGTCTCTAAACAGCGAGCAACCAGTAGCGCATGCTAAAGCTGAATATGATTTTTTCTAGTTGGATTTTTGTTTTATCGCGTTAACTCAGCATTCGCTAGTGTGTTTGCATACCAACTGTACTATATCGAAATAACAATAGGAAACAATGTAATATAATATACGGCAAAGCAGTTGCTGTTAGTGGTCGACTACGACTGCGGCATATTCTACGTCAACTATGTGGTCGTAATACGGACAAAAACCCTGATGCAAATTCTCGTTTGCAACAATTCGAAGGATATGCACATCGTTCATTTATTGGGTGCCATACAGATTATCTTCATTATTTTATTATCATTTTTTTACATTGCGATTTTTGACGTAGGACATAACGTCGTACCGTAGCGTCTTCAATTAAGTCTGCTAAATCGGAACACATGTCATGATTTAAATATATTTAAATTCCCTAGTCTATGAATCGATGAAAATTGAAAGTGTTACCATTCCCCATATATGGCGTCTCCACGGTGTAAATAATGAGCAGCTGGTGTAGCGACGAGGTACAATTTTCTACCATACCATTACCTCCACGAAGACAGAGCGAGAAGAAAAATATTGCAATCCAAGCTCATTGGCAACTTTTCGCACCGGACAAGAGTATAAAAGATATCGTTTTCATTTTATATAAAGTCTCGCTCCAGTTGGCTAGCAAGCAAGAGCCTTTCTTCGGACAAGAAGAAGGGAATCTTCGTAGTCAATTGATTACGCGTCCGCTTACTAAGCGAGCGACCGTGGATTCAATTCTACGGTTAACAATTTTCCATTTCAAACGGCATTTCGCACAGATTTGTTTGATTGGTTTGTGAACATGATACTCCAATTATTGAATAGTTCAAAATTAAGAAGCATCCTAAAAATCCTATATACACACAAATTCGATTCAAAATTCTAAAATTCATTGTTTGTCATTTTTTTTATAGACTCACAAACTACTTATTCAGTCATCGTGAAAATTTAGGTATAGAGAATAATTAAAAATTAATAAGTACTCTTTCAGAAACTTATAAATATTATTAACTTGAGATTGACTCGTAGCCGTGTAAAACTGGTTCCAAAAATATTGTACCGTTTTGTCTCATATTCCGAACAGTCTCAAATCAAAATCCTGAAATTCTTCGGGTTATCGCCTTCATTCTAACATCATTTATAGGTATAGGTTCAGCCTATAATTTATAATATTAGACATTTGCAAAAAAGTGACAGTCAAAACCAACGATAAAATGTTTGCGTTAACAAATTTTGTAAAAAACAAGTATCGTCAATTTTTCAGTTTTTGTAGTTTTTCGAACTATTTTGTTTGTTGTTTTTATATTAAGTGCTAGGAATGGTAAGAATCTACAATAAATGGATGAAATAAAATGATATTTTATGCAGAAATCTCCATTAAAATTAGTGTTCGGAATATGAATCAAGTTTCTAACGGGTGTTGAATAAAAAATGAGATTTTTTTCAATCACATATAAAAAATAAATGAGTTGTATATTGTTTTATTTATCTATTTTATCGATACTTTACCGCGTATATAAACAATATATTAACTTATTTAAATCGTGTATATAAATAATGTAATGGTGTTGAATAAAAATTCTTGCAATGAGCTACACATTGTTTTGTTTGTTTTTTTTTCATCGATTGCAGTATTTTTTATTAATAACATAATGTATTTTCTTAAAAAAAATGTCAGTGAATGTTTGAGTAAGGGCCGTGATCTGCTGTTCGACGCAACTTTGTCGCGATGCTCTCACAAGAAGGTTGTACGGCACTTACGTCCATTTTCTGGATACAATTCCGGATTCTTGTAGTCAGTTGCTTCGTGTCCTTGGCCCTCCAATTGTTTTTATACACTAGGGCACTGAGTGAGCCAAAGAAATCCTCTATTGGGCGGCACTGGGACAAGTTACGATTACGATCTTTCGGCACGAACGGTATCTTTTTCTCCTCAAGATACGCCAGCGTCTTCTTGGCGTAATGGGGAGACGCCTTGTCCGGCCAGAAGACGTACTTCCTATCCGCGTGATGCTCGTTCAGGAACGGCAGCAGGATTTTATCGAGGCACTCTTCTCGATAGATTTGTTGGTTGATTGCCAGACCGCTCGGCTTAAATCAAGGCTTTGAAATGTCCCGGTCGGAAATGGCGATGTACAACAAAACCTTTTTCTCAAACTTGTGCTTGAACTTGTATTTCACTTCAGGCGGTGTGGATGACTTGTCGCTGGAGTAGTAATTATCATTTCCTGGAATATGCGTTTTGGACAGCGGAAAATAGCTTTCGTCATCCAGAACGAAAGACGTCCCGCGGTATTTTTTGGTCATCCACCGACACTGTGATTTAACCGTCTCAATCTGCTCCTCCGTGTACTCCGGCGACCTCGTCTTCTTCCTGCAGACGATTCCTTCCATCTTGATGGTCCGATGGATCAATACGTGGGAGCAGCCATATTTCCGACCGGCGTCACGCAGGCTGGTTGCGTCCTTGTTGTCAAACAGCTTCTTTAACGATGTCTTCCTCTGCTTCGTCATTATCGTCACCGGACGACCACTTCCGACTTTCCGCTCTACGTTCAGGGAACCCAAGATACGATATACCGTACTGACAGGTACATTTTCTTCCTTAAAATGTGCCACCGTGAACTTTTTTCCTTGCTGGAAATGCGTTTCGTAGAACCGTACAATGCGTTCGCGGAGCACGTGCTGTTTCGACGCCATCTTTGCTTTGACTAAATTCAAACTAGCAAAACCAAACACGCCTACTGTTTCTAGGGAGCCCAAAGAGCAATTTTCTTGGAGAAAGAAAATTTTACGCTCTTTATTTGAGTTACTGAAAGATGTTGAAAAAATTCTCATTTTTTATTTAACACCGGTTACGCATGATTCAAATTGCGAACACTAAATTTTTAAATTTGAATTTGCTGAACTTTGATGTTATAGATAACTTAATATTCAAAACCCTGATATCCTTTGGGCTATAGACATCATTTTAACATCATTTACAGGTATCGATATCGATATAGCGGCCTTGGTCCCGAAACCATGTAAACTATAAGAAACAATACAATCAATAATCACAAAAGCAAAATCCAATTGTTTTTGCGAGCGTAACATTTTTCCAAAAAAGACTAACTAATTGACTTTAATTTGATATATCGATCATGTGAATCGGTGCAGTAGTTTAAAAGTTTAAATGATTTTGAAAAAAAAACATTCATTTTTGCTGTTCGGAATTTGAGACAAAAGTGTTCGGAATATGAGTCAGTGACAGAAATGGTGTTCGGAATTTGAGACAAAAGTGATTAAACATATTTTTAATTTTTCACCATGAATATGTATTTGTAAATCAATTTTATTGTAGTCAAATGAAAAAGAAGGCTCTATTGTACCCAAAAATCGGATTAATTTCGCGAAAGAGTACCATTTTGAGTAGTGAGACCCTGTTTAATGGCCATCAAAGCTTAAGTGTTCGGAATATGAGACAAAACGGTATATAAAACCAATCACTATACGGCATTATTTGGGGATTATTGTACGAATTCTTTTAGTTTAAAATAAAATAATTCAGAAGAATAATGTTTTGAGATGAAAAAAAAATCCGAAGGTTAAAAATCACAAGAAATTTCTCTACAACTAAATTTTTTACTATTCTCCTTCTGACTAGGAAATCTTTTAGATAGTAACATTCTTAGTATGTTACCAAAGTTTTCGCTGATTACAATTAGTTCTAGTTTTACCTTATTTTAGCTGTTAGTGAAGATCTCAATCCCCTTCGCGTTCGACACTTACCTGCAAAAAGAAAATAAAACAAAAAATCAGCATTATCAAGTTACCACAAAAAAAAAACATGGATCTATTTCACTCCCCAACAAAAGAACGATGACGATCAAATAATTAAGGCGCTGGATTACAATGCTCACGACGAGACCCGATCTTATCTCCATCTCCGGAACCATAAAACCTTCGATCGCACACTGCCCAAGAGAACCGCTTTGTCTAAATTCCACCCTCGGATGAAGATCCGCCATCGTGAGCCGTAATCTTTCTAATTGAAAGCCATATCAACAAGTAACCACCATCATCACCAGTCAAACGCTTGCGGAAGTCAGGAAGAGAAATTAGAAAGCCCCACCTCCGCCAATAGAAGAAATATGAACTTCGAGACACATAAAAAGGAGCACATGTCAGATGGCAACGAGACACGCTCCGTGGGTTCCGATCGACCGATCGCGATAAGGAAGAAAGTGTAATAAAGTAATTAACAATTCTCAAGTTGGGTTGGCTTGTTTTTGATGATAGGTTGTAAAAGTCGGTTTGTATTCAGAGACCGCAGAACATAATTTGGATTGGAATCGCGATTCGGTTGATCTTGGTTTCCAGAAAAAAAAAACTTCTCAGCTGTTGCTTGCTTTGCTTCTTGGTACTGAAATTTATTTACTTTCCTCTGAGGTCAACAATGAAATCGTACCATAATCGTACAAATAAATAATCAATCCCCGGTTTCTGCAGAACTTTTGAAGTACTCACATCACATCAAGCAGAATGGCTCAATTCGATGGTCATTATAGGCCCCACCCGAGAGGAGTTCGTAAATATTCTACCCGTCGGCACAAAGTCGATATCATCAAAACCGACAAATTTATCGGTTAAATCAGCTGAAAAGGTCCGAGATGCGCTTCAGTGACAGAAGATTATAATCTTGAACCGATGACGGATCGAATGGAAGCGAAATTTTTCGAAAAAGGGACACAAATAAGAAAGCATCTCACCCTTCAAAATCATAATCGACCAGCACCCGTCGATTCTACGCAACGCGCTTCCCTGCTTCCGTGATTGTTTTTCTTGTTTTTTTTTTCTTCCTTTCATTTTTGGGATGATTTTCTTTTTCGAAAAGACAAGAAACGCAGAAACGCAGAAACGCAAACGGTGGCAAATCATTCGGCGCGCGTATTGTTAGCGAGACCTAATCTTCTTGAGAAAATGAGAAAGAAAAACGGTCCTACGACGGAGATGATATGGAGGGTGCTCGGGTTTTGATGGGTGGAAATCAAAATTATGTCCCGATGACTGCTGTGCCTGGGATCCGTCCATTTGGGCGGTGGAAGATGACGAGGGAAGTATATCGAGTTATATTGAGTCGAGAGCAGATTGCGGATTGAATAATAGCGAAGGTAGCCTAATGCGGATCAGATGTGGCGTCAATAATCCGTTAAGCTTATTTTTGTTTGCTCTGGCAAAAGTTTTTGGAAGTAATTAAGGCACATTTCAGAGAGAATTATGGCTGGTGGACACGGCACACTGCGGGTCACGGATCTGAAAGCAATACTGTAATTTGGGATCGGTATCGACGTTTTTGGAAGATTGAACTATCGTAGCGTTTTATGTGAATTCTTGCATCTGGCGTAATTTCAAGAATGCGGTTGAGAATGAAACTCATACTTTCTAATAAATAACCGATCACTTGTTCGACAGAATAATTCGAGTTTATGACACGACGAATAGGAAATCCCATTTTAAGCGGAATCTTTTTCAAATTTATGCGTTGTACGTTTTAGGTGGAATTATTATTATAAAATCTTGAAAATATACACGCCTTCGTGGCGCAATCGGTTAGCGCGTTCGGCTGTTAACCGAAAGGTTGGTGGTTCGAGTCCACCCGGGGGCGATACATTTTTTCAATGATGTCTCCAATTCTGTTACCAATTTTAAGGTGTACAAGTATGTCATTACGAATGAATAATTTGTTGCGAATATCGTACTGTTGGCGTTGTATTAAATATGACAACAAATGTATTTGATAGGATTCCCGAAAAAATTGTAAACGAAGTGAGAGCGTAATGTTACAAAAGCTCTAACGCGGAAAAAACCCTCATGGCCAGGGTTGCCAACTATAATTTTCAAAAACCAGGAAGAATAAAAATAAAAATCAGGATAAAATAAGGACAACTCATATCGCGTGTTGAAGTCATTGTAAATATACAAAATTCAAACATTCTTACCATTTACTGACAAGATTTAATGGTTAGTATCAATCAAAATGGGAATATAATTAATAATAACAGCTGAATCTTGTTTCTATGTGTGTAGAAAAACAAACACTATCACTCTTGTGGTTATTGAGCTCGAATATAGATGTCGCACGACCCAATGGAAATTGGTGTGAATTAGGATTGGGCGATCGTGGATCGATTTTCAGAAGATCGATCTTTTCCATTTCGATTTCCGATTTCTTGGATCGATTCTTTGTACCCGAAAAATCGTAAAGATCGATCTTTTTCTTCCGATCTTCTCGGCCTTAGAGTTTTTTTTCAATATACATCGATTTTAATCTCACCACCTGACAAATTTTATGAACATAATGTCAACATTTGGATAGCTTTCGAGAATGTCAAATTAGCGATAGTGAATAAGATTGAGCTATCCAAGATCGATATTTAGAAGATCGGTCTATTTCTCTCCGATTTACGATTTTTCGGATTAATTCCTCCTACTCCAAATAAAATTGCGAAAATCGATCTTTTCTTTACTATTTTTCCAATCTTTTTGACCGTAGAAATTTTTTTGTAAATTTGTTTTTTGTGAACATTGATTCTCACCAAAATCCACAAATTTCATAAACATTGGATCCTTTGCAAGTTTGTCAAATTAGTGGTCGTAAATTCAGGAGAAGCAGTTTTGTAAATTTGGTCATTACAAAACAAGTGGTCACAAGTTATATTTACAGCATCACATTCACAAGGCTGACAGTGAAAATTGTGATGAGATGGGATGGTGACATCAGGTCCAGCTGAAGCGTTCTTTTCTAGGCTATCAAGTTTTTTGTGACTTACGTTCTGAGAATCGAATTGAAATGCCTTTGATGTTTGAATAGAAATGTAAAATGTTTATTTCATGTTTTAGAAAAAGACAATACTTATATAGAACAAGTAAATAAAAAAGTAAATATTCACATTGGCATTCGATTTTTCAAAGATCGATTCTTTGGTACCGATTTAATCAGTGAATCGATCCCTGCGCTGTTTAGAAAATCGATCCATCAAGATCGATCTTTTTCTAAAGATCGCCCAATCCTAGTGTGAATTCATCAATATTAAACTCTGAAACGTATTCTTTCATCAATAATTTTGCGGCTACTCGTATGTACACATCACACAAGGTAATGTTGCTCCTCAAACTTAATCTCGTTAGTATTCGACAAATATTCTGGGCTCATACAACGATCATACATATTGATAAAAGGTTTGGTACAGCTTTGTGTCAGGAGAATTAATTCAATGCAACCATTACACATGTGCGGACCGGAGAGCTATTACGACAGCCTTCTTATCCGATTAGGAAAACATTGACAGGGATCCCAGTATATGTTTCATGGATTATTTTCATTCTGATAAAGAAAAAGTACAAAAATCGCTCGCTAACGCTCGGTCGGACCTTGCTAAAGAATCGTCTTCTATATTTAGAACTAATCGGACAATCAGTGAAACACAGGTTAGCTTGCGAGCGGTCGCCGCTTCCGACGGCGGGTCGGCGGCCGACTTGGATCATGTCACTTCGGCGGCTTAGGGCCGCCTCCGTTCCTTATCCTCGTTAGATGGGGACTTCGCCCCCACTACATTGACCTCAGGCTGAATTTTCTTTAATTAAATTGCGCTTTTTTGCTTGTGTAATGTATACCCATGAGTTTTTTTCCGTGTGATAATATTTCTAGTATGTATTTGTGACATTACGCATTCAAAAACTTTACACTACAGCTTCAGAACGTAATATTGTTTATTTGATTGCAGCGTAAACAATAATTTTTTTTACCTCATTGAAAATGTTAAATTTTGTACCGTAAAAAAGCTATTTGCGAGAATTTTAATTAATTTTTTCTTGAGAAAAGTGCAGTTGATAGTCATTAATTTCCCATCAATAAATACACGTCAAATTTATAAATATCAAGTGTAACTAATAATTATTAATACAAATTACAACAACAATACTTTGTACTAAAATATTAGTCATTCTTTTACCAAGTTCATTTATGTAACACAACTTATATAGTATCATGAATGTTTCAAATAATAACTCGTGTTAATTAATAGGGATCGATTTCTAGACCTCGTCCACCACCGGAAAACCGATATCGACCCAAGGGGAATTTGAATTAGTATGAAAATTTAATAATTTAATATTCAAAATTACGACTAAGGCACCGTAAATCGATCAAATTGATCACGATTTTCAGAAAAATGTAAATATTTCCAAAATGTTTTGTTAAATCTATATACAATTATTTTTTAAACCAGTAAGGGAGGTGGGAGTAACATGGACATGTTAAGAAGAACTTCAATTATATCTTTGAAAACCCATGTTTCCCAAAACTTTAATGCAGTTTCTTGCAATTCAATATACTGTTTTTCGACCTAATGTTTAACAAAAAAGTGTGTTTCAATGGTTTTTATAAAATCAAAACAGACCGAAAAATGCACCTTTTTTGATGCGGGTGATATGGACTAGAATGACAACGAAAATTGTCATGTCAAATTTCGGAAATCGACCATGTACATTTTGTTTATTGGCTCAAAAAATGACCTGTGTAAAGTTTCAGCTCAATCGGACGTGATTTGAGGGTGCGTGAAAGCGCATAAAGTTCTGATTTTTTGATTTTGAAAATCATGAAAACATGAAATTAGGAAAATCGAAAAAATGTTTAGAAGCCAAGTGACTAAAAATTCATGAAACGTCGAGATCTGGTGTTATCTGAAGAAAAAAAAATTTTTTTTGGTCGACCTTTTGGGATTTTTTTGACTGAGTGGCCAAAAAATGAAAACTTTGAGTGCTTTGAGGCACCCCTAAATCATGTCCGATTGAGCTGAAATTTTGCTCAATTGTAATTGTACACCCAATAAATGTATGGAAAAATAAATCGATGATGAAATTTATAGTGGGGGGAATATGGACAAGTTTATAATATCCTACCAGTACAGTTATGTGAAAAACTTAAATTACCCACTCACAAATGAATTTACTTTTCCGTACATACCTAATATCGCTTTTCTGTTAACTCACAAGCGAATTATAACCATCTGCGAATTGAATTTTGAATTTAAACCACTCAAAATGCTTACTATCGAAGCCGCTAAAATTAAACCCACACGCGAAATCATGTATTATTCTCGGTTTTTGTTTCCACTTTTGATCAGAACTCATTGCCATATGGTGGTTTAAATGTTATTGAATAATATGTAGAAGGTGTTCTAATTACCAGAAATTTGAAATTCACAGTGTAACTACACAAATCAACCACCTGTCCATATTACCCCCACTGTCCGTTTTACCCGCAGTTCCCTCCTGGTGCCAAGGTCACAAAACTTTATGAAATATGTGATGTGATGAAAATTCCATTAACATTATTTTCACTATAAAAACAATTTTATTCACCCGAATGTAATATATACCGAAATGCCAAGTGTTGAATTAAAAAAAAATCATTGTATCGCTTTGTTAATCAAAGATCATTAACAACGCTGCTGTTCAATGAAGCCAACGTTACACTGTCACACATTTCTATTTAGGGTAAATATAATTCTTTGAATTAGATACTGTACGACCATGTGTATATCGACTCGAATACATCCTGTAGAACAGATAGTACAAAGGAGAATAATAATTTCAATGATAAATTCCACTATTTTTTTAACACGCTCAACGCTGCTATCGTAAAAATAATATTATTTTGACGTAGGACTACGTCTTTCATTTCTATACCGGGGTGTAAAATCAAAGTTTCGAAAACGAAAGCGTTACGCCGGAGACCGAGATTTTGAGCGTTAATAGCTCCTAAACAATTGAACGAAATGGTATGATAAACACTTCATTCGAAAGATAAAATGTCTACGCGTTCTATACTTGTTACTTTTTGATCCAAAAACTTGTTTCAATAGTCTTAAAATTGCTTTCAAAACAGGCTATTGAAATCACCAATCGGTATATAAGCGAGCGCCGCTCGGAAATCCACTCAGTTTTCAAACAATACCATTAAAATGGTGAACAACTGTCAAATTAAAAATAAGGAACTTTTGCTCAACAGTATGATTTTAAATCCAAAAGCTGAACCAAAGATGTAAAGCCCAGACTGTGTCACTTGAACTGTAAAATATGTATGCAAATAGCAAAACATCTGAATAAAAATGCATTTAAGTTGTAAAAAAAAAAAAGAAATCCACTCAGTTCTAATTGAACAGCGATTGGAACATGTTGTTGCTGTTGTGGTGAAGCTCTTCATTTATCATGAAAGCGCGGATGAACGGTGTCACCAAGAGCCTGTTTGTGCACCTTGGGCCAGAAGGGAATCCATCAGGAGGAGAGTGATGCCACAAACGGTTCCCCGGGAAGACATCGCTACACACACATACACGCGCGTAATTCTTTCCGTTTGGATGCCATTTAGCATCGAGAAAGTTCCGAAAAGATCTAATCATTTCTGGAAAATAATCTGCCAGTTCCTCTGGGAATTTAAAAATACATTCATGTGAAAGAGTTTATTTGAATGTTTTCTCTTCATGTAACACGGTGACTAAATATTTTTCAATCAAGTACTATTAACAGGTGGTTATCGAATTAGTATTAACCACTGATGGGCTTCCAGTATCGAGGAAAATGTGGAAATATCTAATCGTTACTGAAAATAATCTGCCAGTACCTCTGGGAATTTAAAAATACATTCATGTGAAAGAGTTTATTTTAATGTTTTCTATCCATAAAATATCCATATAATACATTTGGGTTTGTGATTTGTCAATCAAGTACAGTTAGCAGGTTAGCTTCTGAAGATTATTCTTCAGAACAAGGTTTTTCGTATCCTATATTGGATGCATAAAACCTTGTGCCTCCAACGTAACGCTCTCGTTTTCGAAGTCTCCCAAATATTCATCTATTCATTCATTCAGAATGGATTTAGATTCAACTTCAAACAAATGATCTCTAAATCAACGATAGTCCTACGTCACCCTTGCGGTTATACCATAGATATAACCCACTTCCTGTTTTTTTCTCTGAATGAGATGTTATTCGCACTAGCGGGAAATCCTGACAATCCGCAAAGCCCACAACATGGAAAATTAGTTTTTAGCCTAATTTTCTAGGGTTTTTTACACTCACTATTCGATTAAAAATGTCTGAAATCGTTTCAGTACCTAGGGTTCTGTTTGTTTGAACGCTCGTTAGAAATGCAAATACAATGCAGGAAGAGAAGAGAAGGGAAATATTGCAACGTAAGTTCCGCCTTTGCACCGGTTGGAGTATAAAGCAAATAAATAAACAATTTTCAGTGAAGTCGCTACAATATTGTATTTTGAATGGAAAAATGTCGCACCGCAATGTAATTTGAATCTTTCAAAAATTTCGGTTCTCTAATTCAAGGTTTCGATGATTCGATGAAAAAATTGGTTTTCGTATCGTCCGATGAAAAATGTTAATGTTTTATTGAATCGCATTGCAAATCTGTCTCCTCATTCAATTTGACTTCACTCCACCACTACTATTCCACCGCTACATGTACCTCGTTGCCCGCGTGCGCAACCTTATTTTAACGTCTATACAAAGTGAAACGGAGAGATCCTCCAAAAGTGCCGCGAGTATCAGGTCCGTCGTCACGATTAGGGTTGAATAATGTTTACGCCCATCGAAGAACGGAATATATCGTCGGTCCGATTGATTGAAGAGGTGTTCTCTCGGTTACTTTCTCAGGTTTTCCAAGGATTCACTGTCGCTTTTCCGATGGTAATCTCTGCCGTCTGTTGTGACACGTAAGATTTCCGGATTTTCGTTTCGTTGAGTGGTCGATAGTTGGCGTTTACATAATCACCTCACTTACCGCAGTGAATTCTGATTATTACCTCTTCCCACTAACAACCAGGGTTCGGCAAAGTAATATTCAACTGAGGATAGTTAGGGGACAATAAAGCCGTCGGCCTCCGCAAACAATTGGAAATGAGTTTTTGCTTCATCCAGCATTTTCTCTATCAACATAAATCAAAAGTCATTCCGGCCCTTTCGTCGCTATCTTATTTTACTTCGTCCGGGTTCGTTTAATTATTCACCGTCTAGTAAACATCATGACATATTCAACTTTTTCATACTCTGAGTAAAATTCGCCGTAACTAGCAGCTATCTAATCATCGGTAATCTAGACTCACATTGTGTATCTTCTCGACAATCTTTCCAGGTGTTTAAAGTTCTTATTCGTCTTCAAGGTAGATTATCTTCAATCGATGTGTAAATTATTTACGACAAAGAATGATATAGCGCGCTAGAACATACAAGTGTGTTTATTTCATGACACACTTCTTGAAACAGCTGTATAAAAAAAATATTGTGTTCGTTCGGTTCACATTCGTTATTTTCTTTTCCTAGCAAGTGTGCCGAAAATACTAGAACAGTAATTCCATTTGTTGGAGGCGCATTTATGACCAAGGCCATGAAGTATTAACTTTGTCCTCTGTCTAATAGGTACCAAAGATTGATGAAAATGAGGGAAGTTCGCTTCGAAAGATTGTCTAAATTGTATTCGTCACTGTGTCCCTTCAAAAACTCGATCGCGTAAATGCTGATGACATGTTAGGACGAGTTGTATATGACGAATTTCATGCCAACTCGACTGGCGGTTGGCAGCACCATCTCAGAGAGTAGTGGAACGTAGTGGATGTAAGGACATGGGTCATTTAAGCAACTGTGCATACTTGAAATATTCGAAAAACAATTAGACTATTTTTTAAAAAAAGCCAAATTTTTTTTTCCTCAATTTTTACAAAAAATTCTAACTTAAAAACTATGATACCTACAAAATTCATGTCAAAGGATGAAATATTGGACATTTTCGTATTATTTTTTTACGAAAAAATACCAAAAATTTCGCTGAAAAAAAAGTTATTTTAAAAATTAAAAATCATTTTTCTCGAAAAACGTATTTTGTTTAAATTTCCAAAAATATATATATGAATAGCCCTCACAATTTCCAACAAATCGTCCATACATCGGAAGATGGGCAATTTTACAGGGAAAATGTTTTTCTAACAAGAACTTTTTTATATTTTCTTTGAAAAAAAATGCAATCAATCCTAATTTTGTTTAAATTCAAGATAGCGATATAGTGTATTCGACAAAGTTTTAGATCTTATAAAAAATGTGAACTTTTGTCGAAGACGTCAACTTTCTATCTGTTATAGTTTTTGGAATATGAGTCATTTTTGTATGAAGACTCCTGAAAAAAATAATGTTTTGCTCGTAACATTTTTGTGTGTAAATTCTCGCGTTTGACATGTTTACAAATAGAGAAAAGTTAGCAGAGCATGTCAATTGTGATTACATAAAAATACATAAAAATGTGACGAATTAAAATTAATAATAAAATATATTCTATTTAAACATTAATAATAAAATATATTCTATTTATCAAAGAAAAAAATGAAAAAGTTGTTGTTCGAAAAACCTTTTCCATGTAAATGTGCCCATCGTCTGATGTATGCAAAACTTATTGGAAATTCTAAGGGCTATTTATATCTTTTTTTTCAGAATTTTAAAAGCATGTTTTCGAGAAAAATGAATTTAAATTTTCAAAATATTTTTTTTTCAATGAAATTTTTTTCCAGAAAATTCTTTGATAATTTTTAATGAAAACCTAAGTGATTTTCTACATTTCATTCTCTGATCATCTTTTTGTAGATGATATAGTTTTTAAATTAAACTTTTTCGAAAAAAGGTGAAAAAACTCAAAGTTTAAAAAAAACCTACAAAATAAAATATCAGACCTACAAAATTTTAGTCAAAGAATGGAACGTAGGAAATTATTTTGGTTTTCATGAAAAATTATCAAAAATATTTTTGGAAAAAAATTTGATTGAAAATTTTTTTTATTAAAATCAAAATTCATTTTTCTCGAAAATATATGCTACAAAAATTCTGAAAGAAATAGATACAAATAACTTCTAAAATTTCCAACAAGTTTTCCATACATAGACAGAAAAGAGAGAAAAAGGAATTTTTATTTTTAAAATAATTTTTTTGAGAAAAAGGAATTTTTATTTTTAAAATAACTTTTTTTTCAGCGAAATTTTTTTGGTATTTTTGTGTGAAAATTTAAACAATTTCCTACATTTAATCCTTCGACAAGAATTTGACCCATGTCTTTACACCCACAACGTTTCACTACTATCTGAGATGGTGCTGCCAACTCTTGAGACGAGTTGGCATGAAATTCGTCATATGGGTTTACAACTTTGACAAGGCAAACTTGTCACCGTGGTTAGGAATGGCGCCTTCCAAAACAGTCGAATCGAAAAAAAAACGTCAAACTTGCTCAAACATCACAAAGGTTGATTGATTTTCTGATAATCAAGATATTGTGTACGCAGGCAATGAGGTATATGTCGGAGTGGAGTAGTGGTGGTGGGGTGAAGTCCAATTGAATGAAGAGGCAGATTTATATCATCTAGCAAACATCGTATTAACCTGATTTAGTAACGGCATACTTCAGTTTCAAAGCTCAAACATCCGACAAAATCCGAAAACGATTTCATAAAATGCGTTTGGACATTGTTACGATCATTCGGTTAAACGTTAGAATAAGTATTTTATTTTGGAAAGGACATACTTTTGAAATGACATTTGAATGAAAGATGAATATTTGTGTTCTATCGAACAATTTTCTTTTTTCTGGCAGCATATTTGAAATTGTTAATATCTCAACACAATCGTGATATTTGTTTTAGCGATTTTTTTTTGTAATAAACGCTAGTATTCTGTCACAACTGAATGAATACAAGAATTAAAATCTAGAAAAAATGCATCTTTTAATTTTCAGATTACAGAAATAGGCTAATGAAATGTCAATTATGTCGACAAGCGTTCATCTATCCTTCGGTTCAAACTTGCATACATTTCAGACGACTTTATTTCCCTCTAAATTGAGTTAGGTGTAAATATACAGCCATTCCATGCCAAACCGATATAGTGGTTCTCAGATTTTCGTGAAAATTGGTAGTTTTGTTCTTTATCGCAAAACATTAGACCCGTATTTTTTTATTTTTTTTGTTAGGGTGACCATTTCCATTTTAGGGTTGTCCGAAAAATCAACTTTTTCCTCTTTTTTCCAAAAATGACTTTTTTCAAAACTTCATAACTTTTGAACTACTAGACCGATTCAGATGATCGACATATCAAATTAAAGCCAATCAATCTTTTTTGAAAAAATACTATACCTGCAGAAAATTTGAATTCTGCTCTTGTTATTATTGATTGTATTTGTTTTTTATTGTTTTCATTGTCTCGGGACCAAAGGCGCTATAGTTTTTTATATTTTTTCTGGAAAGCTGAGGATTTTTCACATAACATATCTCGAAACCAGGGAGGCGTTTTTTTTCGTTTTTGAGATATGATTTTTCATATTTACCCGATGGTCCAAAAAACTATTTCCCCTTTTTTCCCAAAAATGACTTTCTTAAAAAATTTATTACTTTCGAACAACTGGACCGATTCAGATGATCGACATATAAAAAAAAATAGCGAAAAAATAACAAATTTGCCAATTAATTGGATTATAATCACTTACATTCTGTCCAATCACATAGAAATGTTGAACAAAAACTGAAAACATGTTAACTTTGAAAAATCATAACTTAAAAACGAAAATAACACCTCTCTGGTATTCGGATATATTATGTGAAAAAAACTTCAGCTTTCAGGAAAATATATAATAATTAATAGCGGCCTTGGTCCCGAAACGATGTAAGCTATAAAAAACAAATATAATCAATAATTACGAAAACAAAATCCATTTTTATTCAGATTGTAATATTTTTTCAAACAAGACTAGCTCATTGGCTTTAATTTGATATGTCGATCATCTGAATCGGTCCAGTAGATCAAAAGTTATGATTTTTTGTAGTGGAAAAAATGGGAAAAAATGATTTTTTGGACCATCGGCTAACTTTGAAAAATCATAACTCAAAAACGAAAAAAAAACGCCTCCCTGGTTTCGAGATATGTTGTGTGAAAAATCCTCAGATTTCCAGAAAAAATATAAAAAACTATAGTGCCTTTGAAAACAATAAAAAACGAATATAATGAATAATAACGAGAGCAGAATTCAAATTTTCTGCCGGTATAGTATTTTTTCAAAACCAGGTGATTGGCTTTAATTTGATATGTCGATCATGTAAATCGGTCTAGTAGTTCAAAATTTATGAATTTAAAAAAAAATCATTTTTGGCAAAAATGCGAAAGAAATGGTTTTTTTGACCAGTCTAAAATGGAAATGGTCACCCTACTGAAAAAATAAAAAAATACGGGTCTAATGTTTTGCAATAAAGAACAAAACTATCACTTTTCACGAAAATCTGAAAACCACTATATCGGTTTGGCATGGAATGTCTGTATAGATACTATTTATCCCATACACTGTCCCATGTGTGTTCTGTTTTATTCGAGGAATAAAATTGACTGAACTTTCAAATCAAAATATTGTGACTGCTCCGTCGATTGTTGTATTTCAAAATTCTTTCCGGAGTGGATTAACTTGTTTCGTTCACAATGCCTATCACCTATCAAGCAATCAAGCCAGTCAAACCTTTTATGCAGGCCAATGATAGGAAACTTCTGGATGACCTTCGGCGAACGTTAACCAACCCAGCCACTCATCTGCGAACTGAACCGGAAAAACGGTCAACGGCCGCAAAAAAAGCAATGTTTTCGCTTGTTTTGGGCCGTGCGCCGCTTTCCCGGTGAACCTTTCAAAATTTATTATGCTAATCATTATGTCCTTAGTCCTCGGATTTTGATCCATCGCCCGATTCAACGTAAAAGCAGGTAGCCAAAAAACCCGCGCTGATGTCCCTTCCGATTGTTAACCTCCGCCGGTCCGAATCCTTTCGACGTCCTTTGTGGGATACGGTGTGTTGTTTGGGAAAGGACCAACGCAGCGGCGATTACCGGTAAGATTATCAAATTTCAACGAGTTTGCTTTGGTGCGGTGGTCAGCTTTTGCGATGCCATCGATGGCTAGCTAAAATGATAATGTTCTAACGAGTGATTGAGGTCAGAGGCCGATAAAGAATGACGTAATGGGTTCGCTGTACAGCTGGCATCCGACCATATCAAATTCACAAAACAGGAAACGACGGGCTCGCTCGCTTGGCTTAAAAAATGCCGAAAATTTGTGCATTGCGTTGAATCAAATCGCATCGCAATTCGTGGACGAATGACAAATTGCTTCGCAATTTATCAACCCGACATCCACCCCATCCTGTTGCCACAGTGAAATAAGGTTCCCGTTGTGGTGGCTCATACCCCCGTAATAAATGTTTGCCTATTTATCACCGATTCGATTGACCTCAATATTTGCCAAAATATACGCAACCCAAAAGTCCTGTGCAGAAAAGAGCGCATTGTTGCGAGGAGGAAAACGTTTTCCAGCTTAGTGCGGTGTTTTGCAGTCGCCAAGCCAATGATACGGTGAGTTTAGTTAAACAAACGGAGTTTGGCAAATATTTGAATAAAGCGGCCCACCCCAAATAGGCGTGTGATCTGTGTTTGTTCTGTCCAAAGGGAGGAATAATTTGCAGAAAAATGGGAACGATGTGATGCGTCTACCCGGTTGGCCGGCTTTGTGGTGAGAAACTAGCAAAATGTTGATTAATTGGAGTCCATTTATTAAATTTAAATTTGGCGGGAAAATGCAACTAGATTGTGGGAAAGTACAAATATTTACTTATGAAGCAAGACTACCAGACCAGGTTGACCGGAATCAAAATAGAAAGTACGATTAAGTATCGGTTCTATTGGAGCATTCCTATTGAATTGAACTGAATATAAATAAATCTTTGTTGGGCTAATGAATCAAAACTGAAAAATTCATCGATTCAAATAAGTCCTTATTAAGGTTTAATCCGACCGAAATATTGGCTTCGTACCAGGGACTGCTGGCAGCGGAAGAAAGTGCGTTCGGCGGCAATAAATCTTTCTCCCTCCGAGCGGCCACCTCAAATGCATCCTTTTCCACACTATTAACCTCTTAAACGCGCTCCCAACAATTAATCGCATTTCCGGCGGATCGTACCCCAGCAGCCAACATTAATCGCAATCAACCGAAACCTTCGCCTAGCGCCCTAGCAGCCCGGTCCCAGTCCAACGGCGGTGGTAATAAATCAATTGGCCTTGGTGCATCGATTCTTCGATTGTAAACCAATCGATCCCGATTAGAGGCGATTTAAATTCATTTTCACCTAGGAAACCCATCGAGAGAGGCACTCAAGTGCTAGGGCGTTTCGTAGTTTCCGTAGCGGGAACCCTTTCTATGAATGCTCCGAAAGGTGTGTGTGTGTGTGTGTACTTTGCAGCGTTGTTAAATAAATACGATTGCAGGTCCTGAATGGAACAATTTTGTTTCTTCAAGATTTGTACGCGCTTCTCTCAAGCGTTCGTTTTTGTTACCTCCAAGGCAAGGGTGCGAATCGGAAGGATACGGTTGAAAAACCGAGCGAAGGAAAAGCCATAATTCTTATAAATGTGACATCGCGATGAATAGATAATACCGTTTAATCCTTAGCAGTGAGTATTAAGTTTGACACAAACAAAAATATTGTCGCCCAGCCCGTGTGCTTGGGGGACAGGAGAAATAAAAACGATGTTTTATATCTACGAAAGGATTCGTGAATTTGGACGCGAGATTTTTTTTCAGTATAATTCAACGATTCAAGGGGTTATATAGAGATAATATGGAACGGTGATCTACTTGCATATAATCGAATAAATTGAAATTGTCAGCGATGAGTGAGAAACTCGTTACGACTCAACAGAAAATAAGGTTAATGATGATAGTTCGAGAAAACCTGTTATTCCCGAATTGAATTACAATTATAATTAACTAATTGACCCGGCAAACGTTGTTCTGTCATATAATTTATTCCTAGAGAATATTTTGATTGGTAAACATAACGAATACATTTCAAGAGAGTTTGTACGCGAAACATAAATATGTGTACCTCTTTTTTTCGAACTTCCCTTTTTATTTTAAATATCCTATATATTCTATATATAAGAAAAGCATAGTAAATTTTTCGAATTTTCCTCTTTATCTCAAATATCCTCCAAAGTGTTCTATCATTCTAATTGCAATTGCAAAAAATGCAAGTAATACCTGTGTTGAGACGGCAAAAGTTACTTCTTGGAAACTAAGAGCCATTCAAGAAGAAGAAAAAGATGGAGAGGAACTGATTTCCAAGTTTTTCTCCACATCCGAATGTATTTGATTGACTCTTTCAGCTTTAGCCTGACGGAGACGAAACTTCTTTGTTTTCCACTAATGAAGCCTATAAACCGTGTTTGTAAATTATAATTAAAACGATTGATACAATGTTGTTTTACACTGCACTGTTCTTTGGAATATAACCAAAAATTGAGAGAGCGTTTATTGTTAGAATAAAAAAGTATAGTAATGTGTTAAAGAAAACCGCCACTGTAAGACAAAGTGATTTGCAACACGACAATGCTCGGCCGCTGAGGTTACTGACTTAAACGGTTTAATTGTGATTAAACATAATAATGTACTAAAAGCTAGAAAATAATTAGGCAAGTAGCAGTTAGCAGTTATCACACCTCTCCTTCATTAGTCTAGGGCATTGATAAGACTAAAATAAAAACGTCGGACATATGATGAAGTCGCTAATTGTGGATAATAGAAATCCATTTTAGTCTTATCAATGCCTCAGACTAATGAAGGAGAGGTGTGATAACTACTAACTGCTATTTGCCTAATTATTTTCTAGCTTTTAGTACATTATTATGTTTAATCACAATTAAACCGTTTAACTTAAAAATTTTTTTTACTTATTTTATTTTCTAGTTTTTAGTACATTATCTGTTTCATTAGAATATTTCTCTACAATAAAACCATTGTACTGTATTCTATCTATCCAAAACATTTCATTTGATACCGATATTAAGTGGATTGCAGAAAATACATAGTGTGTTCTCCAAGTCAAGTTCGTCCGTTTGATACACATATCTCAATCAACCTGTTTTTTGAGATGATATGGAATCAGCTATTTCGTAGCGGCGGCCAAATTGGATTTTTCCAGATAAGCAGTTTTAAAATGACAGCAGATATAAAGGTATTTAATAAATTCAGTCAGTTCCTATTGGTCAAATTTCTATTAAGGTGGGACAACCCTACAGACAGACAAGCATATATACGAACAGTTCAAGCCAAACAAAACCGTTTAATAAAGTAATTTACTATTTTGTGATTGCGGCCATCTTGTATTTGGATTTTTCATGATCTACTGTGATCTACTATTCAAGCCCTTTCATTTGATACTCATATTAATCGGTTTTTGAGAAAATATGCAGCCCGCTATTTGATAGTGGCAGCCATCATAGATTTGCATTATCTATAAATAACTGCGTTCTACTAGTCAAGCCCTTTCATTTGATAGCCACAATAATAGGGTTTTGAGAAAATATGTAGTCCGCCATTTTGTAGTGGCAGCCATCTTGGATTTGCATTTTCCATGAATAACGGTGTTCTACTAGTCGAGCCCTTTCATTTGATAACCATATTAACGAGGTACTACATAATATGTAGTCCGCCATTTTGTAGTGGCAGCTATCTTGGATTTGCACTTTTCATAAATAACCGTGTTCTACTAGTCAAGCTCTTTCATTTGATACCCATATTGATGAGGTTTTGAGAAAATATGTAGTCCGCCATTTTGTAGTGGCAGCCATCTTGGATTTACATTTATCATAAATAACCGTATTCTACTAGTCAAGTCCTTTCTTCTGATACCCATATTAATGAAGTTTTGAGGAAATATGTAGTCCGCCATTTTGTAGTGGCAGCCATCTTAGATTTGCATTTTTCTTTAATAACCGTATTCTACTAGTCGAGCCCTTTCATTTGATACCCATATTGATGAGGTTTGAAAGAAATAGATGATCCGCCATTTTGTAGCGGCCGCCATCTTGGGTTTTCAAGATCATGAAATACGCAGTTTTATGATGACTACAGAGATAAAGGTGTGTTCCAAATTTCAGATCAATCGGTCAACAGGAAGGGGGTCAAATTTCTATTAATGTGCGTCAGCACTACAGACAAACATGTTACAAATATACAAACATGCAAACATACAAACAGATTACAGGGCAAGCTAAATATAACCGTATAAAAAAGTGATAAATGGTTCTTGTAGGGCTAATTTTTATTGTAAAATGCAAAGACATTAAAATAATTGTCATGAAAATTAAAATATGAAATTAAAAATATAAATTATCGAATATAAAGAAGTCTGTTATGTTATGAAAATTTTAAATATAGTCAAATATAGACCGAATAAATAAATTACTTAAAATTTTCACCCTAGAATGCATTCGCAGAATTTGCACAAAATCGGGGCTTGCACTTTAAAGAAATTTTTCAAAATATCTATTCATTGATAATTGCTTCGCATGCAACTTCAAACGGAAAGAAAAGTAATTCAACGCTGTTCCTGCGTCAGCCTTGCGGTTGTATCACATTTATAACCCACCCACAGTTTTTTTTTTTTGATCATGAAGACATGTCGGGGTTTTCTGATTCAGCATCCATTGAATTAGATGTAGGCTTACATCTAAAATAGTGCTATAAGAGGATGTTTAGTTTTACTCTAGACCGCGATCAGCCAAAATAGTATATTAAAACTAAGAGTTAATTTGGGAATAATGCTGATCTCTCGCGTCGCTCAGCTCAGAAAGCAATATGTGCAATGGAAAAGGCGTTTTTTAGATGCTGTGCTATTCCTGTATTTATTGCTTCGTTCTGCCGATATACAGGTCGATACCGCAGATGCTACGCTGTATCAAGGGAAAGGTATAAATTATTTTACTCTGAGATTTTTTTTGAGTTTCATTCTAAACAGCCGACCATTCCAAGCCGTACCGATATAGTGGTCCTCAGATTTTCCTGAAAAGTGGTAGATTTGCTCCTTATCGCAAAACATTAGTAATTTTTCCTGTAATTTTTCAATTTTTTCGTTAGTGTGGCGATTTCCATTATAGGGTGGCTCGCAAATTCATTTTTTTCCAAAAATTACTTTTTTCAAAACTTCATAACTATTGAATTGCTGAACAAATTCAGATGGTCGACATATTAACTTAAAGGCAATTAACTCTTAAAATTAAAATTAAAAAAAAACCTTTTTTGAAAAGATTGAGTTGCGGAAAATTAGAATTTGGTTTTTCATAGTTTTCCTGGTCTCGGGACCAAGGGCGCTATATTTTTTGATATTTTTTCATGAAAGCTCAGGAATTTTTACATAACAAGTACCGATGGTGCACAAAATCATTTTTTCCCTTTTTCGCCCCACAAAAAAATCATAACTATTGATCTACTGGACCGATTCAGATGATCGACATATCAAATTAAATTACACTTGCGAAAAAAATTTAAAATACAGTTTTCGTAATTTTTGATTGTATTTATTTTTTATAATTCACATGGTTTCGGGACCAAGGACGCTATATTTTTTTTTGTATTTTTTCTTGAAAACTGAGTTATTTTTACATAACATACTCAACAATCTGCAAGGTTTTTTTTTCGTTTTTGAGTTATGTTTTTTCATAGTTCATTTCCTAGAAATCATGACACTGCGGTCATGTTTCAGAATCCGTTCTCCTATTTTTGTTTTGTGGTTGTTGGGGTTTGGAAACCAAACACTGACGATCTGTAACATTTTTAGAAAGCGGAAAAAAATTTACACATCATAAATATCACAATAATTTAAAAAATGACAAAATTCGGAAATCTGTATTGTTTGATCTCGAGATATACCGTTTTTAATGATTTTTATGCCGATTTCTTCCAATACATGCATTTTCAAATATTTGCAACTTTGAACCGCTTGAACAGATATCGATCCTTTTACGGCAAATAAAATGTGTTTGGATGTCCTATCTTCTATTTCTAGGCCCTTGTTGTTGAACACGATTAAGCGCTTTGGATTTACGAGTACTGCATATAAATGGTTCGAAAGCTATTTAAATGACAGAACTCAACGGACTATTTTTAATGATACAATTTCGAATCCCCTAGGGAATAATCTTGGAGTACCTCAGGGAAGTGTATTAGGGCCCCTTTTATTTATTATGTATATCAATGACATGCGAAGAGTTTTACGATTTTGTGATATCAATCTTTTTGCAGATGATACTGTGTTATTCATTGCAGCTAATGATTTAGATCAGGTCGTTTTACATTTGAATGGAGATTTACATTCTTTAAGTAGATGGTTGAAGTATAAGCAATTGAAATTGAACATAAGTAAAACTAAATATATGGTAATCTCGCGAAATCGTTTAAATGAAAACGTATCTATCGTTATTGATAATGAGACTATTGATCGAGTTCGGGACATTGAATATCTTGGCGTGATTATTGATGACAAACTCAAGTTCAACACTCACATTGACAATGTCATCAAGAAAATTGCCAAGAAGTATGGACTCTTATGTCGATTGAAAAACGATTTAACTATTTGCAGCAAAATACAGCTATACAAACCAATCATCTCTCCTCATTAAGACTTTTGCTCTTCCATTTTATTTTTAGCCAATGACACACAAATATCGAGATTACAGCGCTTGCAAAACAAAATAATGCGGTTGATACTAAAATGTAACAGATTCACTTCCTCATCTTTAATGTTGGACGCTCTGCAATGGTTATCCGTGAAGCAAAGAATTGTTTATTTAACTATGGTGTTCATTTTTAAAGTAATTAACGGTTTGCTGCCTCGATATTTGTGTGATCGAGTTGAAAGAGGAAGTGACTTTCATAGTTATAACACTAGAAACGCGAATGAAATAAGAACACCTAATTTCTTGTCATGTGCTTCACAAAATTCGTTGTACTTCAAAGGAATAAATGTGTTCAACTCGATGCCAAGACATATTAAATGCGCAACAACACTTACAGAATTTAAGAGGCACTGTATTTCACATGTAAAAGCTGTGTTCTCTTAACAGCTGAACGAGTTTTTGTTTATTTTTATGACGAAGATCTTTACTGACGAAGTTTTATACGAACGGATAATTTAATGTGGACAATTTTTTGCAGTTTGTTTTCAATATTTTCAATGAATCTGACGAAGTTTTTTTTTGAACGGATTATATTATGTAGATTATTTAATTTTTTTTTAAATCATCTTTTTTTAAATTTGTATTGATCTCTATTATGTCTGTCATGATCTTGGTGATGATGGACTATTTTTATTTTTATTTTGTCGTTCTTATAGTTGTATTAGTTTAAAAAAAAATAAAAGTAGTCTACAAAAGTTTGAGCGTCGCGCGCGAGACACAGATATAAAGGATATTAAATTGAAAGTTTTTTTTAAGTGCCGGTCTAGGAATTTTTCGTAAAGGAAATTTTCTCGATTTCTCTGAATGAGGGTATTCACAGTCAATCTAAAACAAGGCTGGCGGTTGGACTTGTGCTCTGGTGGACCACTTGGCTTCAAGGGCCTCGTCGGGACCGTATCGGCTCTGTGGCGGACATGACTGAGTATTGGCTTTTTTGGACATTGCAATTTTTTGAACTTATATCTGTGAATAAAATCAGTTCGTTTTTCATGTTTGCTAAACTGATTTCAATGTTGAAAAAAAATAAATTATCTTTTAGATAACTCGTCTTGCTCAAACCTCTGTAGGGGAAGGAGGCGGGACCATCATCATCATCATCATCTGGGAAAAATATCAAACGCGAAAACCTTAAAAAAATTGTGTTTGCTTTTGAGTTGAGACGAGAAAGTTTTTATATAATTGTTGGAGAACTAGAGCTTGTTTCACATAAGATATCGACAATTAGCGATATGTCCTATTGTTATTGAGATAAATCTATTTTCTGAATATGAGATCATATGTTCTCTTTAATCATAAATCTCAATACCAAGAAGACAAACCTTTTAACAAATCTTTTTTGTAACATATTTTGTAAGAAAAGGTTCAGCTTTTAAATTTATTTTTTTAAAGTCAGGTTCTCTTTGGGCTCGAAAGCTCAAAAAGCCCGACCATTTTCTGACCATCCTTTTCAAGAAAACGTACCCTTGGGGCCAAATGAAACAAATACGAGTCTACAGACTTTCGGTAACAAATGAACATAGATTGATTGAGCAGAATCGGAAAATTTTTTCAGTGTATCCATCTTCCATGGAATTGCTTTATTTCAACATAACGCTCTGCAGAGTGAGTTGCTGGTACAATGTATTATTCCTTGTCGAATAGACAATGGCAAAGGAATTGATGTTTTTCAGGAAACTCATTTTCAAAAATAGAGCGCCCAACGTGGGGCTCGAACCCACGACCCTGAGATTAAGAGTCTCATGCTCTACCGACTGAGCTAGCCGGGCTTGTGTGGGCATATGTCCTTTGATTGGCACTATAGGAAAAAAAACATAAGCGGACCAGCCTGGAGGGATACATTAAATCCAATTTGACATCAACATGGATTAAATCAAAATCGACTTAAAGGTTGTACTTGCGCTGCACTCCAAGGTAAAAGAAAACATTTCCAACTTTAGCCCTTGCACAACAATTGCACAGGGTAAGAGTATAAGAGATGTAATTTGCGATTCCTATACAAATATCGCTTTAGCCAACGAGTAGTCTAGATCCTTTATTAAGGTAGACAATTATCTTTGAAGCTTTCAAATTGGGTTTATAGGCGCGTGTTTTTTGTGTGGCCCAACAACATTGTCGAAGACTACATTCAGACAAAAATATATTAGGTTACAATTGTTTAGAAGAAACGTAATTTTTGATGACACGCCTTTATCGCTAAATAGTGTCAACTAAAATTGGTCAAATTTTCAGCAAATTCGAAGAGGGTTGTTATTGAGTTCCCAGTGAAATTGATGTTACTATTACTGAAAACATACACAATTTTTCAATTGATGATTTTGAATCACGAGTAATGGGTACATGAGGACAACGTAAAAAAATAATATTGGAGATGCGGGGCATCGATCCCCGTACCTCTCACATGCTAAGCGAGCGCTCTACCATCTGAGCTACATCCCCTGATAAATGACTTCAAAAACAATTACATAAAATGCCCATTGTATCGTGCTTGTACGTATTCAATGTAGACCATTCAACTAGGATTGGGCGATCTTTATAAAAAGACCGACCTTGTCGAATCGATTTTCCAAACGGCTTGGGGATCGATCCACTGTTTGAATCGGTACCAAAGAATCGATCTTTGAAAAATTAAAAATTTCTATATGAATGGCGTCTTTTCTTTAAACAGGGAATACAAATTTCATATTGTTCCTCAGCATAAAGGCCACAGCCGCAGGGAATTCATCTTGTGCCGCCAGGTAATCGTTTTATTAAATAAATTAATTGAAAAAATATTATTAGAAAATCAACAACCACCCAAAATTCAGCTTACAATGATCACATAAAAGCCAATCGTGCCATATATCTGTCATTTAGTCGAAGTCGATTCTTGATATTGGCGCCAGTTTTAGAAAACATCCTTTCGCCTGCAATTGATGTCAACATCAGGTTCAGTGGTCCTATGCAGAACTGGTTAAAGTTCATCATCTTAGTAGCTGCCGCTAGTTCTGTCTCTGTCAGCGTTTGTACAGAAGTAAATCATAGAAGAAGCGGTCCAAATGTTGACATTATGTTAAAAAAAAATAGATGGCCTTTGGTGAGATAAAAAATCGATTTATACTGAAAAACGAATCTACAAAAAGATCTAAAAGATCGAAAGCAAAAAAAAAATCGATTTTCTAAAGTACAAGAGATCGATCCAAAAAATCGGAAATCGGAATGGAAAAGATCGATCTTCTAAGAATCAATCCGAGATCGCCCAATCCTACATTGAACACATATTGAACAATATCTAATTGAAAATTACATTTTTGCTCGTATCATACAATGCTTCCAAACCCGATGTCAATGTATAAATGGCGTCTCAACCTAAAAGAGTAGCATGGTAAGGAGATTCTATCATAACAATTTTCTGTTTTACTTCATATGTCAGGTGTTCTACCACGTTTTTTAAAATCAATTTTATTTATTATAGGGAGAGTTGACAAAAATTTAAAAAAATAACTATTCGGATAACATTCAAGACATTCGAGAAAAAATAAAAATGATTCCGAATTATAGGTTCCAGAGTACGAATTCGATTCAGATTAAGATTTACGCGCAATTCAGAATTCTGATTATGCAATAAAGTTTTGAAGATTTTTTCCAGCTAATCAAATCCAGCACATCAAATTGCATCACGGAAAAAACGCTGTAGAAATTTAATTTTTAGGAATTATATCTTCAGCTTTCGCTTATAATCAGATAAGAGTGTATAGATCACGTTGGCCATGCTTCACTGTCAATTTTTCGTAAATTTGGAAAAATGTCGTCGAACGAAAAAGAGCGTCGTGAATTAATCCTGTGCACTCATTTCGAGACTCCGGAGTTGCCACATCGGGACATCGGTAAGATGCTGGGAATCGTCCAATCCACGGTCAGCAAAGTACTAAAACGATACTTCGAGAACCTAACCATCGACCGGAAGGTGAAGAACGGCAAAAATGGATGCTCCGTCAGTGAAAAAGGTCACAAGCGCGTAGTTAAGCAGTGTAGACGTGATCCGAGAAGTTCGGTCCGGGATGTCGCCAATAAGCTGAATTTGTCAAGTTCAGTCGTCCAGCGGACCAAGCAGCGGGAGGGCCTGCGTACATACAAGGTTCAGAAGGCTCCTAACCGCGACGAAAGGCAAAACATGGTGGGGAAGACGCGAGCCCGGAAGCTGTACACCGAAATGCTGACGAAGCCGCATTGCCAGGTAATGGACGACGAAACCTAAGTCAAAGCGGACTTTCGTCAGCTGCCGGGCCTGTTGTTCTTCTCCGCAGAGGACAAATTCAGCGTTCCGAAGGAGATTCGCAAGCAGAAACTATCCAAGTTTGCCAAAAAGTACATGTGTGGCAAAGCGATCAAGAGCAAAAAGTGTGGCAAGCGATCTGCTCTTGCGGAAAGCGGAGCGCCCCCTTCGTGATGACCGGCACGGTAAACGGGTAGGTTTACCTTAAGGAGTGCCTACAGAAGCGCTTACTACCACTATTGAAGCAGCACGAGGGCCCGACCATCTTCTAAGGACTATTCAAAGGACGTGTTGGAGTGGTACGAAGCCAACGGGGTCACCTTCGTGCCAAAGGAAATGAACCCGCCCAACGCGCCGGAGCTTCGCCCAATAGAGAAATATTGGGCGATTATGAAGCAGGCCCTCCGGAAGAACCCAAAAGTTGTCAAATCGGAGGCGGACTTCAAAAGAAAATGGATTTCTGTTCAAAAAAAACTACAACCTGACGTTGTACAGAACCTTATGGACGGGGTAAAGAGGAAGGTGCGAGCATACGGGCTTGGGCTCGAAGTATGAATAAAAAGAGAATGCCAAAATTTGTTTAATAGTTTTTATTTTACTGTCTAAAATTTTCAAAAGGATCGGTCTACTGGGCGATTTTCTACAGCGTTTTTTCCGTGATGCAATTTGATGTGACACACCCTTTATCTGGATTTTGACCTAATCTAAATATCTAATAATATTTCCTGAATAAAACTTTTACATTCAAAGACCAGATTCGAACAGAGAATAACGTTCATGCAATTCTAAGACATTTGGCATCAAACAATTTTTTTTTTGAAAACCCCGATTTCCCCCTTGGGTGATTTTTCGATTTTCAAAAAACTAAAATTTTGAGATCTGCGACAATAGTAAATGAAGTTCGTATGAGCTAATATTTTGCAGATGGTATTTTATCGTGCAAATCAACATTTCGGAGGGAGTCCCGTTTGAAAAATCGATATGACGATTTTCATTGGCACCCTAAACCAAACGTTTTGCTTCGTATTCCGTATTCCGTCCCAAAGTGTCGAATTTCTAACCAAAAAAAAAAACAAAAAAACAAAAAAAATCGAGATCACAGTAGATCTCGACGTTTCATGCAATTTGAAGACATTTGGCATCAAAACATTTTTTTCGAAAACCCCGATATCCTTTACTCCCTCCTTGGGTGATTTTTTGGTTTTGAAAAACTCAAACTTTGACCGCTGTGCGACACTAGTAAATGAAGTCCGATTGAGCTGATATTTTGCACAGGGTAATTTTTCGTGGGAATCAACATTTTTAAACAAGTTCGCTTTGAAAATTCGAGGGTCACTTTTTTCCCATAAATCCATTGGCACTCTAATGGACATACATATCAGGAAGCGGAAGTCCTATTCAATGGTCTCGGAGCTGCAGGCAATGCCGCAGCGGCAGCGACTGAATAAGATAGTCAAGTCGACCTACACAAAACATGCCTACACGCATGTTTTCGTTAGCCATGGCGAATGTTCCGGGTAACTGCCGGAAGACCGTTCGCAAGGGTGTAGAATTGCAAGTAAGCATTATTACCTTCCATGGGAAATTTATCAAACTCAATTATCTGTCTTAGCTTTTTTTATCATCATCCGAAAAATGTCTATTTTTTAATGCAAACGTTAACTAACTAAGTTTAGGCTTTTGATTCGGATTCTAGAGTTCCAGACTAGGTCAGACTAGACAGATCATTTTAAACAGAACACTTTCTAAATATTTTATTTGAATTATTATTCTAGTTTCCCAGATAGATAGTTCCTAAAAAATCTTTAAATTTTTTCATAATTTCGATACATGTTGAATTTTTATAATTTCATTTTTCATCCTTCCTTCTAAACAGAATTCTACGTTGAAACTGTTTTCTTTCTTGTATTTGGAGCAGCATTCCGCAATACCGATATCTCTTTTTTCGATACTCAATGTATCTGTCCTTTCATCGATTTGCTACTTAGTGACTAGCTATACTAACCATTCCCACTCCACTGTGCATTTCCTTGCAATAGAACGGATCAATAACACTTTTCACAAATTGTTGAGAGCAGGGATAAAATTCAAAATTTTTAATTTTTATGATAAAATGACTTTTCATTTATATTCCAACGGCATTTCACGCACTACATGCGACAGTTGATGCAAACTACTTTAGAAATCAAGAATCTATGTTTTTAATTGAATGAACACGGTGCATTGTAAAGGACGGAGTCATATTCACACTCATTAGAATTCTGTTATTTTATCTTGCGTCAGCGAAATTATTCGCTTCAAAGAAACAATCCAATCCATTAAAAAAAACGAAACAATAAGCGCAAAAAATAATAATATACGGAAAAATGAAACGAATGGTGGCGATCGAATTGACGAATACTTTATTAGTTTGAAGGTTCATTAAAATACCCAATGGATGTAATGAAAAATTCAAGAAAGGTTCAGTAAAGACTCGACAAAAATTGAACTAGGATGCAACAATCATTTGATTCAACAAAGATCCAACAAATATATGACAGAGATTCAACTGAAATTCCACAAAGATTGAATCAAGATTTAACAAAGTTTCAACAAATATTTGAAAAATATTGAGCAAACAAAAACTTAATAACGATTTAACAATGATTCAACAAATATTGAACAAATAAAATTCTAAATCATTGAAATTAAGAACGATTTAAAATAACCAGATGATGCCCAAAATAATCGAATTAAATATGATTTTATTGGTTTTAGGGTTCATTAAACATTTGATAATTTTTCAATGAGAATATGAAATAAAGAAGAACCTTATCTGAATTCAACCAATTGATATGATACCATTCAGCAAAAATATAATTAATATCCAACCAAGGATCCATAAAGATTCAACAAAAAAATCATCAAAGATTTCCCGACGGTTCAAATAAGGACGCGAAATTTTCTCATCGATCCAACAGAGAATCGAAAATTCTTCAAAGAATCGACAAAGATTCTACGAAGATTCAATCGAGATTAAACCAAGATTTAGCAAAGATTTAAAAGAGATTTCACAGGATTCAACAAATTCACAAGGATTACAATGCTTCCAATTCATTCACACAATTTATGATTTAATAAAAATGTCCTCATGTTTTGAGGTTGTTCATTGTTAAAACAAAAATTCCACACAGATTCCACAATGATTCAACAACATTTGATAATGGTTATGAAGAGTTCCAAAGAATAGTCCACAGAGATTCAAATAATATTCGTCAAGATTAAACGAAGATTCAAAAAGTGTACAACAAATATTCTACATTATTTTTTATAAAGATTCACAGAGAATCGATAAAGTTTCGTCAAAGATTCGGCTGAAGTTCAACAAGAATTCAATAAAGATTCCACGAACATTCCACGAGGATTCAAGGAGAATTCCAAAAGATTCAAAAATATTCTACAAATAGTGTCAACAAAGAATCGACAGAGATTCCACAAGGCTTTAGAAAATATTTCACAAATATTTAAAAAAAAGATTCTGCAAAGATTCCAAGAATTTAACATTATTTCACAAATATTCAAAAAAAGATTCTGCAAAGATTCCAGGAATTTAACATAAAGGGCCTAGCCGGGTAAGGGAGTAAAAAGTTCCCCCAAACCAAATCACCAGCTGTATGGCAAATATTGTATAGGATATAAAATAAGAAATTTTGGCGGTTTATTTGAACCCCTATGTGGTTAAAAATGGGATCTATAATGAAAAACGAACTTTTTCGTTTATTTCACGCCATCCTGAAAAGTTTCGAGATAAAAATTTGAAAAAATACTGAATGTGCATCTTCCTACGGTGTATCAAGAAAAATTATAACAAAAAAATTTTATCAAAAATTTTAGTACTAAAAAAAATATTGAAATTTAGAAATATTTTTTTTTTGGGATTTAGAGATTCAGTACTACTCTAATTCATATTTAAATGTGTTCCTACGGCTTTTCTAGATATGTGTGATTTTTTTTCAGTGTTGCGCGGTTCAAAAAAAATAATTTTTTTTTTATTTTTTCAAAGAGACGGCGCCAGTGGTTGTATGGTTAGCGTAACAGCCTCACAATCCGATCGGCCTGGGTTCAATCCCAGCTGGCGTCGTTGGGATTTTCTGAGGCGAAAAATCTCTGGTTACGTCTTCCTTCGGAGCGGAAGTAAAAGAAGTTGGCCCGGCTCATGAGTTGTTGAGTCTGATAGGTAGGAACAGGTGGAGTCGCCTCCCTGATGTCGGTGATTGGCACTAAAGTGGCGGAAATAGGCCGACGAAAAATAAGCGAAGATAAAAAAAAAAAAAAATTTTTTTCAAAGAGTCTGACTGGGTAAAGGAGCAAAAAGTTCCCCGAACCAAATCACCGGCTGTATGGAAAATACTGTATAGGATACTAAATAGAACATTTTGGCAGTAGTACCATATATTTGAGTGCTTACATGGTACACCATAGGATCTATGGTGAAAAATGAACCTTTTCGTTTTTTTCACGCCATTCTCAATAGCTTTGAGATGAAAATAAGAAAAAAATACTGAAAATACATCTTACAAAGGTGTATCGATAAATATGTCATGAAACCTATTTTCTTCATGGTTTCAACTTCCACTTCCACTGTGATAATGAAACGCGATGTATGAAATGTAAATTCTTTTAAAATATAAACAGGAAAAGACTCCATTTTTTTATACGACTCATTCAGCACGACAATCATACACTTTCAGTTCATCATAAATTCAACACCAGTTGCCAAATACCGCCTCATCGACCAGCGTTTGTTCCTAGCCGCTGCCCCCAGCTCCCTTCATTAGGACTAATTACTTCCGCCTGACGTCCCAAACTCGCGCTCTATCGGAATGCAACCCTTTCAATCAAAAAAAGCGCACACAAACCGTTTTATATTGCGAGTGCGCCATATGCAATCAAATACGGCGGACAAATTGAATGTAAAATTGAAAATTACATCCGAACTCAATTATTCTGCAAACGTACCGACGGTGCTCTGCACGATGCATTTTACCTGCATTTCAAAAAAACCTGGGGCCGGTCAATCTCGCTGTCATCTGCGCGTAACTGCTAGCCTGTGGAGGAAGGGATGTTGATGGTCAATCGAAACATATTTCCATATCGCACTGGCGGAACAAACAGAGGAGCCATCCACAAAAACATGAGGCACAACTGAATCTAGTAGCAGCACCGGATGACGGTGTAAATATTTGATGAAGTCTTCATCAACCCGGCAAGCCCGACACAGGTCCAAGGGGTCACTAGCCTGACGTAGCCCAGTTTTCCGGCGGAGGGCTGCAATCGATATCCTGTGGCTGGCACACATACAGGACTCCCTCTCCCACTGTCTCGTGACTCTCTCTCTCTCTCTCTCTCTCTCTCTCTCTCTCTCTCTCGTAACGGTAATGTTGATGATGGAC
Source organism: Toxorhynchites rutilus septentrionalis (assembly GCF_029784135.1). NCBI lineage: Eukaryota > Metazoa > Arthropoda > Insecta > Diptera > Culicidae > Toxorhynchites > Toxorhynchites rutilus. The sequence continues at coordinate 67,610,175 of NC_073746.1, read as the reverse complement.
ACATGATATGCATCGCCCGATTTCATATCCGATATGATAGATGACGGGTGGGGTGCGGCGAGCGGTGGGCTGTGGAATGGATCGCCATGAATGCTAAGCGTTTGTTTTCAACCATTAGTTACTCTTCGTTAGCTTTCATAATATCATCCATTGGCAAAGGGAAGGATAGGTGATGTTTGTAAAGCTGTCTTGCGATGGTCTATCATAGCCGTTGTGAAGGCGGATAATTTTGAAACCTTTCAATTTATTCCGTAAAAAACATATACGATGGTGCGATAAGAAAAAAAAATGAAATGGTAGATAAACGTTAGAACAGAGCAGAACGCGGAGAATCCTTTCGCAAGCCAAGGTTAACGATAAACGTTTTCAACCGCTCACAAAACGTGGACTACTTTCGGAAGGACTTGCTTTTCGCCGCGGATAGCGCCCCTAAAACGGTCTCATTTCCAGTTTTTGATTACAACTTCGTTTCGAAGCCTCTTCCAAGTTTCTCAAAATTTCACACAAAGGTCGCCCGCGTTCGATAGCAGGATTATACGCGAGAAAAACAACATCCGGGGATGCGTGCGTGTCAGAACCAAGCGAAAAAAAAAAACGATGACACTGAAATGGGTCTAGGTCTCGTGAAAAGAAGTACCTGAGCAAGGTTCGTCGGGAGAGAACCAACCGTGTGCCGCTTATAGTCCCCTTTTTTCGCAAGGACGAAGGGTCTTGCGAAAACACGGAAATACACCGAAGACAACAAAACGAAACAATAACAATCGCTATTTTTGCTCGACTTCATTCCGGAAAGGAACGGATGGAGTTGGGTACTGAATGAGAAATAGAATTGCTGGAACTAGGGTACGGAATAAGACCAGGCAAGATGATGATATTGCGGCGGTCCCGGTAAATTTTGCAATTGTCATAATCAGCTTCTCCCTGTCTCTGCTCGGGTGGGCTTAAATTCTCCTCATTGCCGTTAATTTCGGTGGCCCATTTTCGTCGGTATTATTACACGCTGAAATTGAATCGCGAAAACTCAAGGTCTCCTTCTATTGATAGCGCCGGGGACTTAAACGAATAAGAAAAGCTTTTTGTCGCGATTTAGCAAATGTCTCGAGGGAAGGTGCGCGATGAGAGACACACAGGAATTATGAGTCCTGCAGATTTTCCCATCCCCTGGCAACGGCGGTGGTGGCGAATAGAAAATGCCCGAACTCGCAATTTGACAATGACTACGAGGCGTTCGATGGAGTTCGAGGGGGCAGGGGGGAACCAACGATAACGCTAATGGATTTATGTCATTAGTATTTAGGTTAATGGAGTACTGTAAAATGGTCGGAATGGAGTTTTTCCGAAACCGAGATAATCTGAGCCAAGTATTGATCGGACCGGTGGCTGCAAGCTTTCGAGGCGAGCAAAAAACACACAATATTTTCTTTCAGAGTAACTGGCGATAAGGATTCCACGGTTGAAGCTATACATTAGTTTTGCTGGAAGAAACTTCTACAGCAACAAATGAACTCTGAATGTGACATATAATTAATACTTTGTTACACCATCTATATTTATATCTGTTTTCTACGGTTTTTTTCATGTTCACCACTTGGTTGTAATATTTGGGGTGCATGAAATGTCACAAAAAACGTTCCAGATATGGATGACAATTGACAGATTCAAAATTCCATATTTGACATGGCTGATAGTTCCTACATGAAAATTAATGCTCATATAGCATTCTTATTTTTACCCTCATTCCAAATTTCAGATTCTATACTACTGATTACAGATTTCGCATTCTACATTTCATCTCATGATTTCTGAGTCCTCTAAATTTTCTAAATTTCCAGATTCCAGAGTTCCGACTCCAATTATGGATGGGATTTTAATTCTATATTTTATATTTCATATTTATATTCATCAATTGTTGAAAATGGAATCCAGTTTCAGAATATAAATACTTTATATTTTATACTATATATTCACATATTTGGAACATGTAAATCTACAAAGATATATAATGGTTCTCAGATTTTCGTGAAAAGTGGTAGTTTTGTTCTTTATCGCAAAGCATTAGACCCGTATTTTTTTTATTTGTTCAGTAGGGTAACCATTTCCATTTTAGGGTTGTCTGAAAAATCAACTTTTTCCACTTTTTCCAAAAAATGACTTTTTTCAAAAATATATTACTTTTGAACTACTGGACCGATCCAGATAATCGATATATCAAATTAAAACCAATAAGCTAGCCTTTATTGAAAAAATTACACATTTCCCAATTAATCGACAGTTGCATACATCCAGTCTAGTCGCATGGAAATATTGAACGAAGACTGAAAACATGTTAACTTTGAAAAATCATAACTTAAACACGAAAAATAACACATCTCTGATTTTTGGATATGTTATCCTCAGCAAACCTCAGCTTTCAGGCAAAAATTTAAAAAAAAATAAAAAAAGACTATTTAATTGGCTTTAATTTTATGTGTCGATCATCTGAATCGGTCCAGTAGATCAAAAGTTATGAATTTTTGTGTTTGGAAAAAAGAGGAAAAAATTGATTTATCGAACCATCGGTTAACTTTGAAAAATCATAACACAAAAAAACGACATATGTTATGTGAAAAATCCTCAGCTTCCAGAAAAAATAAAAAAAAGGGCCTTTGGTCCCGAGACTATGAATACAATAAAAAACGAATACAATCAATAATAACGAGAGCTGAATTCAAATTTTCTGCAGGTATAGTAAGACCAGGTGATTGGCTTTAATTTGATATTTCGATCATCTGAATTGGTCTAGTAGTTCAATAGTTATGAATTTTTGAAAAAACTGTCATTATACAATATAGTTCGATGAATTTGAGGAGGATTTGAAATTGATAATGCAACTTTAACCCTATTTTTTACTTTTAATTTAATTTTAACTTTTTTTTATTTAAGCTTTAACAATAATTTACCTTTTATGTTTACAACAAACTGGATCAAATGACCCATAAGGATTGAATAGGTATATTGATAAAATTCCATTTCACCCATATTTCATATACACCCAGGGTTTTTTTACGCGGTTTTTTTCGCGCGGTTTTTTTACGAGATTTTTTACGCGGATTTTGCAATTAACGCGGTTTTTTTACGCGGTACCAGCGACAAATTTGACCAAATTTATATTTTTTATACCTTATTATTAACTTTATTCTATCAAAATATTGAGACAATCTTTTAAATTATTATTAAAAATTTTGATAAGCTTTTTTATTTGATATTAAATTTACCCCAATAAACAAATAATTCAAAAACAAAGGTAAAAATCTTTCATGCTGAATATATAAATTTATCATAACGAAATCAAATGGTATACTTATAAATAAAAATCTAACATATTAAGCTAAAAAAAGCAAATCTCCCTCTTCTATATTCAGCAATAACCCCAGCAACTAATTCTGTCTCTCCTTCCACAAAATCAAAAGGAGTACGATTAGTTTCGGCAGAACAAGAACAAATCAAACTAAAATTTCAAAAGATGACAAAAAATAATAAATCAAGTATATTTTTGAAATAAATAAAAATTCAAAAAATTATATCCCCCACCAATCTTAATAAAATTGAAAAATTGAAATTGAAATCTAATAAGAAATAGTCTGTGCTACAACCCGTGAGATCCATAATAAAGTATAATAAGAATGGAAAGACCACCCAGCACAAAATCTACATTCCAGATTCCACATATTCAGACCCCATTCGTAATTCAATTCCTGATATGAAAAGGTTCCAGATTTGTACAATGGATATCTAATTCAATATGTTTGTTACCAGATTCCAAATTCAACATATTTATTTCAGTTTCGTTTCACATCTGGAATATGACTCCAGATTTGCAAAGGATTATTGTTCCGAGCTGATAGTTTATTTCATATGTCAAATTCTGTACATGAAAAAAAAATTAGTGTCATGAAAATATATCTGTTCACAAATACATACATACAGCATTCGAGCTTAGATACAAATACAATATATCCATATTTGCACGCTCAATTTTTCAGATAAACATCCCAGATCAAAGATCTCAGATACAGTACAGAATACAGATCACACGTTTTGGATTCTATATTCCACACTCAAGAGCATATTCCAACAAATTAAAGATTCGAAATTTCATGTAATGTTTTCGGATCCTTCTCAGTAATCGTATTGTTATTCCCAGATCTGAAATTACAATTTCAAATTTAGATGCAGGATTCACGATTTCTGATTCATTAATCCCTATATGAATATTCCAGATTTCGTATTCATGTCATGCTTTTAGATTCCCGATCTCCAGATACCAGAAAAGGATCCTAGAATCTATTGTTCCATATCTTAAGATCGGATTACTAATTACGAATAACATATTTCTAATGCTACAGTCATTGAGAACTTTCAGATTTTCATATTTTCAAATTTTCAGATTTCGGATGCAGAACTTAGATTCGAATTTCTAGATTCCTGATCCCAAAATCTCATTAGATTTCAAATTCCCAGAGATTCCAGATCTAAAGATTTAGGTATTTAGAGATTTAGAAAATGAGAGATTTAAAAATTGAAAGATCTGTAGATCTAGAAATTTAATGATTTAGTTATTAAGAGATGAAAGGAGAATTGAGAATTAACAGAATTCACAGATTTTAGGATTTTCAGTTTTTACGATTCCAGATTTCCGGATTTTCAATGCCAGATTTCATTCCAGATTCTAGATTTTGTTCTAGATTTTCAGATTCCTACAGATTTAGAGATTAACAGATTAAAAGATTAAGAGACTAAGTAAATTAAAAAAATTTAAATTTAGGGTTTTGAGAAATTACAGATTACTAGATTCCAAATTTGGAAACTTGCGAAATTCAGATTTTTGAAGATTTAGAGATATAGAGATTTAGAAATTATTGAGAATTAACAGAATTCACAGATTTTATGATTTTCAGTTTTTACGATTCCAAATTCCAGATTTTGTTCCAGATTTTTAGATCTCCAAACTTCAAAACTTTCAGATTCCTAGAGATTTAGAGATTAGGAGATTAAGTAATTTATTAAATTAGAAATTTTGAGATTTTGAGAATTTACAGATTCCTAGATTCCAAATTTGCAAACTTGCAAATTAAATGATTTAGAAATTTAGATATTTAGCGATTTAGAGATTGAGTAATTTAAAACTTTAGAGATTGAGACATTTAGAAATTTAGGTTTCCTTTTTTTCAGGCTTTCAGATTTCGGACTCAAAACATAGATTCGGAATTCTCGATTCCTGATCTCAAAAACTCAAATTGATTTCTAACTACAGGGTCCAGATTTTCAGATTCCTTACTTTTAAATTTCCAGATTTCTGGAGCTTTAGAGATTTCTAGGTCAAAAATTTTTAAAATTTGGAAATTTAGAGACTTAGAGATACAGAGATTAAGACATTTTAAAATTTAGAAATACAGATATTTGGAGAAAATCTCTAAATTTTACATTTTTTACAGATGCCTAGAATTTCAAATTACACGATTCTAGAGTTTCCAGTTTTTCAGACTTTCAGATTTCGGATTTAAAATTTAGATTTGAGATTCCAGATTGCTGATCATACAATCTCAAAAGGTTTGAAACTTTTAGAGATACGAATATCTAGAGATTTAGGTTTTAGAGATTTGGATATATGGAAATCTAAAATTTAAAGATTCAGAGATTTAGAAATTTAGATATTTGGAGATTTCAAAATTAGTTGGAGATTTTGAGATCTAAAGATTTCCAGATTGTCAAACATTCTTCAGTTTGTCAGACTTGCAGATCTTCAGATTTGGCATTCGAAATTCTCAATGGATTTCAAATTTTGGATTTTGTTTGCAATTCCAGATTATCAGATCCTAAAATTTTTAAATTTACAGATTTCCTGATTTCATATTTTAAGATTTTTGGATTTCCGTATTTCCAGATGTCCAAATTTCAGAATTCCAGATTTCCTGATATTGAATTACTCAGATTTCAAGATAATTTTCCATGCTTCCATATTCCCAGATTTCCGATTTCTGATACCTAGATATCACATTAGGATTAGGACAATAGGATCATGTAAAATTTAACTCCTGATATGAGAAAGTTCCAGACCTGGACGACAGATTATTTATTCCAAACATCTCATTTCTGATGTCAGATTCCAAATACGAAATATCCGTTTCAGTTCCAACTATGTGCCTCATCCATATACTGAATGTAGATCATGAATTTTAAATGGATTATCATTCTGACTCTTGATTTTTTATTCCGAATACCACTTTCTAGGTTAAATGTACATGCACCAAAAATTGATTTAAATCTCATAAAAATATTCCAGTTCACAAATACATGATCGATGATTTCTTACTTAGTTTTCAGGTTTATATAACAGATCATATATCATGTGTAGAACACAGATTCCAGATATTATTTCTAATTCTTCATTGCTAATTGTGGACTCCAGTTTCCACGATGGTAATTTTGGATGACAGATTCCGCATTGCTAATTTTGGATTCTACATTGTAGTTTATGGACTCCAATTGATACATTGCTGATCTTGAATTCCATATTCAGCATTGCTGATTCGGTTTCCAGATTCCATATTTCTAATCTTAGTTATTCCGCATTGCTAATCTCGAATTCTAGATTCCACTTTGCGGGATTGAGTTCCAGATTCTACATTACTAATTTTGGATTCCACATTGTTGTGTTTTGGATTCCAGTTTCCACATTGCAGACCTTAAATTCAAGATTCAATATTTCATACTCAGATACCGAGATGGTAGATTTGAAATTGACATTTAAAATTTCAGACATCATCGAAATTTTGAATACTATATACAGAATTTTATTCTGGACCCTAGATTTGATTCCTTAGAGTGGATTGTGATTATTATTTATATTTTTGATTTCTTTTCATTTCCCATGCTTGATTTCACCAAAATATCCTTCCGTATTCCCATATTCAAGAAGATTCAAGAATTCCGTATTCAGAAGTTTCGAAAAAAATATACCAATTCCAAACTATCACATTCGTGGATTCCTGATTCTGGAATCTAGAATTGCAATTTTGATTTCACGAGCAAATCATAATATTAGTTTATTTTTCATCCCTTAGTTTTTTTTACATATTTGGCACTGGTGTTCTGCCTTCTTCACGAATGTTGTATAACTTTTATCTTGCTATCCAAGCCTTATCGGAAGAAAAGAAGTGAAATGAGCAGCACAAACAATGTAGATTGAGTTTGGAGTTGACTAAGAACAAATCAGATTTGAAATAGGCATCAGTATAGAAGTGCAAACTGAAAGTATCCTATTGGATCTCATCTAATCAAACAACGTAAAATATCACAATAAAACCTAAAAATAACTTAATAAATTGAGGGAAACCGATTTGCAATTCTAATTCTAGACAATTTCGGCACATGTATGATATATACGGTTCATAATAAAAACGCAAAAATATTCTTCTACGACGGCAGGAAAACATTGCGAGTTCTAGCACAGATTTGACTTAATACCCAACACCAATAATAGCTTTGACTTTGTGCTGAATCAGAACAATACCATAATTTAACAAGTTGCATTATTTATGTCTCACTTTAACTAGCCTTTTCCATTTCCGAGAAAGCAAACGGACAGATTAATTTCACTTCCCGGCAGCTCTAATTTCACCTAAAATATGGGAAGGTTTGAGAGTAATAAAAGTCAAAAATCTCCCAGCAGAAGTTTTCCCATTTCGATTTCGATCACTTTTGTGTCTCTTCATTGTGTGCGCGAGGGATTGTCTTTTTCCCTGTTTTTGAAAATAATTTTCAAAACGAAGAAAGGCGTTGCGACTTTCTTCCTGAGTCATTGTGTGAAACCCTCCCTGTGCGTCCCATTGATGCAATAATTATTTTTTTCGAAGGATGGACCGGGATGAAACATTGGATTTTGGAAAATGAAGATTGAAGTGTACGTTATTTTTTGCATAGGGAACGGAGAACATAGTTAATTCCACTGTTATTTATTTGATCCCAAATCAAATAAAGATATTCTTTTTTTTCAATATTCATTGGACAGTTTTTTTTGAAAAATCATCCAGCATCCCTTCCAACTCATTCGTTCGATTGCAGACGGTCCAACCTCTTTTCCTCGGTGGCAAATGGAAGGAATCTCCATCTGTGCAAAATTCAATTACATGTTTTCAAAAAAAAAAAAAAACAACTCAAAATGAAGAAAGCAAACGTTACAAAGGAAGGGACAAGAAAAGATTGACAGCGAACATCAAAACTGCATCGTGTATCAACCGACGTAACGAATCCGCAATCCAAGGTTAACCAAAATATTTGTTTCCGGTTTTGCGAAGCTCTTCCTTGTTCTGAGAAAACCGCTAGCTTTCGGGAGCGTTTCTATTTCACGTCACTTTTTTGGCGTGTTGATGAGGAGCTACCAGCTGACGGATGGATGAATGGCAAGATTAATGAGAAAAATTCTGCCAAATTAAATTCCCATTACCCCGGAAGCAACCACCGACAAATTTGGTGGACAATACAGTCATCATATTGGTGCGCACACACACATGCATATATCGAGCAAGGAACTGGTTCTCCGTGCTTCACAAAAACGGGATTTTTGGCAATCACCGAATTCGGGCGCGAAATTTGAGACATGTTTGCAAAAAAACATAGTCTCGCACAATTATCGGTTGGATTGTTTCGATGATTGTCGCGCGGTCGCTGGGATTTAATTTCGTTTTTTCCCCTGCCTGGCACCGAGTGACTGACTGAGAGTTGGTATGATTTATTCCTGTTTGATCACCACCGGTAACACACCCGATGGCAAAATAAGGACTCGGAAAATTGTTAAGCGAACACAGCGCGATCGCACCAGCGGAGCAATAAATAATTTTAAGTGCTTTTTAATCGCACTTTAATTTCCTTTTTTCAATTCAAGAACCTTTCCTAGAGAATGGGTAAAAGTGGTGGCTTGTGGCATCTTTCTCCGCAAGGAGAAAGCAAGCAAGCGCCAAACACCACATAAGCACTTTGTAATGCTGCACAATGTGTGATACTGAAAAAGCGCATTCAGGAAGCAATAAATTATTTGAATAATAGATTTTTTAAATTGTGGCTAGCTTTTATGGCCCCGATGCTGAAGGTGCATTTTCCAGGAGAAGAGATGTTGTTCCAGCGAAAGAGATGAAAATGGAAATTTTTATGTTCTAGGTATTACACCGTGGCTTCTAGGCGAAACCCTAACTGAGCCAGCGAAAAATTTGTCCCGGAGATATTTATTTTAACGAGAAGGACAAAAATCGTAATTCACATGGTAGGAAAATGATTCATAGCTTTTTCTTTAATTATTTGGGAGATATACATAAGTGGTTGCGGTGTGTCATGTCAAATCTGCTTTGCAAAATCGGCTGGTTACATTGTAGGTTATTAAATTAAATAAATTTGAGAGCCTAGACAAGAAAGTCAGTTGCTTTATAACTTTGTTGTAAATCAATTACTTGAAGTTTATCGATAACTTAGTAGTTAACTACTAGATACCTGGATCCAAGTGTTCTAAAATTTTAAACTATAAACCTTCATGTTGGACAATGTTTTATTCTGTAATTCTGTTATTTAGTAGATTTTCTAGATAAGTATTGTTTGTTAATCGGCAAAAGTTCGTCGAAGGTTTATCAACAAAACAATCTATGAAAGACGGCTAGGAGAATGCGACATGGAATCATGCAAATGAAAGCCTTCACCCTAACTCGTGTGGCACTCACATATCGAACTCCTTTTAGTATTCAGTCTTGAATATCATATTCGCACTCCATGATTTCAACTATTTTATCAACAATCGGTCGATCAGAGCGTAATATAGTTTGCCAAATCGCACGTCATTAACTGTTACAGTACTGAAACAATGAACACCATATACATGCACCATTTCAGTCGCCTGGTGTGTATTTTTGCTTTTATCGAAGAAAATCTGTAAAATTTGCTGTCTTTTCCTTTGCTGTATAATGAATTGATACATACTGACGTAACTTTTTCCCGACCAAATATCGAATCATATTACATTGTTTCAAAGTTTGATTTTTTCCTTTCTCTCTTTGAAGTCAATTCTTTAATTAATAACTCGGCGCTTATTTCGACACACATTTTTATTCACAGAAGATTATCCAATTCAGTTAGTTCCGGAAAAAGAGTCAATTCAAAATGCAACAAGCATCAGTGACAATGATAATTATGCTTGAGCGCTAGCCTTCGGTAAAGATTCCTGATATGCTAATCCGGATTTTAGTTTTCGGTCATGTTTCCAAGCGGACTCTATATTTTGTTTTTATATTTATTTTTCAATCCTTGGATTCTATTTCTGTACGGACACTAAATTTATATCATGGAGATCAGACTCGAAATCCTCGGATTCTAGCTTTAGATTCCAACCCACAAATTCATCTCTTAAACTGGCCATAGATCCATATTTCTATTTTTCATATTTTTCTAGACATAGATTACAGCCAAAGATTCCAAATGTGGATTCTGAGCTCATATAGATTCCACAGTGTGAATCGAGATAAAGATGTCATATGTTCAATTCAGATACTAGAATTTTATTTTGTGCTTTTACTGCACATAAAATTTCTCAGATTTCAAAGTCCAAAGGATAGGAACAGACTTCAGATTCTGTTCCTTACTGGCCTATTACTGGATTACGAGATATCAGAACTAGATTACAGATTCCTGTCATGGATTTCAGTCTCGGATTATACTCCAGATTTAAGGTTGAGCTTTAATTAGATTCTATAGTTATATTTTCAAACGGTTGCAGATTCCATATCATGATTCCATTTTCAGATTTCAGATTAGGATCACAGGTTTTGGTCCCAAATCCAAGCTCAGAATCTATACGGGATGGTTTCAGAAGTCCGGCCTCAGCTCTTGGTATCTGAATTTCGATTCACATTGTAAGCCAAGATTTGAACAAATTCCTGTAATGAATGCTAAGCTCGAATTATATTGCAGATTCTAGGTTAAATTCCAGTCGGATTCTATAATAAAATTTTCAAACGGGTTGACATTCAGCACTATGATTATTGATTGATATTCGGATTTCAAATTTAGATTACGGAAGCAGATTCTATAATCTATGGTTCAGATGCACAATGCGAATCAATATATAGGTACCATATCATTCCAAATTTCAGATATCATACGTGTATTCTGAATTCAGATTTTAGACTGCAAATCATTTTTCTACTATTACGGATTGAAATCCGTACAGATAGAATCCTTGGAAATTTTTCAGACTTCAAATTTCGTTTCTTAATATTTTGGAATTAAAATATCGGATTTAGATTACAGATTTCTGATGAGTTCTAGACTTTGATTAAATTTAGATTGAAACTTCATTATTCAAGCGGACCGCAGCGTTAGATTTCATACGTTGATTCCATTTTTGGATTGTAGACTAAGATTGTAGATTCCCTTATTCAGCATCTAAATTCAAACAATGGGAGCTCAGTTCACTAGAGTTCAGATTCACATTGTAAATTCAGATAATGGTGTCACGTGCTGAATGTAGATATCATATTCAGATGCCAAATTTCAGATACCACATGTATATTCTTCGTTCAGATTCTAGTCAAACTCTGAATTCAGGTTCGAAATTAAAACAGATTCCAAAATTTAGAGCTCAGATTCACATTGTAAATTGCTAAAAAGATGCCATATATTTAATTCAGATACAATCATCAGATTTGAGTATTCAGATTCAAATTACGTACCGATAGCTTATATTACAAAATATAGATTCTGATTCCAAACAGACTGCGCAATTATAGTTCAGATTACAGATATTTGTTCCGAATGTAGATTTCATATTGCATTTCTACATTATCCAGATTTCATACTCAAAATTCCTGATTCATTTTCCAGAACTTGATGATGATTAATACAACAGAAACTATATACAGACTCCGAATTCGATATCCAATCTTAGATTCTAGATTCAAATTACAGAAAAAATATCGGAACTCCATGTTTAGGCTCCTGGATCTGGATGTGTATTCTAAATAAAAATTTTCAATAGAATGCAGCTTTTTGATAAAACGTCTTAATTCAGAATCAAGATTCCAGGCTCTAGATTCGATACGAATCTATAATATACTATGAATCTATATTTGAATTTTGAAAATTTTTTTCGATGCCAAATGACTTAAAAATGCATGAATCGTCGAGATCTGGTGTCATCTCAAAAAAAAAAAATCGAAAATCGACCTTTTGGGATTGCCTGAGAGGCAATGAAGGTATGAAAAAAAAATTATTATCGAATTTCAAGAACCGACCATGTACATTTTGTTTATTGGTCCAAAAAAATGGCTCAAAGCACTCAAAGTTTTGATTTCTTGACCACTCACGCTAAGTCCCAAAAAGTCGATTTTCGGCCAAAAATTTTTTTCGTGATAACACCAGATCTCGACGTTTTATGTATTTTTAAGTCATTTGGCATCGAACATATTTTCGATTTTCTAAATTTCCTTTGATCCCCCCTTGGAAGATTTTCGAGGATCAAAAAATCAAAACTTTGAGCGCTTTGAGGCACCCCTAAATCATGTCCGATAGAGCTGAAACTTTGCACAGATCATTTTTATGGGTCAATAAACAAAAAACTGCGTAAAAAACCTGGGTGTATTTGAAGTTTGGGATCTAGGTCTGGATCGGGATATGTAATATGTAATCGAAATTCCGAATATGGTTTGACTGAGAAATGAAATCTAAATCTAGAATCCGTAAGAAGAGTATTATTTCTCTAATCCTAATACAATATCTGATATGTTGTATATATTCAGTAGGGTGGCAACGGATGTATGGAAAAAAATTTATCATCGAATTTCAAAAACCGACCATGTACAATTTGTTTATTGGCCCAAAAAAATGACCTAATTAAAGTTTCAGCTCAATCGGACATGATTTAGGGGTGCCTCAAAGAGCTCATATTTTTGATTACCTTCATTGCCTCTCAGCATTGACATCGGAAATTTTTTTTCAATTTTCGAGAATTAAAAAATCAAAACTTTGAGCGCTTTGAGGCACCCCTAAATCAAGTCCGATTGAACTGAAACTTTACACAGGTCATTTTTTGGGCCAATAAACAAATTGTACATGGTCGGTTTTTAAAATTCGATGATAAATTTTTTTCCATACATCCGTTGCCACCCTACTGAATATATACAACATATCAGATATTGTATTAGGATTAGAGAAATAATACTCTTCTTACGGATTCTAGATTTAGATTTCATTTCTCAATCAAACCATATTCGGAATTTCGATTACATATTACATATCCCGATCCAGACCTAGATCCCAAACTTCAAATACACCCAGGTTTTTACGCAGTTTTTTTGCGCAGTTTTTTTACGCGGTCCATCATAGCATAAAGGGTGTGTCACATCAAATTGCATCACGGAAAAAACGCTGTAGAAATTCGCCCAGTAGACCGATCCTTTTGAAAATTTTAGACAGTAAAATAAAAACTATTAAACAACTTTTGGCATTTTCTTTTTATTCATACATCGAGCCCAAGCCCGTATGCTCGCACCTTCCTCTTTACCCCGTCCATAAGGTTCTGTACAACGTCAGGTTGTAGTTTTTTTTTGAACTGAAATCCATTTTCTCTTGAAGTCCGCCTCCGATTTGACAACTTCTGGGTTCTTCCGGAGGGCCTGCTTCAAAATCGCCCAATATTTCTCTATTGGGCGAAGCTCCGGCGCGTTGGGCGGGTTCATTTCCTTTGGCACGAAGGTGACCCCGTTGGCTTCGTACCACTCCAACACGTCCTTTGAATAGTGGCACGAAACGAGATCCGGCCAGAAGATGGTCGGGCCCTCGTGCTGCTTCAATAGTGGTAGTAAGCGCTTCTGTAGGCACTCCTTAAGGTAAACCTGCCCGTTTACCGTGCCGGTCATCACGAAGGGGGCGCTCCGCTTTCCGCAAGAGCAGATCGCTTGCCACACCATGTACTTTTTGGCAAACTTGGATAGTTTCTGCTTGCGAATCTCCTCCGGAACGCTGAATTTGTCCTCTGCGGAGAAGAACAACAGGCCCGGCAGCTGACGAAAGTCCGCTTTGACGTAGGTTTCGTCGTCCATTACCAGGCAATGCGGCTTCGTGAGCATTTCGGTGTACAGCTTCCGGGCTCGCGTCTTCCCCACCATGTTTTGCCTTTCGTCGCGGTTAGGAGCCTTCTGAAACTTGTATGTACGCAGGCCCTCCCACTGCTAGGTCCGCTGGACGAATGAACTTGACAAATACAGCTTATTGGCGACATCCCGGACCGAACTTCTCGTATCATGTCTAAACTGCTTAACTACACGCTTGTGATCTTTTCACTGACGGAGCATCCATTTTTGCCCTTCTTCACCTTCCGGTCGATGGTTAGGTTCTCAAAGTATCGTTTTAGTACTCTGCTGACCGTGGATTGGACGATTCCCAGCATCTTACCGATGTCCCGATGTGACAACTCCGGATTCTCGAAATGAGTGCACAGGATTAATTCACGACGCTCTTTTTCGTTCGACGACATTTTTCCAAATTTACGAAAAATTGACAGTGAAGCATGACCAACGTGATCTATACACTCTTATCTGATTATACGCGTAAGCTGAAGATATAATTCCTAAAAATTAAATTTCTACAGCGTTTTTTCCGTGATGCAATTTGATGTGACACACCCTTTACTATGGTTATTATTGTAACGGAGCTTAGCGCTTATGAAGGACATTAGTGCCGCACCTTATCACAATTCTTACGTGGATTGTAGGTGTTGGGTAACGCGGAGCTCACCGGGCGGTACAACGGGACGGGAGTTGTACGGGCAGCGATTCGTGAATGTTTTTCCCTATCCACTTAGCTCTGGACGGCCCAACAATGGAACTGCCGCGCATCGGAAGTAGAGTGTACAAATCCCGAGGGAATCTTCTAGCAGCAGCAGATGACCTCATCCGTGAGGAAAACCGAACTATAGCTACCAGTAACCAACGAAATTGCAGGAAAATACTACGGGCTTTCGGAAGCGAGCAATACTCAACTATTTACTTCCGTTCAACGTAAGGATAGTCCCATTTGATTACTATCATCAAGTGACATGTTTTTTTTACGCGGATTTTCCAATTAAAGCGGATTTTCGAATTAACGCGGTTTTTTCCGCGGATTTTCCAATTAACGCGGTTTTTTACGAGGTATCCCCTGCGTAAAAAAAAACCTGGGTGTATAAATTTCAAATGCGAATTTTGGGATCTGTTTAAACTTGCATCTCCAGAGTAGTATCAATTCAGAAAAAAAAATTAAAGATCAATTTAAGATTCACATTCCAGGAAAATAGTCCAAGACGCAGATTCTGAATTGATAAAGGTTGTGTCACATCAAATTGCATCACGGAAAAAACGCTGTAGAAATTTAATTTTTAGGAATTATATCTTCAGCATTAAGAGTGTATAGATCACGTTGGCCATGCTTCACTGTCAATTTTTCGTAAATTTGGAAAAATGTCGTCGAACGAAAAAGAGCGTCGTGAATTAATCCTGCGCACTCATTTCGAGAATCCGGAGTTGTCACATCGGGACATCGATGAGATGCTGGGAATCGTCCAATCCACGGTCAGCAGAGTACTAAAACGATACTTCGAGAACCTAACCATCGACCGGAAGGTGAAGAATGGCAAAAATGGATGCTCCGTCAGTGAAAAAGATCACAAGCGCGTAGTTAAGCAGTTTAGACGTGATCCGAGAAGTTCGGTCCGGGATGTCGCCAATAAGCTGAATTTGTCAAGTTCATTTACCTTAAGGAGTGCCTACAGAAGCGCTTACTACCACTATTGAAGCAGCACGAGGGCCCGACCATCTTCTGGCCGGATCTCGCTTCGTGCCACTATTCAAAGGACGTGTTGGAGTGGTACGAAGCCAACGGGGTCACCTTCGTGCCAAAGGGAAATGAACCCGCCCAACGCGCCGGAGCTTATCCCAATAGAGATATATTGGGCGATTATGAAGCAGGCCCTCCGGAAGAACCCAAAAGTTGTCGAATCGGAGGCGGACTTCAAGAGAAAATGGATTTCTGTTCAAAAAAAAACTACAACCTGACGTTGTACAGAACCTTATGGACGGGGTAAAGAGGAAGGTGCGAGCATACGGGCTTGGGCTCGAAGTATGAATAAAAAGAAAATGCCAAAAGTTGTTTAATAGTTTTTATTTTACTGTCTAAAATTTTCAAAAGGATCGATCTACTGGGCGAATTTCTACAGCGTTTTTTCCGTGATGCAATTTGATGTGACACACTCTTTATATCGAATTGAAATACTGATTTGAAACGAGGCTCCCTAACTTTAAGGATCAAATTCAGATTTATCCCTAATACAAGATACAGATTTCAAATTTGAATTTGAATTTGAACTTCAGACTGCAGGATTCTTGTTCAGATTTTTTAAAACATATCCGATATCATATGGTCTCAATACACACTTTTGATACTGTTGATTCTGTTACTTATCGAGAAACTTAATATCGAGCATCCCTAAGTGTGCTACCGAACAGCTGTGTTTGTTTACGTGAGTGTCTATTGTTTATAAAGTAAATAACAGCAATAGACAAAACAGCTGTTCAGTCTGCAGATAATTCGTCATTCTGCATTTCACAGTGTTCGCGAATAAACCACAATTTGAATTTTACGCAAGTGCGTTTGAACTTTGAAAAGTGTCCGAAAATTATTATCCGTGCGCGAACATATTGGTCCTTCGAGCCGGATCATACAGTGTAAAACAGTTTCTCGGGACTTTCTAAGGACTGTGTGAAACAGTGCGGGCAATTATTGTGCAATTTCATTGCCAAAATTGTACCGAGAACAGTGCAAAACAATAGATGCGGATGAGGAAAAAGGCAGCAGTGAGAATAAAGTGTAACACAGAACAATAGTGGTATACAGAGTAGCTCGCCATTGCTACGTTCGTCTGGAATTGTGGTGCAACAGGAGCCATTGCAGCCATCGAACAGTGGAACTACATCGTCGACCGAAAGTTTCAGGACAGCGGTATCGGACTGGACTGGAAAAGGAAGGCAACCTAAGTATAAAAAGAGCATCGGGGTAAGGTGGCGTGTTGCACGAGACGCATTTGATCGATTGTGTGGTGAAAATAAAAAAAATAAGAATAAATAAATAAAATTTAAGAAAATTGCATGCGAGTGTTTCAATCAGCAGTTGTGTTAATATTCCCTGAATTTCTGTATTATTATTGGATTGATGACTGATTCATTATTATAAAACGGTTATATTCTACTCTGTCAAATTTGATTGGTTGTATCATCAATAAAGTCGGATGCGTTTGTGGATTGTCGAGTGTATTAACATTGTAGTTAAAGTGCAGTGTCCTGTGAATAGCAATGGCAAACGATTTACGAACATTGATGAGGCGTAAGCGTCAGCTGCAGAGCACCTTGGATGGAGTACAACAATTCATCCAGGACTACGATGCTGACCGGGACTTCCGGCAAGTGGGCGTTCGACTACAGATGCTTGAGCAGTTCTTCAACGAATTCTACTTAATCCGTGGAAAAATCGAGCAGCTACTGGAGAAGTCGACGGAGCCAACAGAACATGAAACAGAGGAAGAAATGCTTCAGCGTTTGGAGGACGAAAGCTGTGATGTAATCCAGAAGTTCGAGACTCGTTACTGCACATTGGAAGGGGGACTTCTGGAACTACAAGCTGAAAGAGTTGTTTCGAGAAACACTGTTGAAGAATCCACTGTGCAGGCTGGAGCAAACTTTTCAAAGATAAAACTTCCTGAATTACGATTGCCTACATTCACTGGAAGAATCTGCGATTGGGTACCTTTCCGTGATACATTCCACAGCCTCATACACGTAAATACGCAGCTAACAGAGATCGACAAATTCACCTACCTCAGATCAGCGTTGTCGGGAGATGCTCTGCAAGAGATCAATTCCATTGATTTGTCATCGGCAAATTACAGCGTGGCATGGGCAGCTTTGGAGAATCGTTACGAGAACAAAAAACTAATCGTAAAAGCGCATCTTGATTCACTGTTTGCATTGGAAGGGTTGCGTAAAGAAGGTTATGAGGGACGACCATTTAGTCGGTGAATTCGAGAAAAATTTGCACATGTTAGAGAAAATTGGTGAAAAAACTGCACAGTGGAGTACGATTTTAGCATATATGCTCTGCTCAAGATTGGATTTTATAACTCTGAGGCACTGGGAGACGCATCATAATTCGAAAGAAGTCCCAACCTACCAGAAGCTGATCGCTTTTCTACAAAATCACTGCTCCGTTCTACAATCCGTTGCCCCGCCGAAGCCCACCAGACCCGATCATCGACCTGTGAAACCAGCAGTTTGTCATACATCAGTGAAATCATCGAAGCGGTGTCCATTCTGCAACGAATCGTGGCATTCAGCATTTCTGTGTAGTAAATTCCAGCGAATGAAAATAAACGAGAGAAGTGAAGCTGTGGATAGATTTAAATTATGTCGAAATTGTCTTCGTCCAGGACACTTCGCTAGAAATTGCACAAGCGGAGCCTGTCGTCATTGCCGATAGCGTCATCACTCAATGTTACATTCCGAACAAACAAGATCCTCCGGTCCACAACCGTTAACGAATCCTTCAACATCACACCAACAGTCACCACAGTCGCAATCCATAACATGTAATCAGAATTCGAATTCACATACACATACTGCATACCCAACTACCTCGCAAATCTCCAACCCACAATTCACCACACAACACGCCACCCCCGGGCAAAGCTATGTTGCCCTCCCAGTCACACAAACACAAGACGTCCTGCTATCAACAGCACTGGTTGAAGTAGAAGATCATTTTGGAAACACAATGCTGGCACGTGTACTACTGGACTCGTGTTCTCAGCATTGTCTGATGACACGTAGCTTCTCTACGAAACTCAATTTTGAACAAGCATCTGTTCACCTAAACTTCCAAGGGATTGGATCATCGCAGTCTGTTGCTACGAAGTCAGTCCGTGCCGTTGTTCGTCCACGTTCCAGAGAAATTTCGCAGTACGCTGAAGAGATCCAGTTCTATGTGTTGCCGAAGTTAACTGTAGAATTTCCGACTGCGAGTTTCGACCCTACAGGCTGGGATCTTCCTGAAGCTGCATCCCTAGCTGATCCACAATTCTTTGCATCGAGTACAATTGATCTCATCATCGGTGCTGAGTACTACATGGACTTGCTGAGAGAACGCCGAAGTAAGGCTGCAATGGAGGGCCCTACATTACAGGATACAGTATTCGGTTGGATAGTTTCCGGTCGTATTTCCAACAGTTTTGGATCGCCATCACTGGTGCATGTATGTTCAATGTTCAGACAGTGAAATACATGATCAGCTAGCTCGATTTTGGGAACTGGAAACCATTCGATCACCGAGTACTTTTTCAGTAGAAGAGTCTGCTTGTGAGAACATTTTCGACGAAACAACCTTCAGAGACGAATCGGGACGATTCGTTGTCACACTGCCAAAGAAAGGAGATGTCATCATTCGTCTTGGAGAGTCAAAGGGGATTGCTACGAAACGGTTCATGAGTTTGGAGCGTCGCTTTGCAAGGGATCCTGAGTTAAGAGCTGTGTATACGGAATTCATGCACGAGTATCAAGCGCTTGGTCACATGAAGGAAGTTCAGGGAGAAGCTGCCAACAAAAGCTACTACTATTTACCTCATCATGCTGTTCTCAAGCCGGACAGCACCACAACGAAGCTCCGTGTAGTATTCGATGGCTCTTGTCCCACATCAACGGGAATTTCTCTGAATCACGCTCTCATGGTTGGCCCCGTTGTTCAAGATGAGCTGATTGACATAATTCTACGTTTCCGACTGCATCGATACGCGCTAGTTGCAGACATTGCCAAGATGTACCGTATGGTCCAAATCCAAGAAAATGATCAGCATTTACAAAGAATATTGTGGCGAGACTTATCTGATCAACCCATCCGTACTTTTGAACTGACAACTGTTACATATGGCACCGCATCCGCTCCTTATTTAGCCACGAAATGCCTTCAGCGACTAGCCGAATTATCACATCAAACTCACCCTGCCGCAGCTGCAGCGTTGAGAAAAGGCTTCTATGTAGACGTTTTGCTGTATGGAGTAGACAATGTAGACGAGAGAAGAACATTGATAGAAGAAACAGTCCAGTTATTGAAATCTGCAGGATTCTTGCTTCGAAAATGGAATTCAAACTGCAAAGAGTTGCTGGCAGATGTACCCAAAGAATTATCGGATGACCGCTCTATTTTGCAGTTGGATTCATCATGCTGTGCAGTGAAAACATTGGGGATTGTTTGGGAAACATCTACTGACAGCTTCCGCTTCCACACTCCAGCCTGGAACTTTTCAGAAATAATTACCAAACGAACAGTCCTTTCAGATGTATCACGCCTTTTCGATCCTCTTGGACTTGTGGGTCCAGTTATCATACAAGCGAAAATCTTCATACAGGAGCTGTGGAAACAGAACTACGAATGGGATGAGCCGCTGACCGCTGGGCACCAGGAACAATGGCAACAATATAGGCTATCCCTCAAAAGTCTAGACGGAATTCAAGTTCCCCGATGGGTAGGACTGCGACGAAATGTAGTAGCTGTCGAACTTCACGGATTTTGTGATGCGTCGGAGAAAGCATATGGAGCTTGTATCTACGTCAGAACAGTTGTTGAAGATGGTTCCGTGTCGACCAGATTACTTACATCCAAATCCCGAGTTGCACCGCTGGAGAATTTGAAGAAAGGGAAGAAAATGCAATCCATTCCTCGATTAGAGCTATCAGCTGCGCTTCTACTGTCACATCTCTACGACAAGATCGTTCACTGCACTCAGATCGATGCCATGGCATTTTTCTGGACCGACTCTACAATCGTTACCTGTTGGATATCATCACCACCGTCTCGTTGGAAGCAGTTTGTAGCTAATCGTGTATCTGAGATCCAACACATCACGCAGAAAGGGGGTTGGAAGCATGTTGCAGGCGAACAAAATCCTGCAGACATCATCTCTCGCGGTATGAATCCAGCACAGCTTCAGTATCAGCACAACTGGTTCAATGGTCCAAATTGGTTGCTGTGGGACAAAACAAATTGGCCTCACGCAAAGGAATGTACAGAGAGTGATATCGAGCCTATGGATCTGGAAGAAAAAAGTGTTACTGCAGTCCTTCCCATTGCTAACTTCAACGATATTTTTTGTTTACGGTCTTCTTTGTTGGACTTGGTCCGCCTATCATCGTGGATTTTACGCTTTCGTCATAACGCTCAAGCCAGGAACAGAAGTAACCGAAGAAACGGGTTCCTCACAGTGCACGAACAGGATGAAGGCCTAAGGCTGCTAATTCGGCTATCTCAACAGGAATGTTTTCCCCAAGAACTGGTAGATTTGTTTAAAGGAAAGCAAGTAAAGCCGTCATCCAGAATCGTTTCACTAAATCCTCAGCTAGTGGAGGGCATAATTTGTGTTGGCGGCCGGCTCCAAAATGCAACAATATCTCCCAGTCGCAAGCATCCATTTGTTCTAGACCATCGTCATCCTCTCACAAAATTAATTGTAGTCCATTATCATCGGAGAAATTTTCATATTGGACAGCAGCAGCTAATTGCCATGGTGAGAGAGCGTTTTTGACCAACAAACATCCGCAATTTAGTCAGAAAGGTGATACATGAATGCATTCATGTTTTCGTGCAAAACCCAAGGCCCTGAAGCAATTAATGGCCGATTTACCACCAGAACGAGGAACTCCATGCTGTGCATTTCGTCGTGTAGGCGTTGACTACTGTGGACCATTCTACGTTTCATACCCTCAACGTCGCTGTCGACCCGTCAAATGTTTCGTTGCTCTCTTCGTTTGTTTACTCACCAAAGCAGTACATCTGGAATTAGTAGCAGATCTCTCAACACAAGCATTTTTAGCTGCACTGAAGCGGTTCTCCTCTCGTCGTGGCAAACCTGATCTGATCATGTGAGACAACGCAAAGAATTTTGTTGGAGCAAGGAGGGAGATCGATGAACTTCGAAAACTATTCCAGACTCAACGGTTCCAGGAAACAATGGTGAGAGAAGCTGCTATCGACAGAATACAATTCCGGTTCATACCAGCTAGATCGCCAAATTTCGGCGGATTGTGGGAGTCTGCAGTTAAGTCGTTTAAAACGTTGTTTAAGCGAACTCTTGGCACACGTAGCTTGGTGTACGACGAGATGCAAACAATCCTTGCGCAGATCGAAGCAATCCTGAACTCTCGACCCCTGACATCCATCAGCAATGATCCAGATGATTTCGAAGCTTTAACCCCTGGACATTTCTTAGTGCAAAGACCACTGACAGCGATTGCAGAACCAGACTTGGGAGCTATTCCGGACAATCGATTATCGGCATGGCAGAGAGTGCAGCAGTTCACTCAACAATTGTGGAAAAAGTGGTCGAGCCAATACCTATCGGACCTTCACAACAGAACAAAGTGGACCCGAAAAAGAGATAATCTAGCAGTGGGCACAATGGTTGTTCTGAAGGATGACAATATGCCCGCATTGAGATGGCAGTTAGCTAGAGTTTCCCAAATTCATCCAGGAGAAGACGGAAATGTGCGGGTAGTCACAGTTCGCACTAAGGATGGAAGCTACAGACGCGCAATTTCAAAGGTCTGTATACTGCCTATAAAAGACAATATTCCAACGGCTGATGGGGAGAACTAGGACTCCTCCAACGGCGGAGGTCGAGAGGCCTCCGCAACCCCAGTTAAGTTATGCGAATTTTTGAATTTCAAAAAGCTAATTGAAATTTTTTTCTCAGCGTTACTATACCTATTTTTGCTTCTCAAAGCACTTGACACTCGAAGCTTACTTTGCTCGTGTCCTCTATCAGCTGAAAAAAGGTAATATGTGTCGTTCCGGTGGTGGTCCAGATTGCATGAAGGGTGTTACTCATTTTATTAAGTCGGGTTGAGGTTTAAAACCACAACGGTGCCTTGCGCCAGCGCTGTCAATAGCGCCCTGTATCACGTGTCACTAAATCGTGAACTTCGTTTGATTTCTTCGAGAGGTCGCCAAGGAGCATGGAATATTGTCGGCCAGCCTATCTTTGTTGTCATCATCGGAAAATCAAACAGCTTCAGTCAGTTATCCAGCGAGTCATCAACGCCAACTGGCGTCAGCGGAGGCCATGGGGCCTCCATCCAGGGAAGTCGTTTCATGTTTCATAAATTCAAGTTAAAAAACACCCTCTCATCTTATTCAGTGTTTGTCGGATACCATCACCGGAGACATCAGTCCAACAACAGCGTGAAGCAGAACATTTCTACACAACCTCAACGGAGGCACAACAGTTGATCTATGCAGTGAACTCATCATACGAGAAGGTCCAGTCAGTCCACCTGAGTCCAGTTCAGTACACCAAGAAGCAGCCATCAGTAAACGAGTTTTGAAGCAGTAACAGCAGACAAAATATATGCCACTCTCAACCAATAAATCGAACATCGAGTAGAAAAGAACACTGCAATTGAAAGCTGAAACAAAAGTTTGAAATCCAGTGTATTTCAAGGCGGCCGGCTAATGTTGATTCTGTTACTTATCGAGAAACTTAATATCGAGCATCCCTAAGTGTGCTACCGAACAGCTGTGTTTGTTTACGTGAGTGTCTATTGTTTATAAAGTAAATAACAGCAATAGACAAAACAGCTGTTCAGTCTGCAGATGATTCGTCATTCTGCATTTCACAGTATTCGCGAATAAACCACAATTTGAATTTTACGCAAGTGCGTTTGAACTTTGAAAAGTGTCCGAAAATTATTATCCGTGCGCGAACAGATACTTTTTACTAGGTGAAGATTGCAAATTGGTATTCGGATGTTTGCTACTAAGAGACGGTTTAATTTGTGATTCATCATGCACAGATTTCTAATTCATATAGCAGATCCAAATTAACATAAATTCATCTTAAACTAGTTGGATTCTCATTCGTACCACATTGAAAATTCAAATTCCAAATTTAGATCACAAATTTACAAATTTAGTTTGTATATTATGTATTCAGGTTCTAGAGAAAGTGTTTTGATTCAGGAATAATATTCAATTCAAGGCCTACATTTCAGCTACAGTATACCAAATGTAGATGCCAGGTTCGGATTCCATCTGCATGATTCATGTTCTCATAACAAACTTCAGAATTTTCCACGGGCCTCAGATTAAGATTTATGATTTTATATTCAACTTCCTGAATAATTCATATTGATATCCTATTGTTGATTCAAGTTTCCATGCATAGATGGAGATAAACTAACACTAAACGTAGATTTAAAAATTCCGATTGTAGATTAGGAATTCAGATTTCAAGTCAAAATTTAAAATCCGGTGTTCACATGTACTCGAGATCCAAGGATTGAATTTAAATTCCATATTCTAAATATCGATTTTTAATTCAGATTTCATATCAAATTTACAGCTCCTCGAGAACGATCTCGAAATAAGATATCCAGATTCTAAATACTTCAAATTCAAATTCCAGATTCATATTTCAAACTTAAATTAAAACTTATCCAGATTTCTATTCTAGATTTCAGATTCACATAAAACAAATCAGATTCGAAATCCGAATTTCAAATATGGATTCCAGGTTTAAAATTCATATTTCAAACTTCAAAATTGATGTTTAGATTTTGCATATCATAGAGTGAAAATTCTTCTTTCAGATCAAGATAAAGATCGGATGTTCGCCACTAAGTAGAGGTAGTGAATTTGGATTCCAAATTCGTATTCTAGATTTAGATCCAGAATCCTGACTTTAGAATTCAAATTCATTTCCATTTAACACGATTTTTTCGGGCGTGAAAGGCGACTAAAATGTCGCTGAAGGCATGCTTAAAATGAAGAATCATTGAATTACTTGTTGGTTTGAGTATTATATTGAAAGGGAATACAATGAAAAAAAAAATGTTTTTCATTGATGTATGTATCTTCGGTCGTCAACCATATATCCAGTTCCTCAAGTATGATCTTTGTGAAGATAGCTAAATGACAAAGCAATCTCTTAACATTCCATCGTGTAATTAAACCAGTTTATGAGCCCACAAAAACTGGATTCCCATTCTGCTTCGTTATTAAACATTCCAATTAGCACTCGTTTGTCTGGAGATTTATTTTTGCCTCCAGCCCAGACAACGACGAAACCAGTCAAAACAAAGGCAAAAGCTTGTGTCTAGAATTGGTTGGTCGGAAACATACAAACAGAAACCCAGACGCAGTCGGAGGTCTCCCATTGCGCTGATTTCTTACACTTTCTCGTAATTTCGGTCGGTAACGATTTATAATCCGTCGATAATGATGTAACAGATTTACATATTTACGCTTCGACACTTCCCGGTAAATTTGGCGGGCAAATGGTTTTTCGTGCGAAGATTAGTGCCACAACAATGTTGCCGTTCACAACAAGAAGAGATCAACTGCCTAATCTTTGTGGAGTTTCCTCCGAAGCGGAAGAATGCGTCGAACTACTGTTTCCAAGAATGTGGCAGCTGTCGGAAAAAAAGGGTTCGAAGATGTTTTTATAAATTGTTTCGTTTGTTGCGTCTGCTGCTGCTGCTGTCGGTGTTGCAAAATTTATACTAAATTAGCACTGGTTGCAATAATCTCGAGCGATGTTTGTTTTTCATCATCTACGAGAAATAAACACTTCCGGAGCGGTGTGTGTGTGTGATGAATGATGCGTTAATCCGGATACCGAGAATCAACAACATTTTCTGCAAAGCTAGCGCGCGAAATGCAGGAATCGACTACATATCACACCGGGGAAAAAATAGTGTTATCCATAAAAATTTATCATCGTTCCCCCCGAGGTAACAATATCTATCAAATTACAGATGTAAATTGCTTTCGAATACCATTTTCCGGTGATTTGCGATGCACTGCGAGTTCGGGCGTAACGCATCGCTTGATGGCGCAACGATTGAAGGAAAACATCTTGTCAAAATGAAAACAAAACATAAACGCAACAATGGGAGGGAATAAAAACATATTAACCCTTTCCATTGACTTCCCATGTTCCTACCGAGATGATGATGATGAGGTGCATCTTTCCCGTCCCCGTCATCCCGCAGCATTTGCATTCGGATTCTGTCTGGTTTCATCTCACACAGATTTATCTCATCTCCTTGGTTGGCTAGCATCGTATCCCTTCGGGAGCATCGGAATCCTCCCGACATGTCAGTCACTCATGTCAAAAATAATTAGGAAGATAATGCAACGAACAATGGAAGTGATTTTTTACCAATCGCTTCCTTAGATTTCAACTAGCGAAAAAAAAAAAATCAAGATTGCAAAGGGTGCATCATTTTCTTGATTCCAGGCATGCTAATGAAGAAGGTTATCGCATCCGTCGTCCCGCGGGAAGACGAAACAGTTCAGGTGGTGAGTGCGACTTTCGGTTACTGAAATCCCGCCCCGAGATGAAACTTGCTTGTAATCACCGCTGTAATCAATTAAGACTCGTAACTGTCACTTGGGAACAGCACTGACTGTGCACCCCTTTTTCCTCTCAATTAATTTTATCGTTTGCTTCAATCAAAAGGAGATTAAGAGTCATCCTTGGGAGAGGTGCACCACGAGAAGCTGTAGGACTTTGGTGACCTTGCCGCTTACCGGATGGTCACCTCGGGAAAAGGGTCAATCTAGTGCACCGAGTGCATCTTCGGAGCTGCACTCACATTAATCTTCTGTGATCCGGAACTGCGCAAGGATTTCGTTGGAAGAACCACACAAGATTGAGTCCTCGGGGCCAACAATAAGCTTGTTTTGTAATTGAAAACAAACAAGTTGGGCGGATTTGAGACCGAACCCATTGTGAAATCCCCCTCTGCTTGCTGTTCGGACACATCTAATTTTGGGTCGGGTCAAAGAGCAGATATGAATTATGGGAAATAGAAGTAAGCCAGGTCAGACAGCTTGAGGCTATTGTTTTACCCCTTTTTGATTGTTGTTTCAGCAAGCTTGGAATAAATATATTCCTTGGCAAAAAACCCCAGAGAATGTGCAGAAATTCCCACACGCATAGAGGTCATAACACCGAACCAAAAAATCATATATTATTAATGTATGCAACTCACCTAGGGGATTTCTCTTATCACGGAGCGATGTGCGCTGAAGCAGCAATTTCCAATTAAATTCCCGACAAAACACTTCAAACATCGACCTTCCCGACTTGACGACGATCCAAGGAACGCCTCTCGCTCTAGGAGTCAAATTTGATTACCATTTAAAATTCGATAACTGTTATGATTACACTCATAATAAACTACAGAAAGCAAAAAAAAAAAAAACGACGCGCACCATCATGAAATGCAATTGGAAATTTGACTCCACTGAATAAAGTTGATGTAATTTACATTTTTCTTTCCTTACCTCAACAACATCCCCTAGTTTTCTTGTTTTTCCACCACGACGCAGAAGAAAGTATAGTGCCTTCCGAAAACTGCATTCTAGCGGAAAAGGGTGAAACTTCCAACCCCTTGTGTCTTCTGCGCTGCAGCCCCGACGACAACGACGACCCTTGTCAAGGCGGTGAAGGCAACCAGAAATTGTTGCTCTATTTTTGCGACTTGTGTCCTACTTTCCTTCGCCAGGGCAAAACGGAAACACATCGTCGTCGTGTTCTCCCGGACAGGCCGGGGTCGCTGGGACACAGTTTACGGACCGTTCACGGTGCCAATCGTGTGCGCGCTTCGTCGTTGTCGAGTGGATTCATAGCTACATAAACGTATGAATTGTGATATTCTGTGCTATGACGACATTTGCATTTGCAACAATTAGATCGCGGGAACGGTTGCATATCATTTCGAATCGAATCGGTATCGATTCCTGATTCATTATTGATTTTCCAACGGTTGACGATGGAAAAGCACCCCTGAGAAAGCTACAGTAGAAACCAAGAGCGATTCAAAAATGTAAATCTAAATGTACAATAATAGAATATCGAATGAAGAGAAAATTCAATGGAATCGAGAAATTCAAATAAAAGTTGAAATAGGTGTCTAGTTTAGGATTGGGCGAACTTTATAAAAAGATCGATCTTCACGAATCGATTTTCTAAACGGCCTATTAATCGATTCAGTGATTAAATCGATACCAAACAATCGATCTTTACCGAATCGATCTTCAAAAAGTCAACGCGCGTAGGACAATGAGCCCTGGGGGAGGCCCATGTAAGAGAACCGACTTACTGTCGAATCTCCGTGAGAAAAGTTCAAATGTTTCTCACAAAGCATGTTATATAACATATTATTCAGTAGAGGCGGCAGACCCCGAGAGTGTAATTTGTCTGACAAAACCTCTATTGAAACAGAATCTAATGCCCCCCTTTATGAAGCCATTTATTTTTTTTCGGCTAGTCTTCTTTGGAAAACACTTGCGGAAAAATCGAATTCTTGTCATATAGACCTAGTTTAGTCGCATAGGAATAGTGAAATATATCATCTGAATAGTATCGGCTGATTTTTCAACATAAAAAATAGAAGGGTGGTGTTCACGACATCACCGCCTTGTTAACGTAGGACTACGAAATTATTGCATTCAATTTGCCTGTTTTGATATACTTTAGGCTATTTAGCTATTAAATTTAGCATATGAGGGTTTTAGGGGGCAAGAAACATTTCTATGGTAAATAGATACTCCTCCCTCCTCTCTAAGAGGAGGCTGCCATACAAATGAAACACAAATTTCTGCATAACTCGAAATCCAATCAAGCAAATGGAGCCAAATTTGGCATGTGAAGGTTTTAGGGGACAAGAAACGATTCTATGGTAGTTCGACACTCCTCCCCCTCTCTAAGGGGAGGCTGCCAAACAAGTGAAACATAAATTGGCTATGTTTCCTTTGCGGGTAATTCGTCCCCTTGCTATAAATAGTAGAATAAGTTGAAATGTAAATACACTATAGATATACGAATAGATTTATAAATTGAGTGTTCATCAACATTGTTACAATTTCCTTATATCCCATCCTTCTCCTAAAAATATGTCACCCTCCTAAACTCGAGTACACCGCGAGTAATCGGTTTTCCACCTTACTAACCATAGATGTAAGAAAATTGTTTATATATATAGTTTTAAAATTATATTTAAGAATTCGGCTCCTTTAAACTTAAGTAACTGAGCCTGTAAATATAAACGAATTAAAAAAAAAATTAATTGGCTACCATACAGATGAAGCATAAATTTCTGCATAACTCAAAAACTAATCAAGCAAATGCAACCAATTTCGGTATATGGAGATTGTATGAGGAAATATACGTTTCTATGGTGGTTTAACGCTCATTACTCTAGAACAGTGATTTTCAACCGGTGGGGAATTCCCCCCTAGTGGGGAATTTGATCATTAAAAGGGGGGAATTGTGCAAGGGAATATTGCACATTTACTTCACTTTGAAGATGCCAATGATTAGCAAAAACAAAAACATTATTGGATACGAAAAACATTGCGATCCTCGGCAAACATTTCCAAATCTGAAACGTATTATTCAATTGAGCAACTTCTCAATGTTTAAAAGACTTTCGTCAGTGAATTATGATGAAACAGACGACGAAACAGTACAGAAGATCATAAAAAGGAAATTGTACAGCATTTGTCAAGACTTTTACAAGAAGTTAAACTTGAAACATATGTTTCTTATATCAAAGAACAAATTTAGACATGGTTTGAAATGCCTACCTGCTGGCAGTTACGAAAGATTCGGATCAATTTCAGAACAAACTCATCGGTCTACAAATGGTCGATTCTTATCCTGATATGCGGAATAAACGTTACGAGCAGGGTTGCCAATAATATTTGAAAAAACTGGATCCTGTAGAATCGTTTTATTTTAAAAAAGATCGGCTTTGGCTCATCAATGCTTGCTTTCCAATGCTTGGAAAATAGATTTTTTTTAAGTGAATATTTATATGTAGTTCTTGAAAAAGCGAAATAAACCATTAATTAAATTAATCATATAATTCAAGCAGATCAAAATAACGTTTCCAGCAACTCGAGCATTACTGTGAAACAATATTTGAAGATCTTTTCATCTAGAATCACTAAAAATGCTTATAGATGAAAGAAAATCGTCGCAAAACTCGATAATGTGATTGATTGAAGTGCATGGGGCTACGGTTTCAGGTTATAGATCACTACATCGAACCATACCTCTGTTCTTTTTCTTCTGAGGCGACATTTTGACATTTCTGTAGTGTTTCTTTTGACCATTTTCGTTGCTAGCTTTTCGCACTCACGAAAAACGTACAAAAAAAAACAATATATTTATGCACGGAGCCTAACCTTACCTTTCGTTTGAAGTTTTTGCGTGGTTTGCTTTAGCTCCCATCCGTTAACATTTAAATAAGGACATATGAAAATTCCAACGGATGGGAACTGAAACAAAATACTCAAAACTGTCAAACTGACGCCTCCGTGTACTGATTTATGCAGTGATCTATGTGTAAAAATACTAGAATAATATTTGATTGGGTCCCACAATATTATTTCATCACTAAAATGAGCACATCCAATATCTAAACAACATTACTCAAGTATTACTTTGATATTGAAATTATCAAATTTTGGTATTGAAAAACTACTTGTCTCCACCTTTTTGGTATTTTACTTTTTGTACCAGATTTGCTCAAACAAAATTTTGGTATCATGATCAAAAGGAGGTATCCTCAAGTATTTTGAAAAAATATACATTCTGTCAAATATATTTGTATTTGTAATTTCAAATCTTCCCGCTGATTTTTTTTTTCATTTTTTAAGTTGGTACTGCTGTCAGTGGTCTTAATGTCAATTTTGAGCATGATCTGTCATTTAGTTTGTTTACACCTTCATTTTTTTTTTCTCTGCAATTTTTGGTATGAATATTTCTATTGGTCAAAGATATCATGTGAAATTTTGTGTTGTGCCAAAACGTTGGAAATTTTGCGGAATACATTTGGTGACTCAACTATGTCGAAAACACGGGTGTATGAATGGTATAAGGAATTCAAAGACGACCGAGAAGAGATAAACGATTTTCCACGTCAAGGACGACCATCCTCCTTTGCAACTGAAGAAAACAAGGACAAAATAGAAGGAATGGTGCTCGGAAATCGTCATTTAAGTTTGAGAGTGCTAGCTTTTGAATAAAATATCTGTCATGAGGCCGTTCGTCATATTTTGGTTAATGTTTTGGGCATGAGAAAAGTCGCAGCACGATTAGTGTCAAAAGAGCTCAATTTTCATCAAAAATTTCATCGCGATCAAGTGGCTGAAGACATCTTTAAACGGTCCAATTGTGATACCACGTTCATCCAACGCATAATTACTGGCGATATGGCCCGTGTCACTTTTACTTACTCAAATTACCGCTTCGTGGGATTGTTGTTTTGTTTTGAAGGCGATAATATAAATTTAGATGACAAATAAATTATTTTATTTAAAAACACAAATTCTGACCAAGAGAAACCAATATCCTTTTGAAATAAACGGAGGCAAGGTCGAATGGAGCACATCGACTCTATAATTTTGTGAACTCATTTGGAGAACCTATAACATCTGATGTTTATATTAATTCAAAGCCAGCATAGAACGTGGGCTCAATGAACTATTTTGGGTAAGATTTCTTGCTATGTACATAACACCAGTTGTGGTCGAAATGGTAGTTCAAAAAGCACTGCGCGCTAACCATTATGAGCTCAGAAGTGTAAGCAGGAAATAACATTGAATAAAGAAAGATCAATCCAATCCAATATACTTTGGATCTAACGAATGATGAATGTCAAAAAACAAAATTCGTCAGGGGATAGGAAGGGTGGAAAGGGATAATATTAATACATTGTGAATTTATTTTACATAAAATGGGTAAAACTGAAGACCATATATAAATAACTGGATAAAAGTGGATAATATATGAAAAACTGGAAGAGTTCAGAATTTAACTGTTTGACTGGATCGAGTAAAAAAATTGGAAGAATCCAGTTTAAACTGGAACATTGGCAACGCTGGTTACGAGTGTTGTTATCTTTTGCGTACGAGTTATGTGAATCTGGATTACCTACTATGCTGCTGATGGGAACAAAACACCGTAACAGAGTGAATATCGAAGACATGAGGTGTGCTTTCGAACAAAGTTCTCAAGAATTACGATTTTGGCGGAAATCGTTCAGGCTCAGGTACCATACTGACTTTCCAAACCTTATATACCTTTTTGTAGTCAGTTACAAGTATAAAATCAAATTTGTTGCGAATATAACTTGAACACTGTTTGTATTCTTACATTACTTTACTGATATACTACAGATTTTTTTGCAAAATACTGATAGGGGTGAAGCACTGGAATTAATTTTCGTAAAGGGGGGAATTGAGCAAGAAAGGTTGAAAACCACTGCTCTAGAATCAATCACGCAAACGGAACCAAATTTGGGATGTGAGGGTTTTTGGGTACGAGAAATGTTTCTATGATGGTATGATGGTTCCAAAAAATTAAAACACATATTTCAATCAAACAAATTCGAACCAAACATGACAATTGAAAATTTTCGGAAAACTCTGAAGAAAATGGGAAAATTTGCGAAAATTCATTTCCCATCTGTTCTACAATTCCATAGTGACATGCGTTGTTAGTCCATTTGATGTTTTGAAAATTGATCTTTGTTCGAAAGTGGAAATCGATTTTAAAGTGATAAAACACACTCTTATAGCTTCTTCTATCTATATAAATATAACTGGATCGCCGAATGTGTTGATAAGAGCAAAACTCGAGGAAGGAATTGTCCGATTTAGGGCTGTCTTTATTCTATCATATTTTCTGTATCAAATATTTATTCCATGTAACGGAGAAACATGTTATTTGGTTGGAATAGTGGTTGTGGTTGGAAAATCTTGAACGATAATTGTGTCTGAAAATAATTTAATAATAATATTATAATGACGAGTTTTGGTACAAGTACTATGAATTTTATAGGACCCATCTGAATTTAATAAAACCTAAATTAAAATAACGGAGGCTCTCAAGAAGCTGATCAATTTTGTTTAGAAAAAAAAATCATCAGAATGCGTTTATTGTAAATATTTAAAAAAAATGCACTTCATTTTGCTTCCCAGCACCTGTTTTATTATGACTTTCTCCATTCACTAAAAGTACCATTACATTTTTGGCGATACAACACAATTTCCAAATGAATCGAGGAAAAAATAAAGGTTTTCTTAAAACTTGAAATAGCTTTTCTCCACAATATTTTAAGAAAGAACCCTTCAATTTAAGATTGTAATTTACAATGAAATCCTCGAAATACGGTACAAACTGTTAATGTAATGTATCTTATACCGAATGCGTGTGCAAATTGATAATGATCGAGTCTTTTCATCTTGTCATTATTCGCGATACTGCTTAGAGGTCAAAATAACAACATTCAATGCGATATGTTCATCAACCGAAGAAGTTAATGCCGATTGGCAGCCTGTGACAAATCAGATTACAAAGAATCACAAGTAAATCTTGTTTCTGTTCTTGGGCAACCATTCTTTGGGAAAAGGTAAGAAAAAACTAATTAGCATCATCCTTTCTCAAATTTCCCACTTAATCCCTATTCACAATCATTGTATCATATCACCATGACTAAAGATTACTAGCGAGAAAAAAAAACAACAAACAAAGAATCACTGTTTTAGATTCCTGACAGCATCCCGCCATCGTTTCAGTCAATATTCTTCGCAGCTACCTCAGTTACAACAACTTGCAACGTCATCTCGACTAGAATTCTACCGCATTGCCAGAGTCGATGGGAAACGCGACCCATATATCATCCCTTTTGCGAGTAGTGGTAGAACTTGGCGACGAAAAAAATACCACCGCATCCAATCTACATATTCACGTCCCGGAAAGTGAGCCAAATTCAGACAGAATGAGTGAGATAAAACGCATGCGGCGTTCGTTTTTATTTTTTGTTCTTGCAGCATCGAACGCACCACTCGGGAAAATGAGGACGACAAAAAAAAATGGAGCATCACTAAAGAGATAGAGGCTAATGCACCCTTATCCGAGGCTCGGGAGAAAAAAAAAGAGGATGATCCGATGCAGGATCAGTTTTCCAGTGTGGATTTAGAATTATGAGTATCACAATATTTACATTTGCGCGTATTGTTCGCTTGAGGCGTGACGAAGCAGTCATTAGAATTTGATTCAAAATTGGATTGGATGGGAAGCACTCGCTGTCCAGAAACGCACCTGAAATTGAAAGGAGAAAAAAGATGTAATTAGTAAAAAACGAGATTGGAAAAATAATATACGCAAACAACTAATAACTGTTATTATCGCACTAAATTAAATAAAATACCGTAGCATTTGGCCCGCCTTCTCATTCCCAACGTAACTGTTAAAATCAATCAAGAATGCCAACCCCTTTACGTTTACGCAAAATTCTGAAAGTAATTTAATTAAACTACACCAACAAAAAAACCGCAAAACGCTGCGTCAAAATACATACAACTCCAGACGAAAGCTCAATTTGTCTTTCGTCAAAGGTCTCAGAAAACCGAAGAAACCTAACCGTAACGTAGCCGCCACCACACTCGGAAACATTTTGACCACGAGACAAACAAAACATAAGAAAAAGCGAACGCATCGCATACGTAATTAGACGGATTCGGACACGTGCCTCCGTTCGTGGGTTCGATTTCATGCTGTCGTGGGAACTGCCATCTGTTCCGGAACGAAAGATGGCATACCGCGCGTATGGTATGCAATTTACGGTTCACGCTTCGGCAGATCGGAGAAGTTGCTGTAGGTACTCTGAAAGGTGTCGTCCTTTTTGTTTTCATATTTCTTCAAACCATTGTGGAATAAATGTTTCCTAATGCACTCACTCGTGCATTCGTGCGAGTGTGTAGATGGGTTAAATAATCTAGATCATAATAATAATAATAGCGGGGTGGAGTGTACTGCGTTTTAAGTTTTTATTTTTTCTCCAAAAATGGGTTTTATATTGTCATTAATTTTTCATATTCATACTGGATCACAATATTTTACAACGATGGACAATTACTTTGGTAATCACCAACGGAAGCATAAACTGGTGCGAGTCTTTTTTTATGACAGTTACAGTGTTATGATGTGTTGCATATTTCATGTTTTATGTTACGAGGATTCTCAATTTCGTGAACGGTTCCGTTTTAGATTCTGTCATAGGTGCAAAAATATGTGTCATTTCCGCGACATTCCCTGTATCCGTGTATTGCAAAATGCACATTTAGAAGGCGTATGTTTGAAAACAAGGACTGATGGTCCAGTTTACTCATAGCTCGAATTTTTAATTGCGCCCTTACGTGTTTTTAGGAAAAACTGCCGTCAATTCGTTGATTTCATTGGAAAATCTATTTTTGACGTAGGACTACGTCTTACATTAGGGTGCCAAATCAGAAAACAGGTCACGTTTTTATGAAATAAAGTTAACGGTAATAGCTACTTTTACTGCAAACGGATTTTTTAACAATATGCATACCAATCGAATCAGAAATTTTCTAAGATTGGTTTGATATGCTATACATTACAATCCCATAGTCTGTATATGGTTTAAATTGATGAAAATCCCCATATATTTGTTCCGTCCATTTGTGTGCTTTCCCGAACAGAGCTGTCAACAACGGGCAACTCATGCAGCCGCTAGAATAGATACGAAGTAAACTCCACAAACTTAGCTGTCGCTAGCGTATATATATTGCATCTCCTCTGAGGAAAATTCTCAGAATCTTTCTGCGCCCGAAACAACAAAGGTCGCTTATTCTGCTTGTTTTGTGTTTTATGTCCCCTCGAGCTGATGACTTAAAAATGCGTAATGACTTAAAAAAGCATAAAACGTCGAGATCTGGTGTTATCTCAAAAAACCTTTTGGGACTTAAATGTATGGAAAAAATTTCATCGTCGAATTTGAAGAACCGATCATGTACATTTTGTTTATTGACCCAAAAAATTACCTGTGCAAAATTTCATTTCAATTGGACATGACTTAGGGGTGTCTCAAAGCACCCAAAGTTTTGGTTTATTGACTATGTTCCAGAAGGTCGATCTTAGCACATAAATTTCAAATTTTTTATTCGTGATACCACCAGATCTCGTATTTTCATGCAATTTGATGACATTTGGATTCAAATTTTTTTTGAAAACCCCGTTTACATGTAAAATTTAAAAAAAACGATAAGAGATAAGGCGATAAGGAACAGAGCTATAAATTTAAACGAAAATCTGAGAACCCCCACATCGGTTTGGCTTTAAATGGCTTATATATAACATTTGTTCAATCCTTTTGTGTGCTTACATACCGGTACCGTCAATAACAAACAACTAATGCTTTAGTTCTACGGACGTTATACGAGGAATGAAGGTTCAAGTGAAAAGCCTCTACAATATAGAAAGTTGAAGTTAAAGAGCGAGAGTGAAAGAAAATGTTTGAGCTCCGCCTATTTTCAACTTTTTTGGTATAAATATGTCCATCATAATTTCAAATCCCAGTCTCAATCCAGCTAGCGAGGAGACAACTTTTTTTTTCTAATGCAGCTGTCATACACACAGAGATATTGCTTGATACAAAAGAAAAGAATGGAAGATATTGCAAAGAGCAATTTTGTATGGTGAAATAATCGCGTCGATTTTTTTGTTGGAGAGTGACTCTGTATTTTTGCATCACACGCACGCATTGTGATTGTGTTAATACGTTGTCAAATGTAACTCGAAGTGGTTGAGAGATGTGGAATAATGGTACTAATATTGGATATAATCCTCTGTAACCGAGAATATCAACTGCGAAAAGGATTGTTTCCATAAAATCACGCAAACTATTTGTGCTTTTCAGGTCTACCAAAACCTTTTACTAAAGAGTTAATGTAACAAAGAAACCGATGCATTCTAAAGTAGTATCCGAAGTAATGAGCGATTAAGCGAAGCGATATGATTTTTTTATTTTTCAGCCGGAAGAGTGCTTGTGTGAATTGATGAGTGTATTCGGACTTATTGGTTACACTTTTTCAGTTCAATCATACAATTTTCGTGAATTCTAGCATTATTTACGGAATAGAAGTGGCGTCAAAGTGCAGCGCATTACAAGCCTTGTGTGAAGAAATTCGGATATTTAATGAGTTTAGTGTTTCGGTGTCGCTCTAGACAGCGAGCAATCAACAATACATGTCAACGCTGAGAGTTAATTTGACAATCTGTTCAAATAGGCTTTTTATTACTTTATGAATCATTCACGCCCCTCACTCAGGTAAGTGATTTTGTTTTGTCCAGTCGAAAGTAACATAAATACATAAATAAATATATATAATATATAATATAATATATATATATATATATATATATATATATATATAAATATAAATAAATATATATAATAAATAAATATAAATAAAATTGCCTTTTTCATGATTTACAATAATTTCCTAGTATATTTTTACGGATTCACATGTTTAAGAGGATTATCAAATCCACCTTCTATTGGTGTCAACGCGCCCCTCATTTGAGCTAACTTTTAATTAAGTTTAATTAAACTTTTAATACAAAATAAATCTAGTTAACTTTTGATTAATCTAGTTTTTTATTATTCTTCACACTATCGCATTCACATTTTTTTACACTATCCGTTCGATTTTGGTAACAAATACAAAAAAAATCATGTTGCCAAAATCGAACCGTGGCATCAACATTGATTATGTACCTATTTTTCATCTCCCGAATGGTCTTCTCATGGTTCCCTGAGTTCATATCTGAATGCACAAAAGACAAGGTTCAATGATTTTGGTTTTGCGCCAGCATTTCAAAATTACGGGTAGTGCACAAATTTAAAGTTTATCACGTTTCTTTTCCAGATTGGAAACCTTTCATACAAAAATCCTAATTTTTTAAAATTGTAGATATAATTTTAAGCAACTCTACGAAAACGTTTTAGAAACGTGGTCAGATAATTTAGGATTTTTTTTATCGACAACCTTTACTTCTAAACCGCCTGACTGGTTTTTCGATTTTTTTTTGTCAAAAAATGTAAGCAAATGTTCACTTTTGAACGAAAATCTAGAAAAAAGCTTTTATGGTTTTTAAGGTATTGAGACCAAAGAGATTCTAGCTTTTTTATGTGAATTTCGAAAAACAGAACTTTTTCATATAACATATAAAAATTCAGGAAGGTATGTATTTTTGTTATTAAGATGTATTTATATTCATATATGTTTTATGACATAATACAGCGCGGACTCGACTATATACAGTTTTTGAATTGTTTTCACTGTATATAATCGAATCAAAAAATTTTTTTTGTTTGTTTTTTTTTTTTGCATAAATTTTTTGTTTTTGACGTAGGACTACGTCTAACCGGAAGATATAGGGGGTGAAATGAAAATCTAGGCACTGAACAAGTAGGAAAAAATGCAAGATTTGGAACGCTTATAACTCGAACATTTCTCAATAGATCGCAAAGGTTTTTGCATCAGTTGATAGGAAATATATCTACGCATCTATCATAACGAATAACATTTCATTTTTCTTGAGATAAATAATTGAATAATTGTGAAATATCAAGCATTGTCCAAATGCACTATGTGCCCATTTTTGATTGGTCCATTTTGTGCTCCTCAAATCGTACCGACCAAAACGGGCAACCAGAGCAGCAGCGAAATACAATGAAGCATGATTGGAAAGGAAAAAGAAAAAATATGAACGAAACATTGGTCGCAGTCTCACACATGCGTAATTCTCGAGCCAGCCAGTCAGCTTAAAAATCCCCGCTCCGCTGCCGTAACGATCATTCTCATCCACACCGTACACCACATCGTTTCGCATCACATCAAATCAACAAAGCAACACAAGCAGCCATGTCTGGACATGACAAAGGAAGAAAAGTGAAGGGAAAGGCAAAATCCCGCTCGAACAATTTGCAATTCACCGTAGGTGTATCCGCCAATTGCTCCGCAAGGGGAGCTAGGCCGAGCGCGTTAGTACCAGTGCACCAGTCCACCTAGCCGGCGATATATAGTTTCGGCCGCCGAAGTTATCGAGTTAGCTGGCAAAGCTGCTCGCGACGATAAGAAAACCCGCATTCAGAACAGACCACAATCGGTTCCGTGGACACCAAGACAACAACAGGCAGTTGCAGCGAGTGGCAAACGCAATCGCAAAACGGCAGCTGGCAGAAGAAAAAGTTTGTTCTTTACACAAACTGCTTTGGTGGCAAATCCAGAACAAGGCGGCATCGAGGGCGTTCGAAATGGTTTTTTTCAAAACCACGAGTACTAAGTTTTCTAAATTGGAACCATTCCATAAAACACGGCGCTTATCAGTGCCATTAAACCTTTCAAAAAAGAGTTTACGAAATACAGTTTAATGCATTCTAAAATATTATCCAAAATAATAATAAAACACAAATTGATTTTTTCATAATTTGTTTGCCAAGATATGATGAGTATGAGAATTTGGCAGTTGTGCTGAACTTATTGATGGTTGGGGACTTTCTCGATTATTCAATTTTCAAGAATTCTTAAATTGCTTCCAGATTAAAAGTACAGTAATTTACATTTAGCCCGACATACAGCTAATTTGACGGACCTGTAATGCGACATATTTAGTTGGACATTTTTGTAAACATAG
This sequence comes from Toxorhynchites rutilus septentrionalis, assembly GCF_029784135.1. Taxonomy (NCBI): domain Eukaryota; kingdom Metazoa; phylum Arthropoda; class Insecta; order Diptera; family Culicidae; genus Toxorhynchites; species Toxorhynchites rutilus. Next base: position 67,570,505 of record NC_073746.1, on the reverse strand, counting down.
AGTTCGGGGTCCAAATTATGACCCCACATTGAAAGTCGACACTGTACCACTGTCATCGCAAATGTTCAATTACAGGTTAAAATTTCCTCCAATGCGACACTGAGCGGTGCTTCGGCACGTCGCGTTAAATGTAATTTACTGTACAACATGTCACAAGCAGGATGGAAAGAAATTTTCCAACTGTGAAAGCTGTGGCGAGTGGCAAACGCAATCGCTAAACAGAAAGGTTTAGCCGAACAAGATGGGGATATCGAGTGATAACAAAACAATAAGCTCTTTAGATTAAAGATAATTTTGTGATCTTGAAAAGGACCCTTTTTAGCCTGCATGTGAATCCAACGAGCGAACAAATCGTAATGAATGTATTTTTTTGCCATCGCTGCCTTATAACGCTCATTCGTTCGTCTCGTTGGACTCACCCCTTTGGCTGAGTCTGCCGATTTTTCTCTATCCGAGGAATGAAGGTTCAAGTGAAAAGCCTCTACAATATAGAAAGTTGAAGTTAAAGAGCGAGAGTGAAAGAAAATGTTTGAGCTCCGCCTATTTTCAACTTTTTTGGTATAAATATGTCCATCATAATTTCAAATCCCAGTCTCAATCCAGCTAGCGAGGAGACAACTTTTTTTTTCTAATGCAGCTGTCATACACACAGAGATATTGCTTGATACAAAAGAAAAGAATGGAAGATATTGCAAAGAGCAATTTTGTATGGTGAAATAATCGCGTCGATTTTTTTGTTGGAGAGTGACTCTGTATTTTTGCATCACACGCACGCATTGTGATTGTGTTAATACGTTGTCAAATGTAACTCGAAGTGGTTGAGAGATGTGGAATAATGGTACTAATATTGGATATAATCCTCTGTAACCGAGAATATCAACTGCGAAAAGGATTGTTTCCATAAAATCACGCAAACTATTTGTGCTTTTCAGGTCTACCAAAACCTTTTACTAAAGAGTTAATGTAACAAAGAAACCGATGCATTCTAAAGTAGTATCCGAAGTAATGAGCGATTAAGCGAAGCGATATGATTTTTTTATTTTTCAGCCGGAAGAGTGCTTGTGTGAATTGATGAGTGTATTCGGACTTATTGGTTACACTTTTTCAGTTCAATCATACAATTTTCGTGAATTCTAGCATTATTTACGGAATAGAAGTGGCGTCAAAGTGCAGCGCATTACAAGCCTTGTGTGAAGAAATTCGGATATTTAATGAGTTTAGTGTTTCGGTGTCGCTCTAGACAGCGAGCAATCAACAATACATGTCAACGCTGAGAGTTAATTTGACAATCTGTTCAAATAGGCTTTTTATTACTTTATGAATCATTCACGCCCCTCACTCAGGTAAGTGATTTTGTTTTGTCCAGTCGAAAGTAACATAAATACATAAATAAATATATATAATATATAATATAATATATATATATATATATATATATATATATATATATATATATATATATATATATATATATATATATAAATATAAATAAATATATATAATAAATAAATATAAATAAAATTGCCTTTTTCATGATTTACAATAATTTCCTAGTATATTTTTACGGATTCACATGTTTAAGAGGATTATCAAATCCACCTTCTATTGGTGTCAACGCGCCCCTCATTTGAGCTAACTTTTAATTAAGTTTAATTAAACTTTTAATACAAAATAAATCTAGTTAACTTTTGATTAATCTAGTTTTTTATTATTCTTCACACTATCGCATTCACATTTTTTTACACTATCCGTTCGATTTTGGTAACAAATACAAAAAAAATCATGTTGCCAAAATCGAACCGTGGCATCAACATTGATTATGTACCTATTTTTCATCTCCCGAATGGTCTTCTCATGGTTCCCTGAGTTCATATCTGAATGCACAAAAGACAAGGTTCAATGATTTTGGTTTTGCGCCAGCATTTCAAAATTACGGGTAGTGCACAAATTTAAAGTTTATCACGTTTCTTTTCCAGATTGGAAACCTTTCATACAAAAATCCTAATTTTTTAAAATTGTAGATATAATTTTAAGCAACTCTACGAAAACGTTTTAGAAACGTGGTCAGATAATTTAGGATTTTTTTTATCGACAACCTTTACTTCTAAACCGCCTGACTGGTTTTTCGATTTTTTTTTGTCAAAAAATGTAAGCAAATGTTCACTTTTGAACGAAAATCTAGAAAAAAGCTTTTATGGTTTTTAAGGTATTGAGACCAAAGAGATTCTAGCTTTTTTATGTGAATTTCGAAAAACAGAACTTTTTCATATAACATATAAAAATTCAGGAAGGTATGTATTTTTGTTATTAAGATGTATTTATATTCATATATGTTTTATGACATAATACAGCGCGGACTCGACTATATACAGTTTTTGAATTGTTTTCACTGTATATAATCGAATCAAAAAATTTTTTTTGTTTGTTTTTTTTTTTTGCATAAATTTTTTGTTTTTGACGTAGGACTACGTCTAACCGGAAGATATAGGGGGTGAAATGAAAATCTAGGCACTGAACAAGTAGGAAAAAATGCAAGATTTGGAACGCTTATAACTCGAACATTTCTCAATAGATCGCAAAGGTTTTTGCATCAGTTGATAGGAAATATATCTACGCATCTATCATAACGAATAACATTTCATTTTTCTTGAGATAAATAATTGAATAATTGTGAAATATCAAGCATTGTCCAAATGCACTATGTGCCCATTTTTGATTGGTCCATTTTGTGCTCCTCAAATCGTACCGACCAAAACGGGCAACCAGAGCAGCAGCGAAATACAATGAAGCATGATTGGAAAGGAAAAAGAAAAAATATGAACGAAACATTGGTCGCAGTCTCACACATGCGTAATTCTCGAGCCAGCCAGTCAGCTTAAAAATCCCCGCTCCGCTGCCGTAACGATCATTCTCATCCACACCGTACACCACATCGTTTCGCATCACATCAAATCAACAAAGCAACACAAGCAGCCATGTCTGGACATGACAAAGGAAGAAAAGTGAAGGGAAAGGCAAAATCCCGCTCGAACAATTTGCAATTCACCGTAGGTGTATCCGCCAATTGCTCCGCAAGGGGAGCTAGGCCGAGCGCGTTAGTACCAGTGCACCAGTCCACCTAGCCGGCGATATATAGTTTCGGCCGCCGAAGTTATCGAGTTAGCTGGCAAAGCTGCTCGCGACGATAAGAAAACCCGCATTCAGAACAGACCACAATCGGTTCCGTGGACACCAAGACAACAACAGGCAGTTGCAGCGAGTGGCAAACGCAATCGCAAAACGGCAGCTGGCAGAAGAAAAAGTTTGTTCTTTACACAAACTGCTTTGGTGGCAAATCCAGAACAAGGCGGCATCGAGGGCGTTCGAAATGGTTTTTTTCAAAACCACGAGTACTAAGTTTTCTAAATTGGAACCATTCCATAAAACACGGCGCTTATCAGTGCCATTAAACCTTTCAAAAAAGAGTTTACGAAATACAGTTTAATGCATTCTAAAATATTATCCAAAATAATAATAAAACACAAATTGATTTTTTCATAATTTGTTTGCCAAGATATGATGAGTATGAGAATTTGGCAGTTGTGCTGAACTTATTGATGGTTGGGGACTTTCTCGATTATTCAATTTTCAAGAATTCTTAAATTGCTTCCAGATTAAAAGTACAGTAATTTACATTTAGCCCGACATACAGCTAATTTGACGGACCTGTAATGCGACATATTTAGTTGGACATTTTTGTAAACATAGAGTTCGGGGTCCAAATTATGACCCCACATTGAAAGTCGACACTGTACCACTGTCATCGCAAATGTTCAATTACAGGTTAAAATTTCCTCCAATGCGACACTGAGCGGTGCTTCGGCACGTCGCGTTAAATGTAATTTACTGTACAACATGTCACAAGCAGGATGGAAAGAAATTTTCCAACTGTGAAAGCTGTGGCGAGTGGCAAACGCAATCGCTAAACAGAAAGGTTTAGCCGAACAAGATGGGGATATCGAGTGATAACAAAACAATAAGCTCTTTAGATTAAAGATAATTTTGTGATCTTGAAAAGGACCCTTTTTAGCCTGCATGTGAATCCAACGAGCGAACAAATCGTAATGAATGTATTTTTTTGCCATCGCTGCCTTATAACGCTCATTCGTTCGTCTCGTTGGACTCACCCCTTTGGCTGAGTCTGCCGATTTTTCTCTATCCTGTGAGCGTGTACCGCTAAAGTACAAAACGCGCGGATCCGCTGAAAAATATATCATTCTCTTTCAAACCGTAAATCAGTGTGGTTGTATGGCATCGTTTCACATCACATCGCATCAACGGATTGGTTCCGGAGCACCAGTATACCTAATAGCGGTTATAGAATTTCGGCAGGCGGAGTGCTCGAGTTGGCTTGCAATGCTGCTCACGACAATAAGAAAACCCGCCTACAGAACAGAGCACATTTGGTTCGGTGGCAACAACTAGTTTCAGCGAGTGGCAAACGCAATCGCAAAACGGCAGCAGGTAGGAGAAGGAAAAAAATTGTTTATACAGACTGCTTTGGTGGCAAAACCAGCCACCGTAAAACACGGCGCTTTTCAGGGCCATTAAACCTTTTAAAGAAGAGTTATTAAAAGTTATTCACAATACCAATGCATTCTGAAGTGACATAATATGATATATAATATGTACTGATTTATTTTGTTTATGCTTGTTTTTGAACTTCTTGGTGGTTGGGGTCTTTTAAGTTGATCATTCAGTTCTCACAAACCCATGCATGGTTCCCGAATTGAAAGTGGCTTCATGCAGGATGGCATTCACGATTTTCTCGGTAGCAAGAACTGCTTTCTTTGGTTGATAACTGATGTTGAAAATTGACTGAGGTTACATCTGCATTGTATAGAAACATAACTAAGGAGCAACATGATGAGCTATGTATTTCCTGCTGCTCTGTTCTTATTTTAACAGACTTTAATCCGAAGGTCATCCGTCCCTGTATTCACTGTTGGTTTTTCAGAACGCTTATAGCTCATCTATTTCTCGATAGATCGTAAAGTTCGTCTTCATTTCATTTTTATTTACATTGTTTGCGGAGACTACAAATCTTACAATTCATTCGTTTACGAAACCACAGTTTAAGGTACGGTAATGTGCTCAATAGTGAAATATATGATAGTGAATGAGCTGAGGACCACTATGCATTCCCTATCATAGTCATCATTTTGATTGTACGATATGTGCATACGCCAAAAGATGCCCGGCGTTGAACATTGAATAGGTACAAAGCCTTCAGAAAAATATCAAGAAGCAACTATAAGATAGTGAGAAAAAATTGAGAATGTTTGTAAAAAAAACGCAAAAACACAACATCAAAGGTTCTGTTCAGAACCTTCAACATATTCATAGAGAGTAAACAGTAAACTTATCCATTTTTCAGTTAGATAGGTAGGTATTCACGTAGGAGAAGAAAATAAAACAATATATTTAAAATATATATTTAGCAAAAGCTGTCCCCTTTGTATAGTCCTACGTCACTCCGGTTATGTCCCCGACATTACCCACTCGTCGTTTTCTTTTTGAAAATAAAAGTGGAATTTGATTTTTGATTCATCCCCTTAAAGTCAGAAAACACCTTTCTCACATGGAAAGAATAAATTTATCCAGATTCTTTCAGAAGGTGATAGACGATCATATTTGATGAAAATATATCATGACCTGCGCATATGTTCGAATTTCAACAATGACAGAGTTATAGAACTTTTTTTTTGTTTCGGACTCTGTTGCCTCAAACTGGCTCTACATTAAAAAGTACACAACAGATGACGATTATGTTGCTTCCATTTGAAAGATGAGAAAATTTAGTCGCCCAACTTCTATCTTTCTTAATTTGTCTGCAATATCGATATAAACAATTCCTGGTGAAAATTCAAGCAAAATCTTCAAAAATCACTATTTTTACCCTACTGTACATTTAATATAAGTGACTATTCACTATTCATATATACTTCCCCTCAACGTTGAAAGGTTACATTTCTTCTTGAAATATAATATGAGCCATATTTGAAATATTAAAAAAGAATCCAAACTGTATATAATCGAGTCCAAAAGTGTATATAATCGAATCACATATAAAGGGTGTGTCACATCAAATTGCATCACGGAAAAAACGCTGTAGAAATTTAATTTTTAGGAATTATATCTTCAGCTTTCGCTTATAATCAGATAAGAGTGTATAGATCACGTTGGCCATGCTTCACTGTCAATTTTTCGTAAATTTGGAAAAATGTCGTCGAACGAAAAAGAGCGTCGTGAATTAATCCTGTGCACTCATTTCGAGAATCCGGAGTTGTCACATCGGGACATCGGTAAGATGCTGGGAATCGTCCAATCCACGGTCAGCAGAGTACTAAAACGATACTTCGAGAACCTAACCATCGACCGGAAGGTGAAGAACGGCAAAAATGGATGCTCCGTCAGTGAAAAAGATCACAAGCGCGTAGTTAAGCAGTTTAAACGTGATCCGAGAAGTTCGGTCCGGCATATCGCCAATAAGCTGAATTTGTGAAGTTCATTCGTCCAGCGGACCAAGCAGCGGGAGGGCCTGCGTACATACAAGGTTCAGAAGGCTCCTAACCGCGACGAAAGGCAAAACATGGTGGGGAAGACGCGAGCCTGGAAGCTGTACACCGAAATGCTGACGAAGCCGCATTGGCTGGTAATGGACGACGAAACCTACGTCAAAGCGGACTTTCGTCAGCTGCCGGGCCTGTTGTTCTTCTCCGCAGAGGACAAATTCAGCGTTCCGGAGGAGATTCGCAAGCAGAAACTATCCAAGTTTGCCAAAAAGTACATGGCAAGCGATCTGCTCTTGCGGAAAGCGGAGCGCCCCCTTCGTGATGGCCGGCGCGGTAAACGGGCAGGTTTACCTTAAGGAGTGCCTACAGAAGCGCTTACTACCACTATTGAAGCAGCACGAGGGCCCGACCATCTTCTGGCCGGATCTCGCTTCGTGCCACTATTCAAAGGACGTGTTGGAGTGGTACGAAGCCAACGGGGTCACCTTCGTGCCAAAGGAAATGAACCCGCCCAACGCGCCGGAGCTTCGCTCAATAGAAAAATATTGGGCGATTATGAAGCAGGCCCTCCGGAAGAACCCAAAAGTTTTCAAATCGGAGGCGGACTACAAGAGAAAATGGATTTCTGTTCAAAAAAAAACTACAACCTGACGTTGTACAGAACCTTATGGACGGGGTAAAGAGGAAGGTGCGAGCATACGGGCTTGGGCTCGAAGTATGAATAAAAAGAAAATGCCAAAAGTTGTTTAATAGTTTTTATTTTACTGTCTAAAAATTTCAAAAGGATCGGACTACTGGGCGAATTTCTACAGCGTTTTTTCCGTGATGCAATTTGATGTGACACGCCCTTTAATCGAGTCCGACTTGTATTTATAATAAGAAATATAAAAAGTCAGGCTCTCAACAAAATCACATCATTTTTTTCGGGAGTTCCTTCATCATCGAGTTCCTGTGTGCTTAAAGCGAATCAAAGTAGCGAATAAGGACCGTATCGTTAATTATGGGTACGCTCAAAACACAGCTTTATTTCAAATATTGCATTTATTTTTCAGTTCTGATATCAAAATATTGTATCTTATGAATGAAAGAAAGGAGTAACAGTAAAAAATAATCAAGATTCTGATTTTCGCGCCAATGATCGCACCTGCTTCTTGATGTCCCTCATTAGGTTCTGGACAACCGTCTCATCGACTTGTTTGCTCACATTTATCCAATCCTTTTTGAACTGCTCAAGGTCATCGGCTGCCTTGTCCTTCTTCCGCAGTCGTCCCTTCATCAAAGCCCAAAATTTTTCAATAGGTCTTATTTGCGGACAATTTGGAGGATTCATCTCCTTTTCCACAAAATCGACATTATTCTCGCGATACCAATCCAAGGTCAAACGTGCATAGTGGCATGATGCCAAATCAGGCCAAAATAGTGTCGGACCAGTGTGCTTTCGGATGAGCGGTAACACACACTTTTGGAGACATTCTTTCCGGTAAATTTCACCATTCATATTCCCGAGAGTGAAGAAAGGAGATGATTTCATGCCACATTGACAAACAGCTTGCCAAACCAGCACTTTCTTACCGAATTTTTCGCAAAAAATTGACTTCTCCGCGTTCGGGACATCTGTTCCTTGCTTTACAGTGTAAAACTGTGCCCCAGGAAGAGTTTTGTAGTCCAGTTTGACGTAGGTTTCATCATCCATGACGATGCACAGTTCGCGTTTGCTTAAAATCCCATCGTAAAGCTTACGGGCACGGGTTTTCACGGAACTTGCCTGAATTTGGCTGCGTTTGGGACATTTTTGCTTTCTATATGCCTTCAGTGAGTTACGTTCTTTGGCACGTTGAACCATACCGATTGATGTTCCACACTTTTTTGCGCAATCCCGTATCGATAATTCCTTTTTTCTTTCAAATTGCCTGCAAATCTTTTTATCCAAGTTTGGCTTGGATGGCCCAGGTTTTCTGCCGCGACCGGGTAGATCCTTCGATGTATTATACATACCAAATCGCTTGATAGCGTTTTGGACCGCATGGACGCTTACTCCTTCCGCCTTCGCCAATTTTCTCATTGATATTCCTGTTTCGGAGCAGTATCTGGTCACAATGGATTTTCGTTTTTCTTCTGTTAGCCCTCTCATGATTGCACTTTTAGGAAAAAACGATCTTTTAACAATGCTAACTGAACGCTAACTGTGTCAACAACAGGAGAAAAATAAACAGCTGTCAAAACAAGCTATAGTCTTTTTCAGACGGAGACTCTAAGGCGTACCCATAAATAACGATACGGTCCTTAAGTGACGAAATGAATTTCATGTGCAATACTATGAAGCAGGCAAACTGATAAAAATTCATTAGATTGTTTGGAAAATGTTAAGCAATAGGGAAAATATATTTTACAGCGAAACATCTCAAATGGAAAAAAGAGACGTTTTGAGATAATATTTTGAAAAGAATCAAGCCAATATTCAGTGGAATAGAAGCCAAGGATGTCAAGCATGAGAATAAACGTAAAAATAAAACAACGAAAATTCAAAATGAAGACAGAAAAAATTTTGGTCAATTTTGAAGTAAAACTTTATTTGACTGATAATTTTTTGTACTAAATGCAAAAGTTTTCAACATTGAATTCGATTTTTGAGCAAGGTTTTTTAACAGTAAATCTATATAAAGAAAAATAAGCTGGTGTCCGTTCCTCATGATTTAACTCAAGAACGGAGCAACGGATTTAACAGTCAGTCAGTTCCGTTTCAGCAGTGCATCGCAGGCGTTGATTCGGTCTAAAAGATTTTTTTGCGTCAACTCGTGTGGCACCCATACATCCAGCTTTTTTTTTTGGAATCCAATCTTCTGCAAATGGTTCCAAACGGTTTTATGGTCTATACCCAGTTCCTGGCCAATCGAGCGAGTGCTCACATGCCGGTCTACTTAAATGATTTCAACGATTTTATCGGTTTCCACGATGATTGGCCTACCAGTACGGGGGGTATCTTCGACAGCCACTACACCAGAACGAAATCGATCAAACCAAGAACTCTCCCCAGAAAGAAGACCGAAACTTCCCAAGTTGGAATGAAACCTCAAATCGAACGTGCTGAGAATAGACCGAAGCAAGTACCTCCTGGTTTACGCGGTTCTTCTACGAAACAGGGGTCCTCAGCACCCAGCCCGTCTGTTCCATTTTCGCGGTCGAGGCAACAGCCACAATCTGGTTTGCTTGCGCTTTCTGACCTTGTGGACAACATTTTAAATGCTTTAAATATAAATGACCCTCTTAAAAGCATAGTATTATGTTTGCTTCCGATTGTGAGAACATTTTTGAAAGAAAAATGTGGTTTTTTAGCAGCGTTCATTTCCCTCGATGCCTGATTCAGTGCAAGAGGTCAAGGATTTGACCACTGTAATACAGTGGAATTGCAGAAGCATCTATAGAGTCTCTCTCCCATCGATGACAGGCATTGAAGTTGTCGCTTGCCAGACACAAATTAATGGCAAAGACTTCTGCATTGCCTAGATATATATTCCTCCAAGAACCATGGTCGGCCACCATCAGTTTTTTGATATCATCGAGGCATTGCCGGATCCGCGACTAATCTTAGGTGACCACAACTCCCATGGAACAGCATGGGGGTCACACTACGATGACAGCCGTGCCACGTTGATTTATGATCTGTGCGACAATTTCAACATGACAGTTTTAAATACAGGGAAAGCAACTAGGATAGCCAACCCTCCTGCACGGGCAAGTATGCTAGACATATAACTTTCCTCTTCTTCGTTATCCCTGGATTGCACGTGGAAGGTAATCCAAGATCCCCACGGTAGTAATTACCTGCCAATAATTTTATCGATCGCCATTGAATCAGGTTCTCGTGAGTCAGTCGATATTGCGTATGACCTCACTTCCTCCACTCGAAGAGTATAACTTTAAATCGAGTTTGATTTACGAAAGCGCACTTCAAGCTCAAAAGAAAAGTGTTCCTGCTACCACTTTTCGACGTCGTCCTCCATCACTTTGGTGGGACAAGGAGTGTTCAAAAGTCTACCTTGAAAAATCATCCGCTTTCAAAAAATTCAGAAAAACTGGATTAGTGGAATGGTTTCGAAAGTACCATGCTCTAGAAGCCAAACTAAAAGGTCTGATTAAAGCAAAGAAGCGTGGATATTGGCGGAAGTTCGTCAATGGTCTGTCAAGGGAGACAGCTATGAGCACTCTTTGGAATACGGCTAGGAGAATGCGTGGCTGGAACCATGCAAATGAAAGTGAGGAATACTCTGACCGTTGGATTTTCGAATTTGCAAGAAAGGTTTGTCCTGATTGCGTTCCTGCACAAAACGTCGTACGCGACATTCCGCTCCAAGGCGATTATGAGAATTTTTCGATGGTGGTATTCGCAATTGCCCTTCTCTCATGTAACAATTCAGCTCCGGGGTCGGACAAGATTAAATTCAACTTGTTGAAGAATCTTCCCGACTTGGCGAAACAGCGTTTGCTGAACTTGTTCAACAAGTTTCTGGAGCTGAATATTGTCCCGCATGACTGGAGACAAGTGAGAGTGATAGCCATACGAAAACCCAACAAGCCGGCTTGCGATCACAATTCCTATAGGCCGATTGCAATGTTATCCTGTATTCGTATATTGTTAGAGAAGATGATTCTACTTCGTTTGGACAAGTGGGTTGAAACGAATAATTTGCTGGCAGTTTGGCTTCCGCCGAGGTAAAGGGACGAACGATTGTCTCGCGCTGCTATCTTCTGAAATCCAAATCGCATTTGCTCGCAAAGAACAAATGGCTTCCGTTTTTCTTGATATCAAAGGGGCATTTGATTCAGTTTCTATGGAAATTCTATCAGAGAAACTTCATAATCGTGGACTTTCCCCAATTCTGAATAATTTCCTGTACAATTTACTGTCAGAAAAGCACATGTTTTTCAATCATGGCAGCTTGAAATCTTCTCGATACAGTTTTATGGGCCTACTACAAGGCTCCTGCCTAAGCCCCCTCTTGTATAGTTTTTACGTCAATGAAATGGATGATTGTCTAACTAGAAATTGCACGCTGAGACAACTTGCAGAGGATGAAGTTATTTCCATCACGGGTACTAATCCCGCCGTTCTGCAAAAGTCGTTGCAAGATACCCTGAACAACCTGTTCACGTGGGCTCTCAAGCTGGGTATCGAATTCTCTACGGAGAAAACCGAGATGGTCGTTTTTTCTAGAAAGCACGAACCCGCCCAATTCCAGCTTCACCTATCCGGCAAACCGATCAGACACTCGATGTTTTTCAAATACCTTGGAGTATATTTTGACTCTAAATGTACCTGGGGAATACACATTGCGTATTTGAAACAGAAATGCCAGCAAAGAATCAATTTTCTCCAAACAATAACCGGAACATGGTGGGGCGCTTATCCAGGAGACCTCATTCAGTTGTACAAAACAACGATATTATCAGTGTTAGAATATGACAGTTTTTGCTTCCGATTAGCTGCCAGGATTCATATTCTCAAGCTGGAGAGAATACAATATCGTTGCTTGCGTATAGCCATGGGGTGTTTGCATACGACACATACGATGAGTCTCGAAGTCTTGGCAGGAGTACTCCCGCTTACTCTTCGGTTCACAGAATTATCCTACAGATTTCTCATCCGTTGCAAGATCATGAATCCATTGGTGATTGATAACTTCGAAAATCTACTCCAACTGATTCCTCAGTCAAGTTTTATGTCTTTATACGATGAGTACCTTACCCACGACGTGCACCCTTCACCAGGCATCTCCAACCAAGTTTGCTTCCCATACTTTTGCAATTCCTCTATCATTTTTGATCTGTCCATGCGACAGAAAATCCATGGAATCCCAGATCACCTACGCTCCGATTCTATTCCGCCGATATTTTTGGCAGAATATGGGAAAGTTAGATCTGATAAAATGTTCTTTACTGACGGTTCATACATAAATGGGTCCGCTGGCTTCGGCATCTGCAATGAAAATTCCAGTGCCTCTTTCAAACTCAAAGATGCTTGTTCCGTGTATTCAGCGACATTGGGTGCGATATACTACGCACTAGGGATCATTGAAACATTACCCATCGACCATTATTTTATTTTTTCAGACAGTCTCAGCTCAATAGAGGCAATCCGCTCAATGATAAACGCTCATCTTATTTCCTAACAAGAATAAGACATCTTTTGAGTGTTTTGGTCGAAAAATTATTCAAGATTACCTTAGCATGGGTTCCCTCTCATTGCTTGATTCCGGGGAATGAGAAAGCGGACTCGCTAGCTAAGGTGGGCGCTTCAGAAGGCACACTTTTTGAAAGGAAAATTGCTTATAACGATTTTTTTCACATTCCTCGTCAGCACACACTCGTTAGTTGGCAGCGCATGTGGAATGAAGATGAGTTCGGTCGTTGGTTACACACGATTATCCCCAAGGTCTCGACGAATGCATGGTTCAAGGGATTGAATGTAGGTCGTGATTTCATTCGCGTGATATCTCGGCTTATGTCCAATCACTACAACCTAAACGCGCATCTCTATCGCATTGGGCTAGCAGCAAACAATCTTTGTGATTGTGGCGATGACTACCACGACATCGAGCATGTTGTCTGGTCGTGTATCCGATTCCATGCTGCTCGCTCTCAGCTCTCTAGAGCACTGAGAGCAAAAGGCAGACAATCGGATATCCCCGTCCGGGATATCTTAGGTAGCCGTGATCCTGATCTTCTGCTTCATCTATACCTGTTCCTCAGAAACACCGATGTCAACGTTTAATGATGTTTCCTTCTTTGTGTCCCTGTTTTAGATCCATCCTATCCGATCTATAAACTTTTACTTAGTCGCGGCAATACATACAAACACTCTTTACAGATACACGGACCAAAGGTTGTGCAGCCCACTAATCATTCAACAAGAGCCAAAGGTTGTACCGCTCATGACAACTCTACACGAGCTGATGTTTGTGCCGGCTAGTGACCATTCTATCCTGGATTCCTCGAGTCAAGAAGACGCACCACGCTAGATATGGGGTACAGACTAGGGGGCGTTGCTGACTAATGGTCAGCTGCATCCCAATAGAAAGTATCCCGTGTCGGGCACACGTACAAAGCATTGGAGACAGCAACATCACAATTACGAAAACACTTGTAATACTAACCTCGAGCCAACCGCGAGTAATCGGTTACATATTACTGACATAGTTGTAAGGCAAACATTGTCGAAATATTGAACTCCCGGCCCCGTCAGGCTGACGACATATGAGCCTTAATAAAAATATATATTTTGGATAAAAAAAAAACCAACGCTGTGCTGTGCGAATCGTTACAGTATCGGGTCCATAAATTACACGATTTTTTTTCGGTCGCCTTCGTTGCAGTTTTACCTCGCAGGTAATAAAAACGAAAACTATGGCGAATTTCTTGCTTGGTGGACTCCATCTTTGACGCGCTATAACATGAAACTGAAAAGGACAATCACAACACTGTCAAAACGACAATTGTAGCACAGATTGTCATTTTTAAACAGCCGTATAGTATGACCCGATGCGATAAGTACAACACAAGATATGTTAAAGTGTTGCCATATATTGACAATATACGACATTTTTTTCCCCTAACCCAATATTTGTTTTCCTAAAGAGATCAATGCTTTTTGCACAAATTTATTCTAGGTCATATTTTAATTGGACATCTTGATATCGTGAAAGATTGGTCGGATGATCATGAAAATTGTGATTTTGGGTAGCTGCCACCATATGCACAAAACTTGAAATAAAAATCGGAGAGAATCGGCAAGTTACCAACTGATTTGGCGTGGAATTGCTCTATAAGATGTTTGTTAAAATAATCCGAATATGCACTGCCAACATTTCGATACGTTAATAAGTTAATTAAAATTATGGTTATCAAAATTGAAGAATCAGAGTCATAAATAAATATAAAAGTATATTTAGAAATTTGAATCACCCTGAATGAAGCTGTTAAAATAATAACTTACTATACACTGTGCAATGCTGAAAGTTACATTTTTTTTCCTGGAACAACTCATTTAAAAATGAGTTATTGCTACCAAAAGATTGGCACACAGTATTGAAGCCTAGCCTTAATTAGATGAGAAATTGCATCTGGATCTTGTGAACCAAACAAAAAGAAAACATTCCCACTACATAAATCTCTAACAAAAAAAAAAGAAGTGACCAAATCGCCCAGCGTGATGGCCATCATCTTCTGCAGCGCACTCCTGACCAGGTCTAATCTCGTTAATTGTAATTTATGAGCACCGTTTATCCTCGGCCCGACACAATAACAGGCGTATGTTCATCCGACATTTGCCAAAAAGGAGAACAATGCCGACCGGAAAGTGGATATGCAAAAATGATGCAATGTCGTTCACCCCTAAGCAGCATGTACACAATAGAAACGCAGCAGAAGGGCAAGACATACGTAATTACGGGCATCATCTGCAGGCTGGTCCTTTTCTTTTCTTTTCATTTTTTGCAGCGATTTTGGAATTTTTGGGAAAAAAAAGAAGCAGGCCCGAACGTCTTTCATGAAATGGATGCCTTATGACGGGCGGGACAATCGCATCAAAATTGCACCATCAGATGAAAGATGTTTTGCTCTTTATTTCGCTCGGGATAAAACTAAGCCAAAAGTGAAGTACTCTCCAGTAGTCATCTGCTGTGGCTTTTTCTTTGCGATTCTCAGAGGTAGCAAAAAAAAAGCTGCATAAATAAGGCCTCTTGAGAGATGCGTTTCTGCGCAATGCACGAGACACGAACATTTCTTCTTAATTCATTTCCAATGCGAACCCCTTGAGAGATGATGAAATCGTGAAAAATAAAGTCAAGTTCGGCCACAGTCTGCTTTCATCTCATCCGAGAAAAAAAGCGTCAAAATGCCTGTCGTGCCTCAGGAAAATCCAAACACCGCATTTTTGACGGCAGCGAATGCAAGAAGTATACAACCGACGATCCTTTTGATGTCTCCTGGCGAAACAAGCATTGCGGAAATTGTTATCCTTTCGAAATGATTTTCAACCGCACTTGAAACGTTCTCATCGAGGGCTGCTACCGATTCCGCTTTAGTTGAGTGCGCTCGAAATTGTACGCAAAGATGGGAGATATTTATTGAATTTCGGTAGTCGCCAAGGGTGATCCTCAAATTTTAACAATTATGTGGGTACAGAAAAAAATTAAGCTTGAATGTAACAAGAGATTTTTTATAATTGTAACTCCACAAACTCGGAATTGTAGCCAACCACGCCGACCGAGATTAGAATCCCATCAACCGAAAAGTCACTGAAGTGGAACAGAAAAAAAAATCCTACACAAACTTTTGCTCGGTGTGTGTAATTGATTTTTTTTTTCATTAAGATATACCCACGTCCCAAACGGGAGACGGTGTGATGATGTCGCCAGCTGATAAACTTCCATCAAATATGTAAATGAGCATCACCCCGCGGTCGGTGGGCCACCCGATGTTGGTTATGTTTTTCCGATTTCGATGCACAGTTCTCGTTGGGATGAACAAAAAAATTTATTCAAATTCCTAGCTCAAACAGAGGGATGCACTTTAACCCCCTCCCGAGCTGGAATATTCTGTGTGTTGTCTCCCTCATTTTTTTCCTGTTGTTTTCCAATTCCCGTTCCGAAGCGAAACGAGTTGGATTGGAATCATTTGAATGCAATTGACATCGGGAAAACAATACCCCTAAACTGTGACAGAGCAAATAAATGACATGATGGTTTCATTTTCGAAAAGGGCTACACGAAACCGCAGAATCGAACTTCGGATGCGAACACAGGACGATAGAAAACCTCCGTTGGGTCGGTTGGATTTCACCGATGTTTCAAACGCAAGCGCTATTTGTTTTGGGTGCAAATCGCGCATAAATTAATAGCAATTAAAACGCACCTCTTAACGACGAACGGCGGAGTCGGTTCGCTTCCGCCTTCCAGGAAATCGAATTATCCCTAAGACTATGGAGGGTACGCGTATGTGTTGTGTCAAGAAGTGGATCAGTTTCTACCCCTTTCTTTGGTGGGTAGAGGAACACAAGAAAGGGCACTGAAGTGAAGAAACATTAATTCAAATTACATACAACTGCGATAATTTGTAATGGCACACGGTGTCGACAAACGTATTGGTAACAAGTGAAACTAAATATTTCTCTGATTATTCAGTTTAAATAAAATAAGTTAAAAAACTTTTTAAGTTAAACGGTTTCTTTGTGATTACACATATTAATAATACAGATAATGTACTAAAAGCCAGAAAATAATTAGGCAAGTAGCAGTTAGCAGCTATCATACCCATTCCTTCATTATTCAAGGACCTCGATGAGACTAAAATAAATTCACGGGCCATACGATGAAACCATTAAATGCGAATAATGGCAATAGCCACGATTTTATTTTAGTCTCATCAATGTCCTTGATTAACGAAGGTAGGGGTATGATAACTGCTAACTGCTACTTGCCTAATTATTTTCTGGGTTTTAGTACATTATCTGTATTATTACCATGTTTAATCACAAAGTAACCGTTTAACTTAAAAAGTTTTTTTTACTTATTTTATTTTCTAGTTTTTAGTACATTATTTGTATCATTAGCATAGCATATTCTCCAATAAAAACATTTTGATTATTTTATTTTTCACCTAATTTTCCTCAAAATATTTTTTATGATGTACTCTATTCTATTAGTCATATCATTTAATTTAATTCCGAAATTGAGCGGATTGCAAAAATACATGGTACCTATCCCACAGACATTCAAATATACATACAAACAGATCAATCTGAATGACACCGTTTAGAAAAGTAATTGGTCTCTGAATGACACCATTTAGAAAAGTAATTGGCCATCTTGGATTAGAATTTTTCATGAATAACTATGTTCTACTAGTCAAGCCCTTTCATTTGATACTCATATTGATGAGGTTTATAAAAAATTTATATATTGCACCATCTTGTGATAGCAGCCATTTTGGATTTCCATTTTTTATAAATAAATGTGAACTACTAATCAAGCCATTTTATTTGATACCCATACTGATATGATTTTGAAAAAAAATACATATTTTGTGGTGGCGGTCATTTTGGATTTGCATTTTTTATAAATAAATGTATTCTACTTATCAAGCCCCTCACTTGATACCCATATTGATGGAGTTCTGAGAAAATATGTGATCCGCCATTTTGTAGTGGCATCATTGATTCACATTTTTCATAAATAACTGTGTTCTGCTAGTCAAGCCCTTTCATTTGATACCCATATTGATGGGGTTTTGGGAAAAATATATATATGGCGTCATCTTGTGGTGGCGGACATTTTGGATTTGCATTTTTAATAAATAACTGTATCCTACTAGTCAAGCCTTTTCATTTGATACCAATATTGATGGGGTTTTGGGTAAACCCATATTGATGAGGGTTTGATGAAATATGTGATTAGCCATTTTGTAACGGTCGCCATCTTGGATTTTCAAGATAATGAAATACGCAGTTTTATAGTGCCTGCAGAGATAAAAGTGTGTTCCAAATTTTTAGATCAATCGGTCAACAGGAAGGGGGTCAAATTTATATTAATGTGGGACAGCGCTACAGACAAGCTAAATAAAACCGTTTAAAAAAGGATCAGAACAGAAATACTCCAAATGCATTATTTGAAGTGAAACGTTTTGTTAAAAAAAAAAATGTAAGGGGTTGTATCTAGGATACGACCGCATTTTCGACGTAGAACTACGCATTTATATTATGCAATCCACTTGTTTACCACATCAAATATTTATTTAGAATGCATCAAAATTTTTGAAAAAACTTTTTAATTTTTTCTATTGTTACTACTTCAGTAGTAAAAATTTTCATTCGAAATTCGAACAATTTCAAACTGATAGGCCTGGCCTGGTCGCTACCAGACTGTAGATTCACATACTAGATATATAATATATTAATACATTAGATTTACGATTGAACAGCGCTGCCAACCCGCATCATAATTTCTCCTTCCCACTCAGATATCGAAACATATTCCGGTCGCACAACGACAAGCGAGTACAAAAGAACTCAACACCAAAGTATTTTTTGGTGTTGAGTTCTTTTGTACTCGTTCTTTTGTACACCCCGACTGGCACGTATTTGCAAAGCGGATTCCCCCAGGCACAATTATTGTGTAGTTCGTGTTAGGAAAACACAGCTCGGTGGGAGCAAAAAATACCCCCTACTTGCATGTATATTTGCAAAGCAGATTTCAACAGGTACATCGATTTTGAAGTCTGTGTTGGGGAAACCGTATATCGGGCCAATCAAAACTTGGCCGTTAAAGCGTTTAGTTTACAGTTTTACAGTTATTGAACTGTTCATCTCATGAAAAAAAAACATTTTATTAATTGTGATAGAAGCGTAGAAATATATCCTATCAATTGATGCAAACATCTTTCCGATCTATTAAGTAAT
Source organism: Toxorhynchites rutilus septentrionalis (assembly GCF_029784135.1). NCBI lineage: Eukaryota > Metazoa > Arthropoda > Insecta > Diptera > Culicidae > Toxorhynchites > Toxorhynchites rutilus. The sequence continues at coordinate 67,551,500 of NC_073746.1, read as the reverse complement.
GTTGGAGTTATAAATATTCGAAATACGGGTAGAGTTAGCACACAAATCGGCATAACAAATGTGTAGTAAAAAGGAAATCCTTCAGTTTTCATGAATTTAAACCGTTTAGAGATTAGCGAATTGTAATGTATAGCATATCAAACATATCTTAGAGAATTTTCGATTCGATTGGTATGCAAATCATGAGAATTGATTCACAGTGAAAATAGTTATTAACGTTAGCTTTATTTCATAAAAACGTGACCTGTTTTCTGATTTGGCACCCTTCCTAAAAGATGTACGACAATTTATAAATATTTATTAATTTTAATCAAATCAAAAATGAAGACCTGCAAATTAGAACTGCAGTCAAAATGGATCGAAATTAAAACTTTTACAAAAAAAGAAAAAATATAGGAGGTTGTGTTTGAGACACGACCGCATTGTTGACGTAGAACTACGCTGTATCTTAATTCAAGTCGCTCGTTTATAACTACGGATATTATTTTATAATGCTACGAAAATTTTGAAATAACCATTCTACCAATTCGGTCGCTATGATTTTATTTTTATTTTAGAATCATTTGATGATTCATTCTTGTGCTCGCAGAACAATACATGCTCGAAATAAGCGCAGCTGTTATGCTAAGTGGAAAAAGTTTTCTACTTTCATGCGAAATCTAATCACATACAACATTTCAGAACAACATTGACTTTCTTGGTGACTAAATAAACGAAATAAACTCTCTCTGTTAATTTGAACAACCTCGAAATGAGTTGCACTGTTTCGTTATGATCAAGATTAGCGCAAATGCAATCCTAGTTGAAAGCAGTTCTGCGACTGGCACGCGAGCCCAAATAAATTAATAACATAATATAATTTATTGAATAACTTGGTATTTCCCAAATAATTTTTTGGTGCACAACCTTAACCCCTGCTTCACCATAGCGTCAGTTCAACGCATTGGTATGTAAATTGTCAAAATCCGCTTGCGGCAAAAATAGTTATTAACGTTAACTTCATTTCATGAAAAACGTGAGCTGTTTTCTGATTTGGCACCCTTAATGAAAGACGTAGTTCTACGTCAAAAAATATGAGAAGTTGAAATCGTTCTTTATCAGATATTTTTTCTTTATTAAAAAGAATTTCATCCGTAGGGTCATCCAAAATCAGATTCAGTCCTTCCATCGGAAATCCTTTATTCGGTTACTCTTCTTCAAATTTTGGATTGCCTAAAAACATCACTTTCAATAGTTCATTAAGATAATGTATTATGATCCGAAATTAAATGCAGGTTGTCGACTTCAAAGGCGGTAGTCTGAAATCCAAAATATGGAATTTGGTATCTTGAATTATAATATGACAAATTGAACTTGAAATCAAAATCTTAATTCTCAAAAATGTTGCACCTGAAATCTGCATTCTGCTTCCAGAAATCAATATCTTAAATAAGATCTGTATCTGGTACCTGAATCTGTATAGCGCCTTAATGATCGGCTTTTAAAACCTGAATTAAAACGATTTTATCTTATTCTGCATTCGGAATCGGAATCTTCATTCTTGAATGAGTAATTTCAATCTTTAATTAGAATCAGAACCTAATGTTTGATTTGTGTATTCTGAATCTGTTTTTTATGAATACGTTCAGAACACGAATACGTTTCATAACATACGATATTGTATGGAATCAGGAATCTGAAAATTAGAATTCAGAATCTAAACTGTAAATCAGAAGCCGATGTCTAGAATCGGGCTTTTCAATCTGGATTATGGATTCGGAATCTTTAATCCGAGTAAAAATCCCTGCTTTAGTTTCTACACCCGACATTAACCCTCTACAGCCCAAGACCGCCTTTAGACGGGCTTCGCGGATTCTCTTTTCAAATTATTCAGACATTATTTTCAATGCTCACTTTCACTAGAACGTCTTTAGAATATTTTCATCTATCACACATACACATTGTTTTTATGCTGACAGCTTGCTGCTAGGAGTATTTTATGTTGAAAGTCGGAAATTCGAGATAAAAGTGGAGTAGATTTTTCAGATAAATAAAAAACCCGGGCGGTAGAGGGTTTACCTAAAATCCAGAATTGAGAATATGAAACTTTTATCTGAAATTTGTATCAACTGTGTTATGATTTTGAATGTGGATTCTGCATCGCGACTCTCAAACTGTGAATTCTAGTGAAAGACTATGATTAGATTCTCAATTTTTTTTTTAATTTTAAAAAATATAATTGGATTTTCCAAAAACGATAATTTGAAAAATTATCTCATTTCACGCAAGCTGCAGGATGGAATGGATAATCTAATATAGTAGAGTACGAGTTGAAATGTTGTGATTAATACGGCTCTTCTATTCCCGCATTCTAGAGTCTCAATAAATTTCCGTGACAATGGTTTGTAGAAAATCGAATTTACGCTTTTCAAGTGCAAAATTTTCGATTTTTTTCTCCAAAAATGAGCCTTTTCTGTAATTCATAACTTTTGAACTAATGGACCGATTTAGATGATCAACATATCAAATTGAAGTCTTCTAGTCTGGATTTTGTCTTTGTAATTTTTGATTGCATTTGTTTTTTTATACAGGATTTTCCATTTCGGGCTTCCGAAAGTAGACAGCCTGCGCTGACAACCGTTTGACATAGCTGTCAACCAAAGCGTCATATCGTTAGTTGAATGTCTGCCATTTTACAATATGGATCGTTTTAGCATCGCACAACGTGTTAATTTTGTTAAATTATACTATGAAAATGATGAAAAACCGGCAAATGTTTTTCGAGCATTACGGACGGATTTTGGTCGTCATGGACGGCCTACAGAGCACACAATCGCTAATGTAGTGCGTAAATTCGAACAAACTGGATCCGTAGCGGATATTGTGAAACCTGTGCATCATCTTAATGTGCGTTCGGCCGAAAATATTGCTGCTGTTGCTGCCAGTGTGGAGGATGACCCGAATGTTTCGATTCCACGGCGTGCTCAGCAATTGGGCTTGTAAAACACATCATTGTGTCGAATTTTGCATTTGGACTTGCACCTACATCCATATAAACTCCAACTGGTACAAAAATTAGAGCTTGGTGACCATGGAATGCGTCGGGCATACGTCGATTGGGTGAACGAACAACAGCAGCAAAATGCTGAATTTTCGCATCAAATTTTCTTCATCGATGAGGCACATTTCGAGCTCGGTGGCTATGTGAACACCCAAAATTTCCGTATATGGGGCTCAGAAAATCCACACGTGATTGTTGAGTGGCCATTCCATCCGCCAAAAGTCACTGTTTGGTGCGCATTATGGTCTGGTGGTGTCATCGGGCCGTATTTCTTTGAAAATGGGGACGGCGAGACGGTAGCTGTGAATGGTGAGCGCTATGGTCGCATGTTAACCGATTTTTTTTTGCCACAAATTGAAGATATGGATACGGATGACATGTGGTTTCAGCTGGACGGCGCCACGTGCCACACAACACGACCGAACATGGCCATATTGCAAACGAAATTTGAGGGACGCATAACTTCGCGTTTTGGTGATGCCAATTGGACAATGCGATTTGAACCCGCAAGACTTTTTTTTGTGGGATTATGCGAAAGACCGTGTCTATGCCAACTCTCCGCAAACTCTTGAACATTTGAAAGACAATATTCGTGAAGTTATGACCGAGATACCGCCCCATATGTGCCGAAAAGTCATCGAAAATTACCTGTTCCGGATCAAGGTGTGCGAGGAAGCCCTAGGTGGACATTTGAATGATGTTGTATTTCACACATAATGGCATAAACCAAACTTTAATTTGAAATAAAAGTTTCATCGAAATTCGAATTCTAAGTGCGTTTTATTTCAATTTACTTTCGGAATTTAAAGTTGGAAAACTCTGTATATACAAATGTTCCCCTGCCATACAAATGTAGAGGTATTAGGAGGCAATCAATGTTTCTAAGGTGGTGTGACACTTCTGGAATCGCAAATGGAATCAAACTTGGCATATAGAGGTTTTAGGGATCGATAAACGTTTCTATGGTGGTTCGACACTCCTCCCCCCTCTCTAAGGGGAGGCTGCCATACCAATAAAACACAAATTTCTGCAAAACTCGAGAACTAATCAAGCAAATCGAGCCAAATTTACCATGTGGAGGTTTTAGGGGCCACGAAACATTTCTACGATGGTTAGATACCCCTTCCCTTCTGTCTAAATGGGGTCTGCGATACAAATGAAACACAAATTTCTGCATTACTCAAGAATTAATCAAGCAAATGAAACCAAATTAGGCATATGGAGGTTTTACGGTGCCACAAATGTTTTTACGGTGGTTAGACACTCCATCCCCCTCTCTAAGGGGGAGCTTCAATACAAATGAAAGACAAATTCCTGCATAACACGAAAACTAATCAAACAAATACTAATCCCATACAAATGAAACACAAACTTCTGCATAACTCGAGAACTTATCAAGCAAATGGAGCCATATTTGAGATGTGAGGGTATTTGGGTACGAATAATGTTTCTATGATGGTAGGACACCCATTCCTCCTCTGGAAAGGAGAGACAGTCCCATAAAAATAATGCACATATTTGCTAGTGTAGCATAAAAACAAAGAAAAATTGTCAACTATGTAAATAAATGTTATTCAATAACATTCGTATTACAAGTATTATCTTAGGCGAAAGATGTGCATCTGAAATAAAGTTTAGAAAGAGAGATGATTTTTTTACATTACATTTTCATCTTCTCGACAATAAACTGGATTTTTTAAAGCCCGGTAACCCAACTGTGTTAATAGATACTTCATAATTCACACTGACATTTATTGCTCTATTTATCCACGCCCAGAAGTGGGTGAACAAGATTTATAATTTTCTCCAAAGATTAGGACCACATCTGCCAGGCGCGTGACTCAATATCCTTGCTCCGTAAACCGAAACCGAATCGAATTAGCTGTAGCCGTACTGCGTCAAAATGCAGCATACAACAGTCTACTCCCTTTGCACAAACGTAGAGGATGGCCATAAATTTGGCTGAACCGACTCAATCGAAAGAGGCCGAACACGCATGACGTCGGTGGTCATCGTCCTGACTCCGTAATCATCCTGCTGCTGCTGCGGAAAAAAACACTCAATAACACTAACAAAAAAAAAATCAGAACAAAGAGTCATCGCCTACATCGAGATGGGCAGTGTCCTTTTTTGATTGAAGCGTATGCTTGAGTGGCGTAATCCTGACATCCCACACTCGAGTGGACAGAAGCCCAGCCATCATTCAAGTACCGCACCGCACACGTATGAATATAAATGAAAGGAAAACAATTTTTCGCCGAGATCGGTCACACAGCTTGACGTTCGTTCGTTTGTTCCTCGAGAGCCTTGATTGATGACGCACGTTTTTCGCACTCCCGTCAATTAATGGTGGTACCGAAGGACGACTATTGTAGCTCTTCTCGCAATCTCTAGCTGGTTTACAACACCTAAATGCCTCCGCAAATGACGAACGATTTATCAGGAAATTTTTCACCGCAATGATTGTGGGTCATTTTTTTGGCAGTGTTTTTCGAGAGTGGTGAGAAATAGCGTCATCTCTGATCCCAGCAGCTCAGAGAGCCCGAAAATGTTTGATTAATGATGCACATGGCGACGGCAGGACATTATATAATGAGGACATATTAATTCCCCACCCCTTAAAAACGGCAGTGGTGACAAACGATCTGAACGCATTCAAAGTCAAGAGTGCATCATCTTGTTGCTGTTGCTGACTTTGTGCCGTTGTGTTTAACGTATTCCGATGGCGGACAGACAGACAGACAGTTGCGAAAACCAACAGCAGAACCAAAAAAAAAGTGCGCTTGGTCTATGCGTCAAGGACATTTCGCCGATGCGCAGATGTTTTCCATCCGTTCGCAATTTCGCATAACATTATCATCGGGGGCAGCATTATCATAATCGATGGGACCCAGAAGTGTGTGGTGTTGAAGAAAGCGTTTAAAAGATGGGCAATGTGTAAAAAAAACTTGAAATTTGAACGATGTTACATTTGAATTATATCTTGTATGAAACTTGAAATCAGCAACACAAATTTGATAAACAATTTTGAAAGTTGTCACATAAATAACAAGTTCAGGTCGAGAAACTCATCGCACTTTTCTTACTTTTATCAAAATAATTAATTCGAATGAGTAGCTATATTTCTTGAAGAAAAGTTTATAATTTATAATTTTGAATATAAACTAATCTCAGTTGGAATTATATAATCATATGATAATCGAAAACAAAAATGTAAAAAATGTGATTGGACGAATTCTCAAATTGGATGAAGCGACACAGAGGGCTTTATCACACGGAAATTCACGGACATATTCCCCATTCGTTGTACGAAAAAAAAAATCCAAAAAACCACTGCACATCACCACCCTGTTTTCCACCGAGTTTTTCTCGTGTTCATCACAACCACTCGACTGAGCGATGACTCATCGCCGAAAATTCAATCCACTTGACTACCAGATCCGTTGGATGGGGACATGGAAGTTCTCTCCGCTGCAGAAAAACGCCCAAACGTACGAATCACTGTCACCCTACCCCTCTGGAAAGGCGTCGGTGTTACATTCACCCCACCCCGGAATAAAGGCAACGCATTTGGAAAACGAATTTGTGCTGATTGTCGCAGCGAACGTAGTGAGTGGGGGAAAAAGTGCCGACTCACAGTCAAATTGTGTGTTAACGAGTAATGATGAGGATAATTCCCCACCCTCTTTCTCTCTGGTAAGTCACCGCCTGGATTTTGGACACTGTAGCGATGACGAGGGCGACGGACTCCAACCGCCTGCAGGAATTTAATTACCAACACAGACGCGGCACCGTCGGGGATTAGAGGATGATTGACAAATGAATTCACGATAAGATTCAATTATTCAGGCAACGCTCCCTACTTTTTCGGGACGGGTGAATGTGATTTTCCCGTTTGCGCGGAAAAGTGGCCACAGGGAGGGTGGAAAATTATACTGGACACGTCCCAATTAGATAACGAATGCGGCTCGGTGAGCTAAATGTGAAACATGGCAGCGCCGCCTATGTCTGAGCGTTTGTGTTAAGAGCTAAAATTCAAGACACAAACCACGAATGAACAAAGGGCGCACTCTATCGGTAAGCCATGAAAGAAAAAGTGCTGCATTTGAGAAAACGAAATACGAATCGCTTTAAACGGTAAAACCGAAAATAGCTTTCCATAGCCAATCAGCTGATCGCAAAAAAAAATCCCACTGACGTTTATAAAGCGAAGAGAGCTTTACAAGCAACCAGTGATGCCAAATTTACAGTTTTTTTTCCCCATATCAAGTTACTTTGTCGATCGATGGAAAACACATGACAGGATGGCTTTAACACATTAATGACAAGCTGTAACTTTTTTTTTCAAAGGACATCGTTGTAATCTTGATTATTGGCGTTAAATAAACCCCAATGTTCAATTTTTCTTTTCCATTTTCTTCCATTTCCGGGAATTTTTGGGGGGGCTGCCATACAAATGAAACACAAATTTCTGCACTACGCGAATTAATCAAGCAAATGAAACCAAAAATGCTTCTATGATGGTTGGACTTCAACCCCCCTCTCTCTAAGTGGGGACTGCCATACAAATGAAACACAAATTTATGCATTACTCGAGAATTAATCAAGCAAACGAAACCAAATTTGGCATGTGGAGGTTTTAGGGTGCAATAAATGTTTTTCTTCTTGAATGGCGTTAACGTTCCCTGTGGAACTTTTGCCGTCTCAACGTATGCATTAACTAGCGTCATTTATTAATACTTTGTTGAGATTTTCTAAGCCAAATAACACGCCTTGAATGTATTCCGAGGGGCAAGCTCTAGAATACGCGTGATCACAGTGCAAGTCGAAGGAACTTTCTTTGACGAAAAAATCCCCCGGCCAGAACGGGAATCGAACCCGAACACCCGGCATGATAATGTGAGACGCTAACCACTCGGCCACGGGTGCACCAATAAATGTTTTTACGGTGGTTAAATACTCCTCCGTATCCTCTAAGCAGGGGCTGCCATACAAATGAAACACAAATTTATGCATTACTCGAGAATTAATCAAGAAAATGAAACCAAATTTGGCATGTGGAGGTTTTAGGGTGCAATAAATAATTCTATGATGTTTAGACTCTCCACCCCCCTCTCTAAGGGTGGGCTGTATAAAACAAATGAAACACAAATTTCTGCATTAAGCCTATCAAGCATAATTTGTAATGTGAGGGTTTTTGGGTATGAGAAATGTTTCTATAATGGTATGACACCCCTCCCTCCTCTGGAATGGAGAGGGGATCCTATAAAAATATTACACATATTTCAACCAAAAATATTCCAGCCAAACATGACAATTGAAAATTTCGGAAAACTCTGATGGAAAAAGAGAAAATTCGGAAAATTAAATTCTTATTTGTTCCACAATTACAAAGTGACAAGTGCTGTTAGTCCATTTGATGTTGCGCTAGCGAAATTGATCTTTGTTCGAAACTGTAAATGGATTTTAATGTGATGAAACGCACTCCTATATCTTCTTCTATCTATACCAAAAAAAGGATCGCCAGATGTGTTGATAAGAGCAGAATTCGAGGAAGGAATTGTCCGATTTAGGGCTGTCTTTATTCTATCATATTTTCTGTACAAAACATTTATTCCATGTAACGGATAAATATGTTACTTACAAATGGTTGAAAAATCTTGAACGAGAATTGTGTCTGAAAATAATCTGATATTATATTGATGAGTTTTGTTAAAAATACTAGGAATTTTGTAGTAAAAAGTAAATTCAACGGAGATGAATAGAAGATCAATCAATGAACAGTTTTGCGATTGGACCCATGAACTTGCTCATAGTAAGAAAACGTGAATGTTTGAAGGTATTGATAACAAAAAATTTTTGGCGGGACGAAGTTTGCCGGGTCAGCTAGTGTTAATATAAAACAAGACGAGCGCTATCGCGCTCCTCGCGCTTTTGGCATACAACAAAAGGAGCGGGAGGCGATCTGGCGTAGTGATTAACATCCGTACTTCTCATGATTAAAGTCGCGAGTTCAATTCTCGCTCCCAACATTCTTCCAACAGAATAAATCCGTTGCTCCATGTGATGAACCAGCTAAAAACTGAAAGTCACTATAATACAGCAAAAAAAAATAGTAAGGGGTTGTATCTAGGACACGACCGTATATTTTCGACGTAGAACTATGCAATTATATTATGCAATCCACTTGTTTACCACTTCGAATATTATTTTAGAATGCATCGAAATTTTTGTAATAGATTATGTTCATCGTTACAAGTAAATTTGATGAACGTCCTTTTACGTTTGGTATGATGCCTAGGACTACGAAAATATGTGAACGGAAGAATTGTCAAACGATCATTGTATTTTACATTTCCTTCTGAAATTATTGTATATATCATGTTTACGTAGTTCTCGAGCCGCGAAAGTTCATTCACCTCTAGTAACTGAAATGACGATTCTCCCAGGCTTCTTAGTTTAAAAGTACGTTTTAGGGAAACATATTCCGTTCTGCACACCGACAAGCGAGTACAAAAGTACTCAACACCAAAAAATACCCCCGGCAAATATTTGCAAAGCGAATAACGCTTGACATTTTACAGTTAGTAGATTGTTCATCTCATGAAAAATAATATTTTATTAATTGTGATAGATGCGTAGAAATCTATCCTATCAATTGATGCAAACATCTTTCCGATCTTTTAAGAAATGTTCGAGTTATAAGCATTCGAAATACGGGTAGGGTTAGCACACAAATCGGCAGAACAAATGTATGGCAAAAAAGGAAGTTTTCATGAATTTAAGCCGTTTAGAGATTAGCGAATTGTAATCTATAGCTTATCAAACAAATCTTAGAGAATTTCCGATTCGATTGGTATGCAAATCATGAGAATTCGTTCACAGTGGAAATAGTTATTAACGTTAACTTTATTTAATAAAAACGTGACCTGTTTTTGTAGCCGTGGGCTGGCCGATCCTTTAAAAGCGCGCAGCTTAAGCGCCACTCCCGAAGGACCAAGCCAAGTTCGATATGCCCAGTTGAGACTCCCTTATGAGGGCGAGTTCTAGTACGACTACTTCCGTAATGGAAGTACGGATCGTTCCAGCCAGGCTACGATACCCTAACTAGAAATCAAAACCCAACTGAAGCCTCATCAAACTTCATTAAGCCTCCCAAAAAATGGTAGATCTCACCCGTGCCTGAATGAATCATCACAGGCCAGGTCGCTATTCCCCACCAGAGAGCGTAACCCAATGGAATTGCGAAAATCTATCATTCAAATTCCGCTAAGCGGAAGACGGATCACGACAAAAAAAATACACATAACATTTTACATATTTCCAAACATCAAATTGAATTATCTAGCTTTAATTGTATATAGGAACAAACGAACTACATTTAACATTTGGTTCACATTTATTTCTATTTCTTAGGCCTATCTATTTCCTCTCTACTTCTTGTATTCACGCATGTGTGTGTGTCTGAGTCATGACTCATTAAGTTTCATCGTGCTTTGTGCTTTTGTCTAATTGGTTGTGCTTTGTGCTGATGCTTTTATGTATGCTGCATTGTCCGGGAATTACGTCACCGGAACAATGACTTTTGTTGGACACGCCTTTGTCTCACTGTGCCCTTTTTCCACTTTTGGAACGGTACGTAATGAAAATCCCCGTGGCGTCCTCACCGGACGCCACCTTCCACAATAGAATGTGATTGGAACGGACTCACCAAATCGTTTCAAGCTTGCTTCGAAAGATGAATCGCTGCTGCTGACGTCGTTGCTTGGAGGGAGCTTTTATTCTGCTAACTCGTTGTGTCGATATCGATTTGATTCTCGCTGCTGTGGGGTGCGGTGGGCGAACCAATTCTTTCGTCCCGACTCGACGATGTCTGAGAAGGATAGTGCAGCCCAATTTTGAACAGGCACATTAGCACTTTGTTGACTATTCTACCAATTGGTATAATTAAATTACCTTTCTTCAGCTATTAGCCCTGACACGCTTTTTAGCGATTTACTTTGCACACCACACAAGATTATCCTACTATAATAACTAAATTTTACATCTGGAAATAACGTTAACATACAAAAAATATATATATACTTAGCACAACTTATTGCTCACGAACAAATTCGCGCACTTCCACAGTTTTAAGCAATCAGCAGCAGAATGTGCGAGTCCGGAAATCCTCAGCTCAGGGAAAGTGAAATCAGGCTAATTAATTCCCTTTTCCCGAAACTTATCGGCCGCACTCGGAAATCCAAGACTAAAGCTGGCCGTCTCATTCTAGTGTCGAAATACCGCTTCCCAGCTTTCGCGATCAAGAAGCAGCATACTAGAAAACTCTCACGGGAATCTCTCCCGGACTCTCAGATCTGAATATTGGCACAGTGAGGCGAATAAGCTTTACACAGCTTTTAATATCGGCTCAACCCACACACTTATTATCTACCTTAGGGCAAATACATACAGAGTATGTTTTGCCCTAGAACATTTAAACTGCTGACCGCTACATTTTCCGATTTGGTACCCTTCCTGAAAGACGTAGTTCTACGTCAAAAACCAGAGAAGCGTTATCGCGTTATCCTCCGGATTCAAAAGTTTAAAGCTGGGCCACCTAGAATTCTGAGGTAAGAAACCAGCTCTATTTCGGGATTGATTTCACATAAGAAAAATATTAAGTATCAAAACGAAGGTATTTTATAGCTCATTTACAAAAAAAAAATCATAATTTTTTCAAATAATCAAATAACACGTCTGGATTGTATTCTTAGTGGCTAGTTCTGGAATACGCGTGACCACAGCGCAAGTCGATCGAAATTTCTTTAGCGAACCAGAACGAACGAGATAGTCCGACACGATAAGTGTGACGCTAACCCCTCGACCACGGGGGCATTCTAGTGTCGTGATGGAATCATTCAAATAAATAAATTAATTAAAAGAGAGAAAGAGTTAAAATTCAACCACCGCTAAGCAAAGAAGTTTATTTTCGTACGCATGGAGTTATTTGAAGCAAGAAGCTAAAAAGAAAGTTTAATGTTTAAGTTTGTAAATTGCTGTAAATATAAAATGTGAAAAAAGGAATAAGTGTATAATTTTGCTATCAACCGATTAGTCACTCATTCGGTCCGTGGTGTAGTTTGTGCTATTGGATTGGTCCTTGCAGGACCAAAGAGGAATCGTTCCGTGGAATTAACACTCTCTTCTAGTAGCATAACTGTTACTTTGGTTGAGAATTGCACATTCGTTGATCTTGCGTGTCAAATACAGTCCACTGCTTGGTGAAACAACAGAACTTATTTAAGGAAATGATATTCTATAGTATGGAATATCATTATCAAATGGTATGGAATCCAGGTAATTTCATGATGAAATCCCCACAAACTACCAGTACTATACTCGAACACTACTGACGTTGAAGTTGCCTTTGTGGCAGTTCATGATTTTGTGTTTAAGGCTCCAGCTATATCGAACACATATTCCAATGCCTTAGGGTGAGCTAATGGACTAAGATAGATCGTCTGAAAACGAGGATCTAGTGAAGTAGCAATGACAAATACATTCAAAAGTTCAATACCTTGGAAATATCGTTCATGTTGCACTAGGCATATCGTTTTCAGTTGTTTGACTGGTTCACATTGCACATTGAACAAATTTTCTGAAACTATTCACATTGAGTAATATTATCCAAAAAAAGCTCTACATTACTTTTGTTATCTGTGCGTTGCAAACATTTTTACCCGTACGGTGTAAGCAAGGAGGATTACCATCTCGTCAGCCTGCGTATGAAATGTACAAGCGAACGCATGATGGGCGCAGTTGCTCTGTGTGAGCTTATGAACGACACAGTGGATGTCAGCCGCGTCTGATAGGGCATCTCTTCTGTGTGGAAACCATTAGAGTGGTGATGAATATGCTGTTTAGTATGCTGCGAGCCATTGAGAATAAGAACTTTTGGAACAATCAAATAAATTGTTCAAAATTGGGATTATCTGGCCTGAGTGAGACGATGTTTCTCCTTCCATTTCAGCTGTCGCTATTTCTTGTCTTTTTAGTATTTGTATGGAAAAAAATCGTAGAAGAATCAGATTGACTTTACACGAAAGTTTAATGAAACGCTCCATAACTATCCAAATGCTTACATTGTGTTTATAAAGTTTTCGAGTGGTCTTCGATAAGGCTGAAATCGGTGTGCATTAAAAAAAATATTTACAGAAAGTGTCTCTAAGGTCGAAAAAATCGGGAGAAAACAATCTGTTCCAGCGATTTTTTCGAGTATAAAAATATGACATGTCGATACATGTCAAAATAAATAAAATGAAAGTACATCGTACTCTATTTCCATATTATGTTTATCGTCGTTTGGAGGTCTGTGACAATGTATCAAGTATATTATATACTCGAGAAAAAAATAGAGGATCGATGTTCGACATGAAGATTGCATGTGATTTTTGATACAGCGTTATGTTATAACTCGTTAATATAATTAACGAAAAAGTAAATGATATCATTTTAAAGCTACAAATGCACAAAAATGTCAGAGTAGCTTCTATGGCCTAGTGGGTAGCCGTGATCATTACGTGACGAAATTCCATTTTTATTCCTAAATAAATTCACGCGCCCCTCTATGCTTCAGCAGGTAGCTTTTTTCTGCGACCGAAAGAGTTGTTACCTGAGCCAGAATGATAAAGTACGTGTTGTAATGGGCAGTAAGCAGGTATCGATTAAGGCATCTTGAATATCATGTTAATCAATCGGATCATGATTTTGTCTTTTGGCTGCCAAATATAAGCTTATTCCTGCTGTTATCACAGGCAGCAAAATAAAGCTCGAGCACCTCGGTCATGCTAACGCAGTTCAATGGTCCGATGCATGTTGCAATTCGTTCTGGAAGGCACTGTTCTCCGAACGCATTTTCTCGTGGGTTTGAATTCAAAGTGTGTGCGAGCTGCCTGAATTCGAGATTATTCGGTACCAAGGAATGATCAAGCCAGTAATCATAATCAATGTCGATGGAGGGCCAATCTGGCATCACTGCCCATAAACTTTTGAAAGCACACGATGCCGGAGAAAAGTCATCTTCCGACTTTTCGGGCGCGCGAGAAACCATGCCTCGATTTCGTCGAGAAGACCGCGACGGCGAGAAGAGATAATAAACTTTTCTTTACTTATTTTTGATAGATTTGCGCTCCGAATTCTAATGATGATGATGAGAAGGAAAAAGATGAAACGTGGGGCAAGGGGGATAAGACCGCGCGGAATACCATCGGACCGATTAAATGGGGGGTAATAGCAAATTTGGCCTTTACCCCCGGCGGTGTTTTGGTGGCTTATGTTTTTATGGCGGATACAAGATATGGGTGGAAGGGGTGAGACGACGGTGGAAGAGAAGGAGGAGGAAGAAAGAGGGAAAGCGGAAGTTAATTTCGGCGAAGAGTTATTTTGGAAGGCCGCCACCGAGAGAAGGTTTCAATAATTCATCGGGGCTCCGAGATGAAACAAAATTGCCGCGCGCTGTTGAAAGGTATCCGTCGTGTGATCGGACTTTGTTGGTTTTGTACTATTTTTGCCGTATTCACACGTTGGGCTTATTTTTAAAGTTTTGGCCTTTGTGAATGATGTGATAAAATACTAACAAGAAATTTTTCGCATCCAAATGACCGTGGAAGTGACAGAAAAGTAAATTTATTTGTAATTTGGTTTCACTGAGAATAGGTACAAGCAAAATATTTCCACAAATAGAACTAATAGTGATATGAAAAGAAAAATATGATTTTTACCACAGCTCATTTGAAAATAGTATCTCTTTGGTGAAAAATAATGGGAGGGTTATATCTATGATATAACCGCAATGTTGACATGGGACTATCGTTGTCTTAGTAAGCATTTGTATTGTATTGATTGAATTATCGATTGAATGAAACAATTTTCGAATTCAACATATATGCTTTGTAAGTAAAAAGTTTGAATAGTTGCCATGTAAGATCAATTCATGCGTTGTTATAGATTATGTTCTCCGTTACAAGTAAATTTGATGACCGTCCTTTTACGTTTAATGTGATGCCCAGGGCTACCAAAATCGGAAGAAAAGACGGTTTTCCTATTCCTGTCTGCACAAAGACAAGCGAGTACAAAAGTACTCGCAGCTTGATTATATTTGCAATGCGGATTCCCCCAGGCATCTTTGTTTTGAAATCCATCTTAAGGAAACACATTTCGGTGGGAACAAAAATAATCCCGACTTGCATGTATTGGCAAAGCGGATTCCCCTCGGCACATTGATTTTGAAGTCCGTGTTAGGGAGACACAGCTCGGTGGGAACAAAAATACTTCCTTCTTGTATGTATATTTGCAAAGGGGATTTCCACATGTACATTGATTGTGAAGTCTGTGTTGGGGAAAACCGTGAATCGGGCCAATAAAAACATGGCTGTTAGGGCGTTTAGATAGCGCTTGACATTTTACAGTTATTCAATTGTTTATCTCATGGAAAACAACATTTTATTAATTGTGATAGATGCGTAGAAATATTTCCCATCCATTGATGCAAACATTTTTCTGTTCTATTAAGAAATGTTCGAGTTATAAGCTATCGGAATCTTTCATTTTTTCCTGCATATTCTGTGTTTGGGTTTTCATTTCACCCCCATATACTCTGGTTAGACGTAGTCCCACGCCAAAATAACCAGAAATCTGAGGAATTATAAGACATCAGAGAATTTATCATTGTTGTGTATTCGAGTCATGCTGTAACAATCAAGAAGTTATTTATAATTTTTTTTGGTCAGCAGCCCCATATTTACCTCCAATATCAGTAATCCTGATTGCCGAGAAAGATAACTGATCGAATCAATCAGCCGATTTTTTCCCACGATAAAATCCAATCACCTTAAATCCGCTCGCTCGAGCACTCACATTATTTGAGCATTACGACGAATGATAAGGAATGATGCAGAAAAAAAAAGAAACAACAAAATTTGTGATCAATATTGAATTTTTTATCTCTCTTGCCCATGACTCGCAGTCAACCCCGCGGACGGACGGCAATTATCTGCACTTTTGAAGGCAGAGGCTAATTGTATTTCGCTGTTTTTTTTTTGTTCTCGTGTTTCATCAATTTCGACATGTAATTACTACCCGTTTCCGATAAATCTGCAAGCTTTTCAAACTCCGTCCCTTCGTCCACTCGTGGGCCGACACGGGAAATTGGAGGAAAATTCGTGTTAGAGTCGATTTTTTCTGTTCCTCTGTCTGATTTGTATGTATACCGAGGTTTGGCTGTAGGTTGGAAAATGAAAACGGTCCCAAAGCGATCTCCTCCGGGGTCGAGTTTGAATGATGTGTTTTAATTAAAAGGCGTAGTCTAGACGCAATTTGATTTTTTTGTGTCTGCCGTTGCGCCGTTTTCACGGTCAAATGAGGAAGTGCACGTTGATGAATTCGGAAGGGTCGTCGTTGTAATTGCAATGACAAACGGAATGGAGCGAAAGCGAACGGTTCGCTGCTTTCGGTTGAAATGTTGAAATTAAAATTTCAAAACCATTTTAAGCTTAGTCAATGGGATAATATGAATTCCACTTGTTTCCTCGTACCCTCGCTTTCTCTCTATCTCCACCAAATGGAATAATTTTGAATGCATTATACTGTCTCAACTTTGCCAACAGTTAAACCCCAACAAGCGCCACTAATCTCACATCATATATCACAATAAACCCACGCCGACCTTCCCCAATCCGCGCCCAGAGCTGACACCGCGCGTCCGCGAACAATGATTCAATCGAAGCGCGATGCTATCGCTACACTTGTTTATGTGCTTAGTGCGCCTTATCAAAACAGCTCGCATAGCGCCCCCCCCCGCCTTTTCCTGCACACCTCCGCTTGCCGGGTAATTGTTGTTGTTGGCATTCGTAGCCGACACCATCGGATGCGAGCCATTGCGGTAAATTTCAATAAACTATTCTGATAGCTACTAGACGCCACTGTCTGCGGGAGCGCTCGCGCCCTATGAAACGCCCATCAGACCCTGACACTCGCAACCTCGCAACCACAGTGTCGACCTTTTCGTTGATTCTTACTCGATGAAGCGCCCTTGTTACGCTACTATAATGGGTGGGGGACTCCCGACCGGGGTTGCCATGATAAAATCTGTGTTTTTGATCTGAAAAAATCTAATAATCTTAGTTCTTTCCCGGAAAATCTGTATTGAATTTATTAGCCTGATTTTTAAACATAATTTTAGTTTTATTATCTTTGTTTGACATAGTTATTATTGGTTTGATGATGTTGATTGTATACACCAGGAATGGTCAAACGGTAGACCGCGGTTTACCGGTTGCCCGCGTATGTATTCCTAGGCGCCCGCCTGCTGGTTTGGGATAGTGTGTTTGCGTAACATTGAGTTAAATATCCCTATCGATAAATATAGTCATGAATAGAACGGCAGTGTTGAGTGGGAATTTAGGATATTCTAAAATTAGATATTAATGGCATGTTTCTATCTTTAAAATCTATTTATAGGGTTGGGGAAAAATAAATGTCGTATTTCTGATCGAAATTTGATGCTTTATTTAACATACTTAAAATTATCCAATTTAAGTCAAATATGCACCGTTTTGTTCGCAAACTTACTGCCATTTAGAAGGCAACTTCATAATCCCCCTTATAAAACCCCCCTCCTTATTTGCAAAAAAAACTTAGACAGCCAGTTTTCGCAAGCCTCTTTTGAGGCCAACTTAGTATCACCGAAAGCGTCTTGCATGGACCGGAAGAGATGATAATCACTTGGAGCCAGGTCCGGACTATACGGTGGGTGCAATAGGACATCCCATCCGAGCTACCGTTGCTTCTGGCGGGTCATCAAAGATGTATGAGGCCGAGCATTGTCCTGGTGGAAAACAACACCATTCCTATTGATCATTACTGGCCGCTTCTGATCAATCGCTTGCTTCAAACGGTCAAGTTGCTCAAAGTAGAGAACCGAGTTGAGGGTCTGGTCATAGTTGAGCAGCTCATAGTGGATGATTCCCTTCCAAACCCACCAAACACACAGAAAAACCTTCCTGGCCGTCAATCCGGGCTTGGCGATGGTTTGGGCCGGCTCACCGCGCTTCGACCACGACTTTTTTCGCTTTAGGTTGTCGTACGTGATCCACTTTTCATCGCCAGTCACCATCTTCTTCAAAAATGGGTCGAGTTCGTTCCGTTTCAGCAGTGCATCGCAGGCGTTGATTCGGTCTAAAAGATTTTTTTGCGTCAATTCGTGTGGCACCCATACATTCAGATTTTTTTAGAATCCAATCTTCTGCAAATGGTTCCAAACGGTTTTATGGTCTATACCCAGTTCCTGGCCAATCGAGCGAGTGCTCACAAGCCGGTCTACTTGGATTATTTTAACGATTTTATCGGTTTCCACGACGATTGGCTTACCAGTACGGGGTGTATCTTCGACAGCCACTACACCAGAACGAAATCGATCAAACCAACGCTGTGCTGTGCGAATTGTTACATTATCGGGTCCATAAACTACACGAATTTTTTCGGCCGCCTTCGCTGCAGTTTTACCTCGCAGGTAGAAAAAAAAAACTAAAAATATGGCGAATTTCTTGCTTGGTGGACTCCATCTTTGACGCACTATAACTTGAGACTGAAAAGGACAATCACAACACTGTCAAAACGACACTTGTAGCACAGATTGTCGTCTTTAAAAAGCCGTATAGTATGACCCGATGCGAGAAGTACAACACAAGACATGTTTAAGTGTTCCCATGTATTGACAATATACGACATTTCTTTTTCCCCAACCCAATATACAAAAATGGATTTCTGTCTGTCTGCCTGATTCTTATGGACTCGGAAACTACTGAACCGATCGACATGAAAAGTGGTATGTAGGGGTTCTTGGGGTCGGGGAAGGTTCTTATGATATTTCGATACCCCTCCCCTCCTCTCTAAGAGGGGGCTGCCATACAAATGAAATACAAATTTCTTCATTACTCGAGAATTAATCAAGCAAATGAAACCAAATTTGGCATGTGGAGGTTTCAGGGTGCAATAAATATTTCTATGGTGGTTAGACACTCCACTTCCCTCTATATAGGGGAGCTGTCATACAAATAAAAGACAAATTTCTGCATTACTCGAGAATTAATCAAGCAAATGAAACCAAATTAGGCATATGGAGGTTTTAGGGTGCAATAAATGTTTCTATGGTTTTTAGAAACTCCACCCCCCTCTCTAAGAGGGACCAGCCATACAAATGAAAGACAAATTTCTGCATTACTCGAGAATTAATCAAGCAAAGGAAACCAAATTTGGTATGTGGAAGTTTTAATGTGCATTAATTTGTTTTATGTTGGTTAGACACTCTACACCTCTCTTCAAGGGGGAGCTGCCATACAAATGAAACACAAATTTCTGCATTACTCGAGGAGTGATGAAGCAAATGAAATGAAATTTGGCATGTGAAGGTTTTAGGGTGCAATAAATGATTCTTTGGTAATGAGATCACTGGGGAGGGGGGTGTGGCTGCCACATAAATGAAACACAAATTTCTGTATACTTGAGAATTAATCAAGCAAATGAAACCAAATTTGGCATATGGGGGTTTCAGGGTGCAATAAATGTTTTTACGGTGATTAGACACTCCACCTCCTCTTTAACCCTTTCTTCACGGCAATGTGCCCTGCCGAAGTGCTACCCCTGTACGGAGCACTGCGCCGAAAAGTATTCACATCGCGCTGGTGTGATCGAAGAACAGTATGAATTTCATGTCGTCTGAAGACGACGCTCGTACACACAGCTCGTCGCGTGGATGTCGTCTATAGACGACGCTCGTAACGAAAGGGTTAAAGAAGGGGGGGGGGTGTAGAATGCTAAACAACTCGAGAACTAATCAAACAAACTGAATTAAAAAAAGCATATAGAGGTTTTAAGGTGCACCCGTGGCCGAGTGGTTAGCGTCTCACATTATCATGCCGGGTGTTCGGGTTCGATTCCCGTTCTGGCCGGGGGATTTTTTCGTCAAAGAAAGTTCCTTCGACTTGCACTGTGATCACGCGTGTTCTAGAGCTTGCCCCTCGGAATACATTCAAGGCGTGTTATTTGGCTTAGAAAATCTCAACTAAGTATTAATAAATGACGCTAGTTAATGCATACGTTGAGACGGCAAATGTTCCACAGGGAACGTTAACACCATTCAAGAAGAAGAAGATATAGAGGTTTTAGGGATCAATAAACGTTTCTATGGTAGTTCGACACTCCTCCCCCACTCTAAAGGGGGGCTCCCATACATATCAATTTTGGGCGGGACGAAGTTTGCCGGGTCAGCTAGTTCAACATAAATATTCAAACGTATTTCAATGATTTGGATGCATTTCTAAAGTATGCCTTCGAGAAGAATTATAGAAAATTTCACCCAAGACGAAAATAACGCAAATTCGAGATATTACACATCTATCTATCTATCTATCTTCTATATATCTTCTATATATATAAAAATGGAGTGATGTCTGTCTGTCTGTCTGATTCTTATAGACTCGGAAACTACTGAACCGATCGACATGAAAATTGGTATGTAGGGGTTTTTGGGGCCGGGGAAGGTTTTCGTGATATTTTGAGACCCCTCCCCCCTCACTAAGGGGGGGCTGCCATACAAATGAAACACAAATTTCTGCATTACTCGGAAATTAACCAACCAAACGAAACCAAAGTTGGCATGTGAAAGTTTTAGGGTGCAATAAATGTTTCTATGATGGTTAGACAGTCCTTCCCCCACTGAAAGGGGGGGCTGCCATACAAATGAAACACAAATTTCTGCATTACTCGAGAATTAATCAAGGAAATGAAACCAAGTTTTAGGATGCAATAAATGTTTCTATGGTGTTAAGATACTGCTTCCCCCTCTCTTAGAGGGGGCTGCCGTACAAATGAAACACAAATTTTTGCATTACCCGAGAAATCATCAAGCAAATTAAACCAAATGAGGCATATGGAAACTTTAGGGTGCAATGAATGTTTCTATGGTGGTTAGATACCCCTCCCCCCTCTCTTAGGGGTGGCTGCCATACAAATAAAACACAAATTTCTGCATTACTCGAGAATGAATCAAGTAAATGGGCGGGACGAAGTTTGCCGGGTTAGCTAGTAACTTATAAAATAGGACGGTTATTGAAACAACAAGCATCATCTATGCTTCACAACTGTCATATTAATTTTCATATTTTTGCAATTTGTTATATATTTTAGTATATTTAGTGAACTAAGTCAAATTGCTTTTTTGATCAAACATTTATTTCAGTTTCGTAAACAAATAACTGGGAATCAGATCTGGATAACACGATACAAAAGGAAATAGTTCAAACGGATATACGTGTAATGTTATTATTATGGCGGCCTACTGATGTATTATCTAGATCAGGGATTTCCAAAGAAGTCGATATCGACCCCTTGATTGACAAATATTTAGGTATAAAGTATTATTGTTGTATTTTTTAAAAACTCAACAAAAAACGTGCATAAGTTCGTACAAGATGAAAACTTCGACAAGTAAAAAAGTATGAACAAGTGTGTTCTGCTTGCTCTGTATTTAATAATTGCACTTGACATTTACTGAATTTAATGTGTATTTATTTTATTGAATTTTGATGAGAAAATGATGTCAAGTTTACTCAATTGACCAACCACAAAATTTTTAAGCTACTAAGTGTTTTGTATGAATAAGAAAAAAACTATGAATAGAATTTTTAAAGAAATTTGGCTATAGGAGTCTGAGATATCACTTCAATTTGGAAAAGTCTCTTACCCGAAATAGTTTCAGATACCGTTATCTAGATGGAAGATCAGTTTTCCTCCTCTTCTCCCATTCTATTCCCCCATTCTCCCATATTTCTGCTAATAATAGTTCTTATACCTCGAGGTTATCCGAGGTGCTCCCGTGGCCGAGTGGTTAGCGTCAAACCTAACATGCCGGGGGTTCGGGTTCGATTCCCGTTCTGGTCGGGGAAATTTTTCTTCAAAGAAATTTCCTCTGACTTGCACTGTGGTCACGCGTATTCTAGAGCTTGCCACTCAGAATGCATTCAAGGCGTGTTATTTGGCATAGAAATCTCAACTAAGTACTAATGAAAATGACGCAAGTAATACTACGTTGAGACAGCGGAGTTCCTCTAGGAACGTTAGTGCCATATAAGAAGAAGAACCTCGAGGTTATTGAGGCAAATGATACTTTATGGGTGTATTGTATATGAAAAATAAATGTTTTATGAGCTTACAAAATGCCAATTGCCTTCAAACATTCCCCGATATATTATTTTGTGACTCTGACGAAAATAATATTTGACATATCAATTGTTCAACCATCGATAATTATTTTCTTTTATAGAATTACTAGCTGACCCGGCAAACTTCGTTCCGCCCAAAATTTGTTTTTTTATTATCAATACCTTTAAGCATTCACGTTTTCTTACTAAGCGCAAGTTCATGAGTCCAATCGCAAAACTGTTCATTGATTGATCTTCTAATCAACCCCGTTGAATCTACCTTTTACTATAAAATTCCTAGTACTTCTACCAAAACTCATCATTATAATATCAGATTATTTTCAGACACCATTCTCGTCCAAGATTTTTCAACCACTTGCAAATAACATGTTTCTCCGCTACATGGAATAAATGTTTGATACAGAAAATATGATGCTTGATTAATTCTCGATTAATGCAGAAATTTGTGTTTCATTTGTATGGCAGAGGGAGGAGGAGTATCTAACCACCATATCATTATTCATTGCACCCTAAACCTCCACATACCAAATTTGGTTTCGTTTGCTTGATTAATTCTCGCGTAATGCAGAAATTTGTGTTTCATTTGTATGGCAGCCTTCCCTTAGAGAGGGGGGAGGAGTGTTGAACCATCATAGGATCGTTAATCGATCCCTAAAACCTCCACATGCGAAATTTCGTTTCATTTACTTGATTAGTTCTCGAGTAATACAAACATTTGTGTCAAATTTACATGGCAGACCACCCCCTTAAGAGAGGGGGGTGGAGTGTCTAACCACCATAAAACATTTATTGCATCCTAAAACCTCCATATGCCTAATTTGGTATCATTTGTTTGATTAATTCTCGAGTAATGCAGCAATTTGTGTTTCTTTTGTATGGGAGCCCCCCCCCTTAAGTGAGGGGGAAGAGTATCTAATCACGATAGAATCATTTACTCCACCTTTAAACCTTCATATGCCATATTTGGTTTCATTTGCTTGATTAATTCTCGAGTAATGTAGAAATTCGTGTTTCATTTGTATGGCAGCCCCCCCTTAGGAAGGGGAAAGGGTCTCAAACTATCATGAAAATCTTCCCCGGCCCCAAAAACCCCTACATACCACTTTTCATGTCGATCGGTTCAGTAGTTTCCGAGTCCATAAGAATCAGACAGAAGACAGAAATCCATTTTTATAGATAGAAGAGAAGATATATCATTGAATATTTATTAGTATTATCTATTTCCTCTTTAATTTAAATTTTATTTTATCGTTTAGTACTATATTTATGTTCTAATAATTCATTGATACAGTCAATATTGGTAGACCGCAACCTGTCGTTTGAACAAATAGTCGCTCGTAATGACGAAAAGTTTGGCCACCCCTGGTATAGACGTAACACCAGCAAACGTATATACTAGGGTGCCAATGAATGCGTGGGAAAAAAAACGACCCTAAAATTTCAAAAAGTTACCCTATACAAAATGTTCACCACTTCGAAAAAACACCCTATGCCAAATTTCAGCTCAATCGGACTTAAGGGAGAGTAGCGCAAGCGGTCAATGTTTGAGTTTTTTGAAAATTGCAAAAAATCACTTCCCTTTTTTCGATTTTCAAAAAACCGAAATCGGGATAAAGGGTGTGTCACGCTCTTTTTCGTTCGACGACATTTTTCCAAATTTACGAAAAATTGACAGTGAAGCATGGTCAACGTGATCATACACTCTTATCTGATTATAGGCGAAAGCTGAAGATATAATTCCTAAAAATTAAATTTCTACAGCGTTTTTTCCGTGATGCAATTTGATGTGACACACCCTTTATTCGTTTTTTTTGTTTTTTGCCAAATGACTTAAAATTACATAACACTTCGAGATTTACAGTTTCAGTTTCAGTTTGAAATATTTTTCTCAACAGATTAATCGATAGCAAAACTTAACTAAAAAAGCTAAAAAGAATTGTTCAAATAGGAGTCATCTTGTGGCGAACGAATTCAGAACTGTCAATGGTTTAAGCTCTAATATTTCCAGAATTTGTGAATTGGTGTATTTTGAGATATAATTTATTAATTTTGTTTTACACATAAATTCAATTTTGGTGTAAGATTTTTTAACGGTACATTTAAAATCTTATTCTTCCTAAATGGTTTATTTATTTTCTAAAAACTTTGTCAAACATTATATTTCATTCAGACATCTGGATTTTTACTTACGATTTTAAAAAAAAAAGATCAATGATTTTGGATACGCGTTTTATAAAATCAGTCGTAATTTAAATTGATCATATAATAATGCAAATTGTGATTTTGGGTAGCTTCCATCATGTGTACCCAGTTTCAACAAAATCGAAGGGAGTCGCGTCAATATTTGCTGTTTTTCGGCCGATTTGGCATGGAATTGCTCTATATACCAAATATGTTTTTTTTAAATATCTTTCAATAACTTCCCAATGTAGAGACGAATTTCAGCACAAGCACAAGAGTTTCAGTTCGGCGCACAGACTGCAGAGATGTGCATTTCACCCCATCTCTTTTCGGCACGGAATTCACCCATCATGACTAAAGTTCCGTGAGATTAAAGCATTTCTTTCGTAGTTTATAATCGTAAGTTAAGTTAATTTGTGATTCACGTCGTGCAACTCAATAAATCTTTAAAATGTGCTTTCCTAACACGGGCTATAACGATTTTCTAATTCGTTTTAGAAAAACGCATTGTGCACACAAATGTAAGGTAAATTCAAAGTTCTCATTTCAACGTTATTTTAACATGTTTACTATTGGGAATTTCATAATCATCTACATTGTAATGAATGAATGAGGAGTATACAAATCGATCGTGACATCTCATAAATTCATCAAGAATTTACTGAAAAATGGTCAATTTTCGTGAAGTGATCAATGTTTAAATGTTCAGTTTTTAAATGATACTCCCAATATATTTCCGGAAGTCGTTGAACTTATCAAAATGGATATTAACGACAGTATGAGCGCACATTTAATTCTCGCA
Organism: Toxorhynchites rutilus septentrionalis; assembly: GCF_029784135.1. NCBI lineage: Eukaryota > Metazoa > Arthropoda > Insecta > Diptera > Culicidae > Toxorhynchites > Toxorhynchites rutilus. The sequence goes on along the minus strand of NC_073746.1, from coordinate 67,526,218 downwards.
TTTCAAAAAAGAAACGGGGATAAATATTGACATCAAGCCTGTGAAGGCCGTGCCAGATGATGGTGGGGGAGCGAGCGTTCCGCCTAAGCACTTGTGGAAAGACACTAGCACACTTTCATGTCTTTTAAAAGGACGGATTAGTTCCACAAGCACGTTAACAGAACCAACTCGATCACAAGTGGACTGTATCACTTTTTGGCACTTCCTTCTGGATGGTTGCTGGTTCTCCGGTGGAATCAGAATAATGATCTGCTGATAAAAAACTAGCTAATGGTTTCGGCTTTATACAGTTTTATTCACACGGTTGAAATACACGGAAGCTCTTTATTCAATGGTGGTTGGAAATGTAGTGAGAATCAAATAAAATTAAAGAATAATATGTACACACATTCTCTATGTACAAGAAGTTTATTTCTCTTTCTCTCCCGTTGCATTGACTGGTGGTGATGTCATGTCAGGACATGTTGGGGCGCGAACAAAGCCATTTATTATATTGACACGATATTTTAATAAATCTGTATATTCTGTGTGAAATTCAAAAAATCTGCAATCTGTAACTACAGATTCTTGAAAGATTCTACAGATAGTCCGAAAAATCTGTATAAATATAGATTAATCTGAAGATATGGTAACCCTGCTCCCGACACGACAGCGTGATAGTCTTAAAACATTAACGCTGTGCTGTTACTCAATTTGCTTGACCTTTTAGTTTCTGGAGGGCCTGAAGTTCTCAGATGGGCGGTTTAGGTTTCCTCCGGTACCAAGGAAAACAATTGGACCGCATTGCCACTGATACCGATCCATAAATAACTTGTGCATAAGATAGCGCTCTGTAACATATATTAGAAGCGCGTGCATTCTTCACACCCACCAACCCCCTTTTCTTCAGTTGAAGAGACGACGAATGCAACCCAGCCAGACAGACGGACTGACTGTTTTGGTTCACAGCGCCGGGGAACGAAGAGCTGTAAAGTGAGAACCTTGAAAGCTGCAGAGAGCACTAACTAAGGCACCGGCAGCAGCATAGCAATCCGATTCCAATATTGCACCAACTATCCGGGCCACCACTTACTTGACTCCGGTGGCTTCTTTCTGCTGCGGTGGAGAGGACCCAGAAGCGCTGATTCGTATGCATGAAGCGTGAAATATTTATTTGCGTGGATTACAAATAAATGCGGACTTTGCGGTGTGAAGGGGGAAAAACATTCCCAATTTACTCAACCGGCTGGAAAATGTATGCCTCCCCTCCCATTCCTCACAGGGTGGGTGTGAAATGAAATGCCCGTAATCATTTCCGAGCTCGTTAAGCCTTCCGGCGACGAAATGCTTCCACATTGTAAGGATATAATTAAATTTTGGTGATATTTGCATACACAACAATGGGTGAGCAGTTCGGATGTTTACCTAGAGAGCACAAGCTGATGTATAACATTGTGTAATTTGATTATAAACACAGATTTACAAGGAATTATGAACTTACTATACAGTTTAAATAAAACCGCTTGATTTTTGGGAACTTCATTTATAATAATCAATAAGTTATAATGATTACCCTTTCATAGAATGAAACATGCATTCATATCACTTCTCTTCAAGTGTTCATCCGGACAATTTGCATTAAGACTGCATCATTTACTAAATAATATTGTCATTTTGTGAATCAATATAAAAAAACCTTCGAAATTTGAATCTCAAATAAGAGTTTGGTTTATGAACCATTTGAATCTGGGATATAACCTCAGCAAGTCTATGAAAAAAAATTAGACATGTATTTTTTTATTCCCCTCTTAGGGTGAATAATTCAGAATTTGAGTGGTCCGAAAAATCAGCTGTTTCACCAGAAGACCTAGACTCAGTAAACTTTTCATAAAAAAAAAGTTATACATAAAAAGGTTGAGGCTGCTTTCAGGCGGAGAGTTTAAAAATATTCATTCTTTGTGGTTTCCGAGCTGTCGAAGTCTACGAGACTCTAGCTTTCATATAATTTGTGGAAAGCTGAGACTTTTTTACATAAAATATTAAAGATCAGGAATACTTATGTTTTCGTTTTTGTGATGCATAATTTTTCCCAATTTAAACCAATTATGAAACATATGGTCATTTAAAAAAAAAAATAATTTTCAAACCGTGTGATTGATTCTCGATTTTCGAGAACAGGAAAAATTGTAAACTGTCTTCTATTTGAGAAGGTTTGTATTGTATTATAAAACACAGTTATCAAATAAAATACATGAATTAACGTCGGGGAAAAATATCTCGATGACAAAAATAAATACCTTCTGGATTGTTTGATAGTCTCATTTAAAAAAAAAATCATATAAAATATTTGGTTTCGACACCTGAACAATCATAAAAACATTTTTTTTTTCAATATACTAATAAGTGTTTCTGAGATATTAATATTTTATGGTCTCGACAACTCGAAAATCACAAAAAAGTATATTTCTTAACTAGGAAACTAGGCATTCGAAATGCCATATATAATATATTTTTACGTAGGACTACGTTTTTGATTTCTTCATATGGGGAAATTTTATGTAAGCGTTAAATTGCATGGTATGGTTTTATTTCGGACAAAGTATATGTGCTCAACAATATCATGATATAAAACTCGTTGTTTGGTTTTGTAGAGAAATTTGTTATGCAAGATCTAAACTTATTGCCGATTTAAAGGTTTTGGAGGTATATTTGTGCATACCAGTTCGTGATATCTTAGCGGGTCGCTCTCGTAATCTTTTGTTCCCCATAGAGAATATGAACATTTTAAGAAGAACTTCAGTTGTATCTTTGGTAACTCATGTTTACCAAAGCTGAAATGCTTAAAATCCCTAATATCCAAGCCGCAAAAATTACTCTCACACGCGAAATCATGTATGATTTTCGGTTTTTGTTTTCCTGTTTTCATCAGTTTTCATTGTCATGTGGTAGTTTAAATATTATAGAATAACATGTAGAAGGGGTTCATTATCAGAAATTTGAATTCCAAAATATAACTATACAAATACAGTGGAGTCCATATTACCCCCACCCACTGTCCGTTTTACCCGCTCTTACCCTATATGTCTCCCTTATAAATACAAATGTTTAAGAAAATGAAGCGGGTTAACTTCACTTTTCTAAATCCACATGGATTTTTTCCTTGCCAAATGGCTTCGGATTTTTCTTAACCTTTTACGTTTGCGTTCGTTCTCTTAGGCATCGACCTCTCTTCTTTTTGTTTTTGAATAAATCTCAATCTTACATGAATAGTTTCAAAACATTAGTCTACTTCGATCTTATATAAATTTTCGAATACAGAATATGAAACTTTGAAATTGTCTCTGGAATGTCAGATACAAGATACATAATCTTGGAGTATGAAATACGAATCTGACATTTTGACGCTCGAATCGAAAACTCGGGACCTGGATCTATAGCCAAAATTTGATTTTAGATATTGATATGCGATCCTAAACCGTAATCTGAATCTATAATCTCAATTATAATATCCATATGAAATATTATTCCGAACGCTTGATCTGGAATCTGCAATCTGATATTTTTATATTTGAATCAGACTCTAAAATTGGAACATAATTCGGAGATCTGAATTTGATTCTCGATTCCCGGATCCAGTATTTAGTAGATTATGGAATCTTGAATGAATGTATGATAAATTTTGAATCATATAATGGAATTTTGGTCTTCAGTCATCAGGAATCTGCTCTTTGAATTTTTAAAATAAAATGTTGGAAGAAAGAATCTGGATATAGAGTGCGATGAATTCATTCTGAATTTGAAATTAGAATTCTGGAATCTTAACCGAGAATTTAAACTTGGATTCTGCCTATGCAGTCCTTATCTGTTTTCTTGACATGCTTTCTGGAATGTGGGATGTACAATAGGGAGTTCGATATTTTAATTCAGAAAATGTTGAATCTGAAATCTGTATCTGCATCATGTTTGACTAATGAATCTTGCATCTTGAATCAAATGGCAAAACATTAGTATTTTTGATTCGAATGAAAGTATTCCGTTTGGGTTGGAGGAAGTATGAGTTTTCCACAGCAATTCGAAAATTTATTGACTCAAGTGTAACCTTTGAAAAGGTCGTATTGATTTTAGTAAGAGAGAGATTTAGAGGTTTGGGAGGCACACTCATGCATGCCAGTTCTTGATATCTTGGCTTGTACACCCAATATTGATTTTTAGCTCATGTTTTGTCATCCCGATTTATGACATTAAATGAGACATAACATAACAGAAAATGTCATGACTCACAAATACTGGTGAGCATATGTATAATACACATGGTACAGCAATATAAGATTAATACGAGCGAGCGAAACAAAAGACAAATAAGCTTTCCGCATACTTTGCCACATACACGGCCCAGACCGAGATAGATATTGTTCTCCTTCATACGCTTCTTTTTTACTCTTATAAAACACTTCCCAACTTCATTTGATAATCAGGTGCAATATTATCACGTATTTGCTGAACAACTGCTGAAGCATCATTAGCCATTTGGATAGCGTGGTCGTGTAAAATAGCTTTGCATTCCAGCCGACCTTGGTTCGATCCCCATTGACATCGTATGGACTTTTTTTGGCACAATCCAAAATGAAATGAGAAAAGAAAACAGAAAGAAATATCTGCACGCATACATACAAACCATTTTTAAGCTTTCAAAACAGCTCATTATTTTGGGTGTAGCGATCTTGATCTTATGTTTCTCATAAATGTTTTTCTTAGAATTAAAAATGTTTAAGGAAATGAAGCGGGTTAACCTCTTTAAATTCACTGGTAATTTCTATTTGCCTGATGGTTCCAGAATCATTCTACCACTTCAACTCTTACAACCCGTTTGAAGAATACCAGAACTCATGTAACAAACGGCTCTTCCGGGGCCTGCTCTTTGAATATTTTCAAAGATGAACCTGGTATCTGAATCTAGAGTATAATGAATTCAATCTGGATGTGGAGTTCGAATCTTAGCCGAGCATTAATATTTGGAATCAGTCTACCTTCATCCGTATTCTTGAATCCGTATCCGTATTCAACTGGGTTTTTTAGTTTGACTTTTAAATCTTGAATCTGAATCTGGAATTTTATTATGAAGTATCGAATACATAATACGAAACATTGGATGATGAATCTCTTGAATCTTACATATGTATTCGGGAATCTGAGTTATTATAGTCTAAATTAGTTATTCATATCTGGATATGAAATCCAAAACTCCAATTTGAATTTGGAATCTTAGTTCTGTATTCTGGGAATCTAAAATTATAGTATGAATCGGAAATTTTGACTTTTGACTATACCTCTCAAATTTTGTATCTACGACCTGGTGCAACCTGGAGCCTTGGATACGAGTGTGAAATTTTATGTCTGGAGTCTGGAGTCTGGAGTCTGGAATATGATTATGATAATAATAAATCGGGAACCTGATAATGAAATTTTATTCTAAAATCTGTCCGTTCGAATGTAGAAATTTTGAATTCCGAAAACATGATTTAAGATTTCAACCAAGAATCTGAATCTGAAATCGATTTCAGACTCTGAATTTGAAATGGAATTTGAAAATTAAATCTGGAATATTTCTCCATATTTAAAAAATGGGACATGTTTGCAGATTTGGACCTGATTCTGGAATTTTAATTTGGAATCTGCCACTGGAATTTTGATACAAGATCCGAATCCGAAATTTATTGTTTTGACATTCGAAACCAAATCTGGTCATTTAAATTGGAATAAAAATCTATTACCTGTTCCTGGATATAAATCAGTATCTGAATCTGGAATCAGAATCTGTAGTCTGAGTTTACGATGAACTTTGGAATCTGATTTTGGAAATTGAATCCGAAATATGAAACATGTATTTAGATTTGAGCCTGAATCTGGAATATGAAACATGATCTAGAATCTTTATTTGTAATCTGTTTTTACTTCCCGTACTCCCGAGAACAGTATAGCAAAAATTTGTGTAATTATCGTGCACGAGTATACCTCAGGATGAAAAGCGGATCTAAGAGCCACGAAGAGGAAAAAAATAGAGAATATTCACGAGATGATTTTCATAATAAAAGAAAAAACGGCTGAGCAAAATTTATTACAAAATACAAAAGATGTTTCTGAATATTGTTAACACGCTGAGCCCCGCGTTTTTCTTGCTACGTTTTCCATGCAGCCCGCATCAAGAGCGTTAGCAAAATATCAGTGTCGGTCACAGTTCCCAAAGATATTTATTGTAACCACAATGAAGGATTTCAGTTTTAAAATTTTGATTTCATACACATATTACAAATTTCTAGTTCTCAGATTTACGATCACGCTACGAGATCTAAAATTCCGTGTACTGGTTCATATTTAAATATCTTACAGATTTCATGTTAGTTTCGTTTCCAGAGCCCAAATTGCAGATAGGTTTGCATTACAAAGATTATATATCATGTATGATTGATTCAGAAATCCAAATTCTTTCTTTCTTTGTTTTCGAGAGGCTTTAAACTTTGCAGTTCATTCGCCTCTAATCCAAATTCAATTTTCCAGACGTTACACCAAAAATTGATTTTTAGCTCATGTTTTGCATCCCGATTTATGACATTAAATGAGACATAACATAACAGAAAATGTCATGACTCACAAATACTGGTAAGCATTTGTATAATATACATGGTACAGCAATATAAGATTAATACGAGCGAGCGAAACAAAAGACAAATAAGCTTTCCGCATACTTTGCCACATATACACGGCCCAGACCGAGATAAATATTTTTCTACTTCATGCGCTCCTTTTTTACTCTTAGAAAACACTTCCCAACTTCATTTGATAATCAGGTGCAATATTATCACGTAATTGCTGAACATTTGCTGAAGCATCATTAGCCATGTGGATAGCGTGGTCGTGTAAAATAGCTTTGCATTCCAGCCGGCCTTGGTTCGATTCCCATTGACGTCGTATGGTCTTTTGTTTCGGCACAATCCCAAATGAAATGAGAAAAGAAAACAGAAAGAGATGTCTGCACGCATACATACAAACCATTTTGAGGCTTTGGACTTCTAGAATAATTTCCGACACATATAATGGGTACAGAGTTTCTAATACGGATTCCGAATGCCTTCAAACACAGACCAGTTGTGAATATCGAGTCTCACACTACGTATTCCGAAATAGTTAACTAGATTAAAAACTCCAGATTTGACAGATTCAAATTGGATTTCAATTTTGAATTGGTTCTATAAAAACTGGGTTCAAATTTGAACATTCTGGTACCTGTTTCTAGACATTAAATTCAGTTTCTGGACAGTGGATTCGAAATTGCAGATACGGAATTCTATCCCCGAAAAGATTGATTCCAGTGATTGTGTTTTGCGATTCGTCAAAATAGTCGAAATAAGACGGAGCGTAAATCATCGCAAAAAGTGAAACGTGCATCATTTTGCTAACACCCCAACGATCCCAATGGTTATTGAACAGTCCATACAATAAAACTGGAAAAAAATAATGAGGTTTGAATTATGTATATGATCTGTCACACTATTTAAAAAAAAAAAAAGGAATACCAGGTTCCGGTATTCCTTTAGCATTAGCATTAGCATTAGCATTGAGCAAGTTGCACAATATCGTAGGTGGTACGAATTCAGAACTGTTATGTTAAAAACTAGCCTCCATCCGTTGCTGATGATCAGTAATATCTCTTAGATGAAGACATGTTTTCTCCAACAGTTAAGAATTGTCCTGGCCACGTCCTTGCAACTGCTAAGGAAAAGGGAAGGAATGTTAGTTCAACATTTACTTAAGAGAGATGCAGAGAACTCTACGACCTCTCATAAATGTCACGGGAATTCAGGGTTGTGTTAGTAGGGAAGGTAAGCCATAGGATACACTCAGCCGGTGTTACTGGCAAAGCTTGTTATTACTGATAATCTAGCGGTATTTAATAATTATTTTACTTTAATATTACTATTACTATTACTATTACTATTATTATTACTATTACTATTACTATTACTATTACTATTACTATTACTATTACTATTACTATTACTATTACTATTACTATTACTATTACTATTACTATCACTATTACTATTACTTGATGCAAGTGGTATCTGTTGGAAGAATTGGTTAATAAAATTATATAAAACTAAATTGTAGAATGATATAAATGGATTCCGGCCTTCCGATCGTCATTTGTAGCTGTATGGAAAGAATTATTTTGAGAGATTGTGATTGATGTGAATTATTGATTAAGGAGAGCATCAGTTTCAACTTCAACTATTAGTTTCCTCTACAACTCTTCGCCATAACAACTATATGCTCGGTCTGATGTGCTAGAGACAGGTTCACAAAATGTACATAAATTGTATTTGAGCCCTACTGACAGTTCATATGTTGACACTATCGCACCTCAACCAGTATGATAGGCATGAACGACGACGACGACAAGACATGATATAAATGAAGCAAGCCAATCGTTGTCACATTAGTAGCTGAAAAAGAATTTGTCTGTCATATTTTTATTAAATCTCTATCGTTAAAGAAAATATAAAATAAAAAAATTACTGCAGGGTTTAACAAAATTACTAATATATAAGAGATGTAAGAGGATTATTAAACATATTTGATTGAAAATAAAATTTAATTAATAGGTTTATAAAACAATGCGACACTAAATAGTAAAATGACACAAATTCACTACGAACTTCTGATGAATGTCACGGGCTGTGTGAAAAGAAGTGTTTAGTTAAATATGCATATTTAGGTTTTTTCGATAGATGATACCGTTTTGTCTCACACTCCGAACATCCAAGCCCTGATAGCCACCAAACAGTGTCCCATTACTCAAAATGGCACTAGTTCGCGAAATTAACCTGGTTTTTTGATACAACAGAGCCTTCTCCTTCATTTGACCACAATAGAACTGATTCACAAATGCATATTCATGGAGACAAACCCAAAAACATGTTTAATCACTTTTGTCTCAAATTCCGAACATCATTTTGTCACTGACTCATATTCCGAAAAGTTTTGTCTCAAATTCCGAACAGCAAAAATGGGATCCTTGAAAAACTCACAACCCTTAAACTGCCGGACCGATACATATGATCGATATATTAAATTAAAGTCAATCACCCAGTCTTTTAGGAAAAATGTCATGCACGCAAAAAAAATGGATTTTGCTTTTGTGATTATTGATTGTATTTTTTTCTTATAGTTTACATAGTTTCGGGACCAAGGGCGCTATATCGATATCGAAACCTGTAAATGATGTCAAAAAGAAGTCTATAACCCAAAGAATGTCAGGATCTTGAATATTAAACTATTTATAACACTAAATTTCAGCAAATTCACATCCAAAAATGAAGTGTTCGCAGTTTGAATCATGCGTAGAACCTTGATTAAATTCCGAAACTAATTATCCTTTATCCTTTATCCTAAATATCCTTTTATTTGACCCGTTTATTGTAGTTTCTTACAATTTCCAGCATCTGACTTGTAAATAACACACAAAATAGTTGAAAAAACTACAAAAACTGGTAAACAACTATGCTTGTTTTTTAAAAAAAAAAATTTGCTAACGCAAACGTTACATCACTGGTCCTGACTGTCACCCTCTGCAAATGCTTAAAGTTACAAATTATAGGATGTATCGATACCTGTAAATGATATTAAAATGAAGGCCATAACCCAAAGAATTTTAGGGTTTTGATTATTCAATTATTTATAACATTAAAGTTAGGTAAATTTACATTTGAAAATGAAGTGTTCGGAATTTGAATCATGCGTAGAAACTTGATTTAGATTCCGAACGCTACTTCAATATTAAATTTAATGAAGATTTCTGCATGAATTTTTTTTCGCTCATTTATTGTAGGTTCATACATTATCTAGCTCTTAACATAAAAACAACAAACAAAATAGTTGAAACAGCTACAAAAACTGAAAAATGAACGATGCTTGTTTTTTATTTCATCATTGGTTCCGATTGGTTCCAAATGTCTAACATTACAAATTATAGGCTGCATCGATACCTGCAAATGATGTCAAAATGAAGCCCATACCCAATATACTGTGCTTTCATTATTCAACCATTCATAACACAAAAGTTCAGCAAATTTACATTTAAAAATGAAGTGTTCGGAATTTGACTTTGACTGTTCGGAATATGAGACAAAACGGTAAACCCGCGAGAGTGAGGATGAATCAACTATATCATCTCCTGTAAGCACAAACATCAATACCATTACGAAGATATTATAAAATACAATAGACGTGGAAACTACTTCATAATAATTATTGCCAAGCGCATCATCTGTCCTGAAGCTTTGATTATTCTACTGACATACTCTGAGATATCAAAGCAAGCTTAAGGTGGCCGTACACTGTTTGCCCGGAGGTCAAATATTTGATATTTTTTGACAGATAAGGTTTGATTTGATATTTGTACAAACACTATTTTGTTTGCTACTCTTCAATTTTCAACAGTAGTAAACAATATCAAACGCCGAACATGGAAAAAATCAACTGAAATATTCAAGGTAACCTAACCATATACCGACAGGTTCGAAGAACAGACTGAACAAATATTTTAGGCTTCCAATAATTGAATATTTGCTTGTCGTGTTTTGTGTAGAATATATTTGATCAGTACACGTTGGACAAAATTTATCTGTCAAAAAGAGTCAAACACCTGGCTTCGGTCAAACAGTGTATGAGCACCCTTAGACCATCCGTTGTAGCGGAGAGAAGTATGAGAGAATACAATACAGCCAAATAAAAACAAAGGCGTTAAAGAGAGCGAATCGGGAATATCGAGAAATGATCCCTCGTTGATAGCGTTACGTCGTTACGTTGTAGAATAATGGTGGTTCGAAGCGGTGAGGAAAAAAAAGTCACTTTCTCTCCCTCTCCCTCTCTACACCATTATGCTGTGGCACCGATGGCGGTGAAGAGAAGAGATGAAGAGAGCCTACACGCAACATATAGAATAGCCATTGGAATTATGAAATCCAAAATCACATCATGGAATAGTTAATATTAATTAAAAATTAAACTTAGCTTTGTTGTTCCACGATCCGAATCGTCGTTGGAATTATTGAAAGGTCCTCCCTGCTCGGCTCCTACATATTGGTGTGAATCATATGCATACAAAATTGCATTTTATTACAAAATACCAGGTTCCGGTATTCCTGGTTTCAAATTCATATACAGCCATTCCATGCCAAACCGATATAGTGGATCTCAGATTTTCGTGAAAAGTGGTAGTTTTGTTTTTTATCGCAAAACATTAGACCCGTTTTTTTATTTTTTCAGTATGGTGACCTTTTCCATTTTAGGGTTGTCCGAAAAATCTTTTTTTTTTCTTTTTCCAAAAATGATTTTTTTGAACTACTAGACCGATTCAGATGATCGACATATCAAATTGAAGCCAATCACCTGGTCTATTTTGAAAAAATACTACACCTGCAGAAAATTCGAATTCTGTTCTCGTTATTATTGATTGTATTCGTTTTTTATTGTTTTCGCAGTCTCCGGACCGAAGGTGCTATATTTTTCATTATTTTTTCTGGTAAGCTGAGGATTTTTCACATAACATATGTCGAAACCAGAGAGGCGTTTTTATTCGTTTTTGAGTTATAATTTTGCAATGTTAACCGATGATTTGAAAAAATCAATTTTGTTCCTCTTTTTTCCAACACAAAAATTCATAAGTTTTGATCTACTGGACCGATTCAGATGAACCACATATAAAATTAAAACCAATTAGATAGTCTATTTTGCAAAATTTTAGACTTGCGAAAAAGATGGATTTTGATTTCGTAATTATAGATTGTATTAGATTTTATAGTTTACATGGTTTCGGGACCAAGGATGCTATATTTTTTTATATTTTTTTCTTGAAAGCTGAGGGTTTTTACAAAACATATCTACAAAACATAGATGTGTTATTCTGCGTTTTTAAGTTATGATTCTTCAAAGTTATCATTTTTCCAGTCTTCGTTCTATATTTCTATGCGACTAGTAGGTCACAAGTTATTTTTGAAAAATGTCTTTTTTGGAAAAAAAAAATGGAAAAAGTCTATATTTCGGATCACCCTAAAATGAAAATGGGCACCCTAACAAAAAATAAGAAAAATACGGGTCTAATAGTTTGCGAAAAAAAACGAAACTGCCACTTTTTACGAAAATCTGAGAACCACCATATCGGTTTGACATGGAATGGCTGTATATTTGGGTGACAGCGGAAAAGGTCATGTCAAATTTCAAAAACCGTCCATGTACATTTTGTTTATTGGCCCAAAAATGATCTGTGCAAAGTTTCAGCTCAATCGGACATGATTTAGGGGTGCCTCAAAACGCTCGAGGTTTTGATTTTTTGATCCTCGAAAATCTTCCAAGGGGGGAGTAAATGAAATTTGGAAAATCGAATTTTTTTTCGATGCCAAAAAAAATGCATGAAACGTCGAAATCTGGTGTCATCTCGAAAAAAAAAATTTTTGGCCGAAAATTGACCTTTTGAGACTTAGCCTGAGTGGCCAAAAAATCAAAACTTTGAGTGCTTTGAGGAACCCCTAAATTATGTCCGATTGAGTTGAAATTTTGCACAGGTCATTTTTAGGACCATAAACAAAATGTACATGGTCGGTTCATTAAATTTTATAATATTTTTTTTCCATACCTTCATTGCCTCTCAGGCTAAGTACCAAAAGGACGATTTTCAGTCAAAAACTTTTTTTTCGAGATGACACCAGATCTCGACGTTTCATGCATTTTTTTTTTGGAAAATTCGATTTTCCAAATTTCATTTACTCCCCCCTTGGAAGATTTTCGAGGATGAAAAAATCAAAACTTTGAGCGTTTTGAGGCACCCCTAAATCATGCCCGATTGAGCTGAAACTTTGCACAGATCATTTTTTTGGGTCAATAAAAAAAATGTACATGGTCGGTTTTTGAAATTCGATGATGAAATTTTTTCCATACATCCATTGCCACCCTACTGTATACATATAGTTATGCTCGGATTTCACTTTCCACGTCCCAGACATTGATCCCAGATTTGCATTTCAAGTTCCATAGGCAAAACGCTACAGTTTCTTGATTCGGAATCCCAATTGTATTCTTATCTTCAAGAACAGATTCTGATTCGGATCTCTGTTGGCATATTCGGATTTCAGATGATAGATTCCAGAATTTCCCAAGAAACTAGATCAGGGATTCTTGAACTATTTCGGTCAAGAGAGATCCCTTTTCCAGAATGAAATCATACCAAAAATACAAAAATACCAAAAATTCTCTAGATTTTTTTTCTTATTCATAAAAAAAATAATTATGCCTGAAGGGCTTTAAATACAAACTTGCGTTAATTAAAAGGGATCGATTTTCAGACCTCCTTGACCACCGAAATCAGTTTTCAATCTCAAATATCGAATTAGGATTACTAAGGATTAATACAGGTCTAATACACATTTCTCGTTCTCAGATTCTCAATCAAGCTACGAAAAGATCTAAGATTCCGGATTGGTTTCAATTCTAGAGCCGAAATTGCAAACTTCACAGAATTATACAACAGAATGAAGAAGGAAAACCCAAAAAAATAATAAAAATTATAAGTTTTACTCTGAAGCTTATCAAAAATAAATCTAGAAAATGTTTCTTGATGAAACTTGGATATTATTCATGTGAATAGCACATCTGAATTTCACAACACAAATTTCTGCATAACTTGAAAAATAATCAAGAAAATGGAGCCAAATTTAGTATATGAAGGTTTTAGGGGGCAATAAATGTTTCTATGGTGGTTAGAAACTCCTCCCCCTTCTCTAAGGGGTGGCTACCATATGAATGAAACACAAATTTATGCATACCTCGAGAACTAATCAAGCAAACGAATCCAAATTTGGCATGTAGAGGGTTTAGGGGACAAGAAACGATTCCATGGTGGTTCAACACTCCTCCGCCTCTCTAAGGGGAGGCTGTCATACAAATGAAACACAAATTTCTGCATAACTCGAGAACTAATCAAGCAAACGAAACCAAATTTGACATGTAGAGGTTTTAGGGTGCAATAAATATTTCTATGATCGTTAGACACTCCTTCCCCCTCTCTAAGGGGGGGCTGCCATACGAATGAAACACAAATTTCTGCATAACCAGCAGAAACTAATACTAATCAAGAACTAATGAAGTAAATCGAGCCAAATTTGGCATGTGGAGGTTTCTATCGTGATTCAACACTCCTCCCCTCTCTCTAAGGGATAGTGGGGGGGGGGGCTACCATACAGATGAAGCATAAGTTTCTGCATAACTCAAGAACTAATCAAGCAAATGGAACCAATTTCGGTATATGGAGGGGGCAATACACGTTTCTATGGTGGTTTGACGCTCCTCCCCCCTAAGGGGGGGGGGGGGGGCTTCTGCATTACTAGAGAGTCAATCACGCAAACGGAACCAAATTTGGGATGTAGGGGTTTTTGGGTACGAGAAATGTTTCTATGTTGGTATGACACCCCTCCCTCTTCTGGAATAGAGGGGGGTTCCAAAAAATTAAAACATATTTCAATCAAACATATTCCAACCAAACATAACAGTTGAAAAATTTTCGGAAAACTCTGAAAAAAAAGGGGAAAATTTGCGAAAATTCAATTCCCGTATGTTCTACATTTTCATAGTGACAAGCGTTGATAATCTATTTGATGTTTGCGCTAACGAAATTGATCTTTGTTCGAAGGTGGAAATTGATCCTAATGTGATAAAACTTACTCCTACAGCTTCTTCTATCTAAATAAATATAAATGGATCGCCGAATGTGTTGATAAGAGCAAAACTCGAGGAAGGAATTGGCCGATTTAGGGCTGTCTTTATTTTCTCATATTTTCTGTATCAAACATTTATTCCATGTAACGGAGAAACATGTTATTTGCAAGTGGTTGGAAAATCTTGAACGAGAATTATGTCTGAAAATAATTCCCTAATAATAATATTATAATGACGAGTTTTGGTAGAAGTTCTAGGAATTTTATAGTAAAAGGTAATTTTAAAGGGTAGATTAGAAGATCAATCAATGAAAAGCTCTGCGATTGGACCCATGAACGTGCGCTTAGTAAGAAAACGTGAATGTGATAACGAAAAATAAATTTTGGGCGGGACGAAGTTTGCCAGGTCTGCTAGTATTATATATAAATGTTATGTTATATCCTTCACATATTTTGAATTACTTATGGTGTGATCCAGACTCTACTAACCGATTGGGAATATCATAGTTCGGATTACACATTTGAAACTCGAGAATTTGTCAAAGTTTGCAGTTGTAATAATGTAAAATTTTCGAAATCTCCAGATCAGTGCAACCTAATTTATGTAAATCAATTTTTTTTCTGTTAGGATTAAATTGCGATGTGGGCTAATGATTTAAAAACTTGCTACGTCTCGTGCATGTTCATAATTCAAATGAAATATTTACTCTCATAAATTGGAGCCCAAAAATAAACCGAATCAGCAATCACCCGCACCAGGCAATGATTGGCAGGGCCAAAATTCGCACGTACGATGAACCATTCTGTTATAAACGTTTCTATCGGATTACGCTACATCACATCTCTCATTTTCGCCCCCTACACTTCAACTCTTCAGGTTCGCTTCCGCTAGTATGGTGAGATGAACCAGGTAAAATAACCACCACCATAAATCTGTCTGGAGGCGACGGACATAACGAACATTAGGATTAAAGGGTGTGTCACATCAAATTGCATCACGGAAAAAACGCTGTAGAAATTTAATTTTTAGGAATTATATCTTCAGCTTACGCTTATAATCATATAAGAGTGTATAGATCACGTTGGCCATGCTTCACTGTCAATTTTTCGTAAATTTGGAAAAATGTCGTCGAACGAAAAAGAGCGTCGTGAATTAATCCTGTGCACTCATTTCGAGAATCCGGAGTTGTCACATCGGGACATCGGTAAGATGCTGGGAATCGTCCAATCCACGGTCAGCAGAGTACTAAAACGATACTTCGAGAACCTAACCATCGACCAGAAGGTGAAGAACGGCAAAAATGGATGCTCCGTCAGTGAAAAAGATCACAAGCGCGTAGTTAAGCAGTTTAGACTTGATCCGAGAAGTTCGGTCCGGGATGTCGCCAATAAGCTGAATTTGTCAAGTTCATTCGTCCAGCGGATCAAGCAGCGGGAGGGCCTGCGTACATACAAGGTTCAGAAGACTCCTAACCGCGACGAAAGGCAAAACATGGTGGGGAAGACGCGAGCCCGGAAGCTGTACACCGAAATGCTGACGAAGCCGCATTGCCTGGTAATGGACGACGAAACCTACGTCAAAGCGGACTTTCGTCAGCTGCCGGGCCTGTTGTTCTTCTCCGCAGAGGACAAATTCAGCGTTCCGGAGGAGATTCGCAAGCAGAAACTATCCAAGTTTGCCAAAAAGTACATGTTGTGGCAAGCGATCTGCTCTTGCGGAAAGCGGAGCGCCCCCTTCGTGATGACCGGCACGGTAAACGGGTAGGTTTACCCTGAGAGAGAGGAGCCAGCTGAATGACAGATAGATTGTTTTCTTCTTATTCTTCTTACGCATCATCATCAAGAAAATTCCAATCTGACAATTTCAATCAAGCAAGTTGTTGTCATTCATTTGTGAGAAAAGTGTTCAAACTTGACGTGAACCTTTGTTTGTGAGTACTTTTGTGCGTTTTTATCCCCGATTTGATTTTTGACGTAGGACTGCGTCTAACAGAAATATATGGGGGGTATAAAAAGGATCATCTAGAAAATAATAAAAGATGTACCAGGTCAGCCCATATCATGGCTTCCATCAGCATCGGCCCATTCCAACATTTTTTTTACTTTTGATAATTTCGATATAGTTGTTCTATAGAATTATTTCGATGATTACTAAAACAATATCCGAAATAAGAAGCAAACTGTTTTTTTTATGATTTGTTTGTCGGTGGAGATCTTTTGTGAATTTATGGGTGTTTTGGGCTCATTTTTGACTTTTTCCGATCTTTCATTCAGTTTTCGCGAATTCTTTCATTCTTTCATTCATTTTTTCACTGGTTCCAGTTTGATTTATTGCTGCAAGCTCAGTGAATCGATTTTTGCAATGTGGGCGATGATTGTATATTCTCCGATGCAATTTGAATATGCAACATATGTGGAATATATAAAATAAGTGCTAATCTTCCAATTAAAAGAGTTAACATTGATTTCTCTCAGGTGCATTTTGAGGGAATTTTGTTTGTGTCCGATGGAAATAATAATAGGTTGACTAAAAAGGATGCTGTGTCTGCAAGGCAGTGATCACGATTCGGATGAAGATGAGAATTATCCTACCAGTCTCTCGTCATCTTTGCCATGATATTCCTGCCCATCACTGATGGACCATTCATATGCAAATTTTAAATTTGACATGCAGGTCGCTAATCAAGGCAATAGTATCACTGAAGATCCAATCGAATTGACCGATAGTGAAGGTGAACCAATTGGTCTTGTCCACAAAACTAAAAGGGTCAAGATTCTTTCTCCCCTTTATGTGTGATTTAATCTGTATACCATTTCCCATAGACAACATAACTGTCGCTTCCAAACAGTCTACATAAATGCAGCGCTCACTCTGCTCTCCCTCACAACACCCACTTCCCTTTTGTGACATTGATGAGTGAACATTGTTTGTGTGAGTGTCGAGCCGGAGTGAATTGTCTTTCTCAAGATTCATTGTACTCCTAATAAGTGCTCGAAAGATGTAATCTTACGTTGATCGAATAAATTACAAAAATAATGTATTTGGCCGCGGTATTTGATAAACTCTTTCTAAAAAGAACTGGATTTGATTTGCTGAAAACACTATCTTGTTTTCTCTCGTGTTGTGCGTTATGTGTGGCTATGGTAGTTTTTTTCGAAGCTGCTACTGATTTCTATGACTTCGGCGTTATCGGCTTGCATGCAGCGATTTTTGAAGATTTGTTTGACTTTTGCTTTCGGGCAGCCACACCAGCAGTATCAGCAGCTTTCTTCTTGCTGGTCGCCTTCTTCACAGTAGCAAGTTTGGTTTTTTTTGCATCAGTAACTGTTCCAAAATGATGTACAGCAATTATAATTGAGTGGATTTCCGAGCTGGCACCTTATATACCTTATATACAGATTTTTGTGATTTCAATAGCTTGCTTTCAAAGCAATTTTTTAGCTATTGAAACAAGTTTTTGGATCAATAAGTAACACACATATAACGCGTAGACATTTTATGCTTCGAATGAAGCGCTTATCATTACATTTATTTCAACCGGCGAAGAGGTTTTATTGCTCAAAATCTTGTTTCCCCAATGTAACACTCTTGTGTTCGAAGCTTTGAACTTACACCCCAGTATAGAAATGAAAGATGTAGTCCGACGTCAAAATTAATTTCACATAAAATGTCTTGCAAAAAAATGTCATGTTGAAATTTTCTACATATTTCAATACTTCCCCTTGGTTCACTGTGACTGGTTCGCGCTGACATAAGGGTGATCACAACAAAAGCGAGCTGGCTCCTCTCTCTCAGGGTTTACCTTAAGGAGTGCCTACAGAAGCGCTTACTACCACTATTGAAGCAGCACGAGGGCCCGACCATCTTCTAAGGACTATTCAAAGGACGTGTTGGAGTGGTACGAAGCCAACGGGGTCACCTTCGTGCCAAAGGAAATGAACCCGCCCAACGCGCCGGAGCTTCGCCCAATAGAGAAATATTGGGCGTTTATGAAGCAGGCCCTCTGGGAGAACCCAAAGTTTTCAAATCGGAGGCGGACTTCAAGAGAAAATGGATTTCTGTTCAAAAAAAACTACAACCTACAATCGGTCTACTGGGCGAATTTCTACAGCGTTTTTTCCGTGATGCAATTTGATGTGACACACCCTTTACCTGACTTGCACATATGTCCTCCGGAGCGGAGCGGAGATCACAATGCTTGAATTTATCAAGGAAGCGCAGGAACGTGCCCCATAAGTGTATGCCTTCGGGGTAGAGTCTCTTTGATGAGAAACGATTTAGAGTTTAGATACCGGCAGCAGACGTGACATCCACAACAGCACAGATGGGGTCTCTCCACTTGACTTCCGAGCTAAAATGCTGCTCTCTCTCTCTCTCTCTCTCTCTCTCTCTCTCTCTCGAAAGGCAAATTGTATTATTTTTATCGTTTCCCAAGGATTTGTATAGACCGCAATCGAAACAATATTGCAGTCCAGCTGGATTCGACGATTGTGGGGATGTGAGGATGGGATGGAGCA
This sequence comes from Toxorhynchites rutilus septentrionalis, assembly GCF_029784135.1. NCBI lineage: Eukaryota > Metazoa > Arthropoda > Insecta > Diptera > Culicidae > Toxorhynchites > Toxorhynchites rutilus. The sequence continues at coordinate 67,506,956 of NC_073746.1, read as the reverse complement.
ATGTACGTACCTTCGATTGCAACGATTTTCGAATCGACCTTCCATCTCAACTCCGTTCTCGTTTTATCGTGGAACCATCGAAACGTAAATAATATTACAACAGCATAACATAGTGAGTGGTACCCAAGTGTGGTCTGATATGTAGATGAGTAGTTATGATGGGGGATGAGAGGCGAGAAGTCGTCATGTACCACACTTGAGGGTATCTGGTCCCGACTCAAGTGGTTTGGAATAATTTAAACTATATCAACGAGCACTTCATAAATCAAATGCCCATCAGATGTTAACCACCGCACTTGAGATAATTAATGACAGCCGTTTCCATATGTAAAATTATTTCATTTACAGGAAGTTAAGATAAAAATGGCTTGGCAACAACATAAATTTAAGCACATCCCTGTCACTCTGAGTCAATCAGCCAGGAAAAGCCACAATAAGCTTCCATCCTCCCCCCGGGATGTAAATAATGAACAAACTTTGTGTGGTTGGCGAATATTTAAATTGCAGTGAGCAAATATACACACAAACAAGCACACACACACACACGTTCGTTGTCATTTTGGATGACCGCATCTTCCCCAGAAGGGCAAATGATGATTGTGTTGCCATTTCGCTTCACACGCAAATATTTCACTTGCTTGCGTTCGGTCGGGTTTTTGGGGCCGGGTTTTCCACATGACGTTGCGCTACCTGATGTCGGTTCCCGTCGCCGTCGTTCCCAGTGGATACTATTTTCGGGCGGCGATAATACGATGAAATTGGAGGCATTGATCGGATATGCGATAACAAAATAGCCATTAGTGGATTCTGGCCGACCGAGCGGCGCATCCTTTGGCAGTTTCGGTCGTGCGATGGTCGGTTGAGCGCGAAAGTGCTCCGGGATGGTCAATCTGCGCTAGGGTCGGAAAAGTGGGATAAAAATAGCATGCGACGGTCGTGATTTATCGTGAATCAGGTGTGTGAGTGCTTGTGTCGTACAGGGGTTGGTCCATTAAAATCGTTTCATGCCATGTCTGTTAAATTGTGACACAACCGATAATTGACATCAACTGTAGGATTGTCAATGCATTAATTCGAAGCGCCAATCATCGTAAGACTACAATTAGCAAAATCCTTTCTGCACAAAATCCTTTCTCCGAATCCGAAAGATGATTACCGTAAATATTGTATTTCTCGGGTTCCCTGATCCGACCAACTTGAACGTGCGAACAAGCACAATGCCATCCTGCCATCATAATCCTCAGAGCTATTGTGGAATACGAAAGGAAAGAAATCGGATGGAGAAGAAAGGCAACGTATTCATTTTTCTTCCATTCCGGGAGCTGGGAAATATTCATGGCTTCGGAAAAAACACGGATGACTGCGCGCTACACAAGCTGCTCACGGGAGTTACTCCCGTCAAATCTCCCCACAGCAGGGCCTCTATGGGTAAATAATGCAAAACCCTATCCTTGGGGGGGTTGGAAAGGGTTGGTGGTTCATAAATATTAAAAGACATATTTTCAACGAGACAATGCATTTATCAATAAGCGCGGAGATTTGGGAAATGAATATCGATATCGGATTACCTTCGAGAAGTGAGTTTATGGTGGGATGGGAAATGAAAATGGAAAATTGCATTCGTGTAATCTCCGAAAGTTTTTAATATAATAATGAACTTATAGTAAGGACGAGTAATGGAGTAATATACAGCCATTCCATGCCAAATCGATATAGTGGTTCTCAGATTTTCGTGAAAAGTGGTTGTTTTATTCTTTTTCGCAAAATATTACACCCGTATTTTTTTCTTTTTTTCATTAGAGTGCCAATTTCCATTTTAGGGTGGCTCGAAAAATCAACTTTTTCCGCTTTTTTTTTTCCAAAAATGACGTTTTGCCTTTCTGATTTTTGGATATGTTATATAAAAAAATCTCAGCTTTCAAGAAAAAATATAAAAAATATATAGCGCCCACTAGCCCAAAGCCATGCAAACAGTAAAAAACAAATACAATCAATAATTTAAAAAACAAAATCCATTGTTTGTTTAAAGTATGATACTTTGCAGTGTTTTGCAGTGTTTGAATTGAATGATAATAATATCATGCAAATGGAAGCAGCTAGAGCTTTTATATATAAAAAGAAAGGCAAACTTAATAAAACAGATGAAGATTTCATTTGATAGAAACACGCTCTAATAATCGGATAATAGATACATTAGCAGAAGAAGTAGCAGAATGAGCTGAAAAAATATAGTGCGCATCAAGTTAAAAATTACTAAGAATGAACAACTTGCATTTTATAAAAGTGATTAAGGTTTTTCATTTGAAATTTATTTTCGAGTAAGATTTTTTGACGTTGTACCGTTTTCTCATATTTCGAACACTTAAGCTTTGCTGGCCATTAAACAGTGTCTCATTACTCAAAATGGTACTCTTTCGCGAAATCAATTTGATTTTTGGATACAATAGAGCCTTCTTTTTCATTTGACTAACATAAAATTGATTCACAAATACATATTCATGGTGAAAAACTAGAAATATGTTTAATCACTTTTGTCTCGAATTCCGAACACCATTTTTGTCACTGACTCATATTCCGAACACTTTTGTCTCCAATTCCGAACAGCAAAAATGCAATTTAAAAAAAAAAATAACTTTTAAACTACTGAACCGATTCATATGATCGATATATCAAATTAAAGTCAATTAGCTAGTCTTTTTCGGAAAAATATTATGCTCGCAAAAATTGGGTTTTGCTTTTGTAATTGTTGATTGTATTTGTTTCTTATAGTTTACATGGTTTCGGGACCAAGGGCGCTATATCGGTATCGATACCTGTAAATTATGTTAAAACGAAGTCTATAACCCAAAAAATGTCAGGGTTTTGAATATTAAGTTACTTATAATATTAAAGTTCAGTAAATTCACATTTAAAAATGAAGTGTCCGCAATTTGAATCGCGCGTAGAAACTTCATTCATATTCCGAACACTAAGTTTAATGAAGATTTCTGCATAAAATATCATTTTATTTCATCCATTTGTTGTAGATTCTCACCATTTCTAGCACTTAACATGAAAACAATAAACAAAATAGTTGAAAAAACTACAAAAACTGAAAAATTAACGATGCTCGTTTTTTACAGAATTTGCTAACGCAAACATTTTATTATTGGTTTTGTCTAATATTATAAATTATGTATCGATACCTGTAAATGATGTCAAAATGAAGCCTCTACCTCAAAGAATGTCTGTTTTTTTCATTTTTCAATTATTTATTACATAGAAGGTTAGTAAATTTCCATTCAAAAATGAAGTGTTCGGAATTTGAGACTGTTCGGAATATGGGACAAAATGGTATTTACAATGTTATAGCTCATTGGTTATCTAACAACTTTGGTGTATATTTTATTTTTTCAGACATCTAGATATCGGGTTATGGTTTTCGCAAAAAAAGGTTAATGATCATGTTAATGTTAATGGATGTATGTTGATGTATAAAAATCACTTGTAATTAAAAATGTTCATCTGAGAATAAAAACTGTGACTTTAGGCATCTGCCGCCATATGTAAGTTTAAAAAAAATCTGACAATTCATGTTGCTGATCATATGATATATACTAAAAAATCATCATGATTGAATAAATAACTTTCAATTGGTGAGATAGGCTTTGAGAATGACAGAAACAAATAAAAAAGTTGATTAAAAAAAAAACAGTCCTCGGTTTACATTCTGTCAAATATATATCGGGAATTTGTAACTTCAAATATTCTCGTTGAATTCTTTTCTTAATATTTTTTTACGACTATAAGAAAAGTCGTAGCACGACTAGTGCCAAAAGTTCTCAATTATCTTCAAAAAATTAATCGCGATCAAGGGGCTGGAGACATGCTCGAGCGATCAAAGTCAGAATTCTGATGGTTTGTTCGTTGGAAAAAATGTATTGTTTCAGAAGGGGCTAATGTTGGAGGCAATAATATAGATTTAGATGATACATAAAGAATTTTCTTTAAAAATGCAACTTCCCGTTCTATATTTGACAGAATGTATACTATGTGGATCACGCAATCGATTCTTATGCGGTCGCAATCAATCTACGAAATGGTATTTTTAGAGTTGAATCAGTACAGCATTCCACGCATATCATTCGAGCAAACAAAAAAAAAAACGAGAGTCAAGCGATGAATAATGTTTAATTGGTACAAACAATTGCATGCAGCTGAGCTGAGCTGCACAGGAAATCTCATCGGCATACACCACCGAGATAATTGAATCATAAAGTCAGTTTCCAACAGTGGCAGCAGCCGCGGCGGCATCTCCTCTTTCTCGCACCACACATAAAAAAATGCAAATAATGAACGATAATGAGCGAACCGTAGTGGAGTGGTGTTGAAATGGTTGGATTTTATCGCGTATGGGTTTACAACAACGCCTGGGCGTGGCGCTTCCTTGGCGTGAGATATCCGAGCATACAATGTTGTTTTGAGTGCGCTTCGGGGGCCGGGGTTTTGTTGAAATCTGGCCGCAGTTATTATAAAAACAAGCGGTACAACAGATAGTTAACCACAGGTGTAGCTTCTGGGCATCTGTGTGATAAGCGGCGCAGGTAGGTAGCGGCCCAACAACTTTCGGCTGCTGTTTGTCCGATAATTTGTGGGGAAAATCTTTTTACCTAAAACGAGAAGAAAGAAAGTTGAAATTAATTCACTGCTGTGTGATGTTTCCAGTTGAGGAAAAAAAACAATTTGACGTGCGGCGAAAAAAAGCATAATTTACATCGTTTTTGTACTCATTTTAACTTGTACCTCGGATGACATTAAAAACACGAACGTTACGAGTAATTATGTTCTCAAACAAAGTAATGTCCTCGCACAACAAGTACCCACAATACGGAAAACACCGCGGAAAGCAAACAAACTTTCTGTCGCCTTCGTGCCTCCCGCTCCTTCCGAGAGCACACGGATTGCTCAGGCAGTGTCGGCGGGCCGCAGATTTTCCGCCCTTCTCGATGCCACGAAACGTGACATTTCTGCAGAAATACGTCGATATTTATTGCGTCCCATGTCCCGAGCAGCAAGCTCGTGAATTACAAAATGGAAACACGTTCCAGCTGCCATTTCGCGCGGCGAGTGAAAAGCGAGCGTGACGCGGATTTACGTTCGCATTGTGTCTACTTTATGGATTGGTCACAATTGAGTGCTCTTCCCAGGCGCTGCCTTCCACTTTGTTCTGCCCTCCTTTCTTCGAGAAGATCCCACGGAGATGATGTTGTTCATAAATATGGCCCCGCGACAATTAGTCGTATGACAAAATAGCACTGACCGAGGCACGAAAATCCACGAAGTCATGGGGAATGAGATCGTTAATTAGAATAATATTTAGCGGACCGGGAGGAAGTTTTGCATTTGAATGAAGGTTGGATGTTCGAGGCGTAGACCTAAATTGTAAAGCTCACGCTCGGATCAGAAGGTGGGCGTGAAGTGGCGCAACAGAGACTACGGCACAAATGTCCATTTGTGGACTCTGGTCGCCAATACGGGAGCGTTACATCCCATCGACTGATTGCCAAGTGATCTACAAATTATGCCAATAAATCAGTTTCAATGCGAGTTATAATGATTTATTCAGCGCTTCAATTACCGGCGAGTGGGTGGGCGTCGAAAAAACACGTTCGGATGACGCATGATTTGCTAATAGCGATCTGTATGCAGTGGAGCGAACTCAAATCGATTCGGTAATTTAATAACCCTGGCGGCGATGATGATGATGACTGATGATAATTGAAAGATGGTGGAATAATTGGAGCGGGATTGCGATTAATTGCCGATCAATGCTTGATTTAGCTGCTGGTCGTTGATTTCCATATTATTAACGGTGAATTGATCCAGTGGGAAATTGAGACCCGATTATGGAAGCGAGTTTAGTGCGACTATATGGAAGCAGATTATTAAATTCAGCACCAGCATGGTTGACCGCTCGTAGCAATACACCCAGGGTGTTGTTTCGCGGGGGAAAAAAATAAAAAAACCGCGTAAAAAAATCCGAGTTAATTGGAATATCCGCGTAAAAAAAGGTATTAAAAATTGTAAGGGGTTGTATCTAGGACACGACCGCATATTTTCGACGTAGAACTACGCAATTATATTATGCAATCCACTTGTGTACCACTTGGAATATTATTTTAGAATTCATCGAAATTTTTGTAATAGATTATGTTTTTCGTTACAAATAAATTTGATAAACGATACGTTTGATATGATGCCTAGGACTACCGAAATATTTGAACGGAAAAATTGTTAAACGACCATTGTCTTCTACATTTCCCTCTGAAATTATTGCACATCTCATGTTTACGTAGTTCTTGAACCGCGAAAGTGCATTCACCTCTAGTATCTGAAAAGACGATTTTCCCAGGCTTCTCAGTTTAAAAGCACGTTTTAGGGAAACATATTCCGGTCTGCACAACGACAAGCGAGTACAAAACTATTCAACACCAAAAATAACCCCCGACTTGCATGTTTTGACAAAGCAGATTCCCCCGGGCACATCGATTTTAAAGTCCGTGTTAGGGAAATACAGCTTGGTGGGAACAAAAATTCCCTCGACTTGCATGTATATTCGCAAAGCGAATTTCCACAGGTATGTCGATTTTGAAGTCTGTGTTGCTGTTGTAGATCGGGCCAATCAAAACTTTACAGTTAGGCCGTGTAGATAACGCTTGACATTTTACAGTTATTCAATTGTTCATCTCATGAAAAATAACATTTTATTAATTGTGGTAGACGCGTAGAAATATTTCTTATCAACTGATGCAAACACCCTTCCGATCTGTTAACACTCCTATACTCGCGCATTGGTCTGTCAGACCGAGAAATCAATAATTCGTTCATTTATCAGAAAATATCAACACTACGACTTTGCAATTCTCTCTAGCTTCGTTATTCGTTGTTCGTCATCGTTTAGCGTATCGCATGTGTTGGTAGAAAAGAGACGTGTACCACTTTTTAACACTTTCGGTCTGACACACCGACGCGAGTATAGGAGTAACTTTTTTGGACAAGTGCCTTTTTTCATATTCTACAATATTGTTGAATGAAATGTATAAATTAATGCTAGTGGCGTGGAATATTTATTGAATATAATGCATAAGATCAATAACGGACTATTCTTATTTCATTTCAGTCCCTTTTGTCACCGGATTGAGCGGATCCATATATTAACTATTCGTCGATATATTCATCGTTTCATACGTTTAAAAGTAAAATATAAAAGTTTAAAAGCAAAATATAAATGTTTGACTTTCGTACGGTTATTCGCTAAATATAATGGTCATACATATACACACTTGTGAAAGGATTTCACTTGTGGAAGAATTGTAAACAGTAGACTATATACTAATCGGTGGCTTATGGTAATTTTTAACAGGTACAGTGGGGATATTTTTTTTTATAATGGAGAATATCGACAAGAAGAATAAAAGGAAAATCCTAGAAATCCTTTTATATTATCTTTTTATGTCCCATCTAAAAATAGGCATTATATCTTAGTTTCCCAAGAATACAGAGACAAAGAATATTAGAAATATGCAAACTTTATATTACAGAACCTTTATCATCTGGTAATTATCTAGAAGGTCGTTATACATTCTTCTCTTCCATTAAACGACCCGAAAAACACGCAACAACTGCATGAAATGTAAAAAAAATGTTTGTTCCGAGCATATTAATAACAGTGAAAAACTCGAATTTCGTTATTTGTGTTGGATTATCAAAAATTACTCTGTTTTAAGGAGACTGAATTAGATGACTATTAAAACATAATAAAGACGAAGAAAACATATTTTTTGGAGTTTTTTCATTCAATCATACCCTGTTCTTCAAATTGATGGCAATAAAGCCTGAAAAGTACACAATGGCAACATTACAGAGAAGTTCAATTTTTGGTCTGTGACACCGTGCTCGAGTATACGTGTTATGATTTTGCACACGAGTACAGGAGGGTTAAATAAAATATTGATGCATTCATAACAAGCAGGGTTGCCATTTGCAGGTTGGGATTTCTTGGAAAACAAAAGCATCATTTTTATAGACAAACATGATTCCTGTCGCTTCATTTCTTTATCAGCATCGACTCTTCGTCGACGTCGACGTTGTGGGCATCAACTTTTATAGTTTCTGGAATACATAGCATTTTTGTATGGAGATGTCTGAAAAATTAAACATTACATAACATTTCTGTGTGTCTCGCGTTAGACGTGTTCTCGATATATTTATAAATAGAAAAAAAAGTTTGCAGATCATGTATATCGCGGTAACTTATATATAAAAATGTTACGAGTTAAATATTAATAGTAATTTTGCAAAGAAAACATGAAAAAGTTGTTGTTGGAAAAACTTTTTCCATGCCCATCTTCCGATGTATGTGTGACTTATTGGATATTGTGAGGGCTATTAACATCTGTTTTTTTTTCAGAATTAAAAAAACATGTTTTTGAGAAAAATCAATTTTAATTTTCAAAAAAAAAATTCAATAAGTCTTTTTAAAAATTTGTTTGATATTTTTTAATTGAACTTCTTCTAGTTTTTGAGATAAGATTTATCGAAAAAAAAATGAAATAAGTTCAATATTTCACAAAAATGTTTCGCTCAAAAGCTATAAGAGCTACAAAATTTTGGATAGAGAAAGAAATGTAGGGGCTTAAATAATGCATATTTTGAAAACATATTTTTTGGAGTTATTTCATTTAATCATACCCTCTTCTTCAAATAAATGCCAATAATGTCTGAAAAATACACAATGGCAACATTACAGAGAAGTTCAATTTTCGGTCTGTGACATCGTGCGCGAGTATACGTGTTATGATTTTGCACGCGAGTACAGGAGGGTTGAATAAAATATTGATGCATTCATAACAAGCAGGGTTGCCATTTGCAGGTTGGGATTTCTTGGAAAACAAAAGCATCATTTTTATAGACAAACATCATTCCTGTCGCTTCATTTCTTCATCAGCATCGACTCTTCGTCGACGTCGACGTTGTGGGTATCAACTTTTATAGTTTCTGGAATACATAGTATTTTTGTATGGAGATGTCTGAAAAATTAAACATTACATAACATTTCTGTCATTCCTCGCTAACAACTTGATGGAGCTGGATGTGCTATTCATCACTCCTCAAGCATTGTTCTCGAAGTTTTTTTTTCTCTTCTCCCCAACGAGTTGGTTTTTTTTTTCTCGTGTGTTCTGTGGTGAATTAGTGCCCAAAGTGCCCAAAGCAGCCAGAACCGAGGAAGCAGCGCCTCTGCAGTGGTCTGGATCGGCGTCTGTAGTGGATCAATAACCATAACGGCATCGTCAACACGTGGTTGACAACAATAACAACAATCAGTTGAGTACAACAATAACTTCTGCTATTGTGTTGTCTCCGTAGCGCGTGACTTTTGTGTCTCCCTTAATAGGGTAACAGAGCGCATATCGGAACAACAAATTTATGTGATTATTTTTATTTTATTTAAGTTTTTTTTTTTTACAAGTGAGATAAAAAAATTGTAAAGATAATAATCGTTCGTTCTAAGAATGGAGGAGGGTGGGGGTCTAGACATGGACATTTCAGACTCCCCCTCGCTTGCTCAAGCAGGGTGTAGTAAGTCCCTTAAACGGACTCCTATGCCCGAAGATTCTTCTTCTGGGGACGAGTCAACTCACACTACCAAGCCCCCCTCCAAAAAAAAGATTGCAAACCTTTCCCCTGATTCCTCCAATACTTCCACCCAATCATCGACATCCCTTCCCCCCTCTGATGTTACTGTCCCCACTCAAACCTTGTCCTCGAATTCCTCTCCTATTGTTTCCGCTCCCCGTGTCAGGGTTTATCCGGACGATGCGCCTGACGCTGGTCCTTGGGTTGTTTTTTTCCGGCCCAAACCTAATGGTAAAGCCTTGAGGGTCGTACAGATTATGACAGATCTGAAAAGATACACCTCTGTTTCGGAAATTTGCAAAGTAAGACCGAACAAACTGCGAGTTGTCGTGACTAACCGAAAGGACGCGAACGATATTGTTGCTGATAAGCATTTCATCCTCGAATATCGAGTTTTTATTCCCTCCCATAACGTAGAAATTGGGGGCGTTATATCTGAAACGGGTCTGACGTGCAAAACTATAGAAAGTATGGGAGTTGGCAGGTTCAAGAGGCTTCCTTCGATGGAAGTCAAAATCTTGGAATGTCGCCAACTTGGAAAAGTTACCCAGGAAGGAGTAGAAAAGAAATTTACGCCGTACGACTCGTTTCGAGTCACTTTTGCTGGTGCCGCCCTCCCTGACTACGTTATGGTGGACAAATTGAGGCTGCCGGTGCGACTCTTCGTGCCAAAGCCCATGACTTGCAACAAATGCAAGTCAGTTGGTCATACAGCAGCTTATTGCGCCAACAAGGAGCGCTGTGCCACATGCGGAGAGCAACATGAGGGGAAATCCTGCAGTGCGACTGAGCATAAGTGTCCATATTGCGGGGGATCCCCACACGTGCTCTCAGCTTGTGAAACTTACAAGAGTCGCTGGGATAAACAAAAGCGCTCTTTGAAGGAACGCTCGAAAAGCACTTTCGCGGATATCTTAAAGGGCGCTTCCCCACTGGCTCAACAACAACCATTACCAACAAACAATGTCTTTGCTTCACTGCCAGTTGACGAATTGGAAGCGGATACAGCTAACGAGGGCACACCGTTTATTTTCAAAGGGAATTCCCGGCGCAAAAATGTGTCCACTCCCAAAGTTCAACGACAAGTCCCATCGGTGGTACCCCATGTTAGCTTGCCTAAAATATCGAGTGCAGCGGACAAGCAAAATCAGGTTCCTCCTGGCTTCCGTGGGAATAGTTCACCTTCGAACGACCCAGCACTCGAGGGGACATCAAAAACCCCAACTGTCCCTTTTTTTGCGTCCAGCTCAACTTCCCAATCGGGATTTATAAAGTTGACTGACCTTGTGGATCAAATCTTCACGTGTTTTAATGTTTCCGATTCCATCAGAACCATTGTCATCTCAATGCTTCCAGTACTAAAGACAATTTTGCAACAATTGATGCAAACATGGCCCCTCCTTGCAATGATTATCTCTCTTGATGTCTAATTTGAATAGAGAGGTCGGAGATATCACTGTTTTACAGTGGAATTGTCGTAGTCTTATCCCTAAATTGGATGCATTCAAATTTTTAATTCATAAGTTCAATTGTGATGTTTTTGCTCTGTCCGAAACTTGGCTTTCTTCGCGAGATGATCTCTCTTTCCACGATTTTAATATTATACGCTTGGACCGTGATGACAGATACGGAGGGGTGCTATTGGGGATCAATAAGTGCCACTCATTTTTCCGAATTGACCTTCCACCTATTGGAGGGATCGAAGCTGTTGCTTGTCATGCAAACATTAAAGGCAAAGACCTCTGTATTGTCAGCTTGTATTGGCCTCCGAGAGCTGCGGTTAGCCGCAAACAACTTGTTGACATGTGCTCACTCCTTCCTGAGCCACGATTGATCTTGGGAGACTTCAACTCTCACGGAACTGCCTGGGGGGAACAGTACGACGACAATCGTTCATTGTTGATATATGACCTTTGTAACAGCTTCAATATGACCGTTTTGAACACTGGGGAAACAACACGTGTGCCTAAACCTCCTGCTAACCCAAGTGCTCTTGACCTCTCGCTTTGCTCGAATTCACTATCGTTAGATTGCAAGTGGAATGTAATCCAGGATCCCAACGGTAGTGATCACTTGCCAATCAAAATTTCCATCACCATTGGGTCGAATTCTTCTGAATCTATAAACATGGCATATGACCTCACAAGACACATTGACTGGAAAAAATATGCGGACGCGATTACTCTAGCCATCAATTCCAGAGATGGTTTACCTCCATTGGAGGAGTATAACTTCCTTTCTCGTTTGATCCATGACAGCGCGGTTCGCGCTCAAACGAAACCCATCCCAGGTTCCACCATTCACCGAAGGCCTCCCAATCCATGGTGGGATAGCCAATGTTCAAAGCTTTATGTAGAAAAATCGAATGCATTTAAAGCTTTTCGGAAACGAGGAACCATTGACAATTTTCAAACGTATTTAGACCTTGAAAATCAATTTAAAAACTTGATCAAAGGTAAAAAACGTGCTTATTGGCGAAATTTCGTGGGAGGTTTGTCACGAGAAACGTCAATGAAAAAATTATGGAAAGTGGCTCGAAACATGAGAAATCGCTCTTCATCGAATGAAAGCGAGGAACATTCACATCGATGGATTTTTAATTTTGCGCGAAAGGTTTGTCCCGATTTCGCTCCCGTGCAAAGAATTGTTCGAGATATACCACAAGATAGGTGCGATCTTGATTCCGAGTTTTCGATGGTAGAATTCTCTCTTGCTCTCCTTTCATGTAACAATTCGGCTCCAGGATCGGATAGAATTAAGTTCAACTTGTTAAAAAACCTCCCCGATGTGGCCAAACATCGCTTGTTGAATTTATTCAATAAGTTTCTGGAGCATAATGTTGTTCCGGATGATTGGAGACAAGTACGAGTTATAGCTATCCAAAAACCCGGAAAACCCGCGTCCGACTTCAATTCGTACCGCCCAATAGCAATGCTGTCTTGTATACGGAAATTGTTGGAGAAAATGATCTTGTTTCGCCTTGATCGTTGGGTTGAAACGAATGCCTTACTCTCAGATACACAATATGGGTTCCGCAGGGGCAAGGGGACGAATGATTGTCTTGCGTTGCTTTCTTCAGAAATTCAAATGGCTTACGCCGAAAAAAAACAAATGGCTTCAGTATTCTTGGACATAAAGGGGGCCTTTGATTCTGTTTCAATAGAGGTTTTGTCAGACAAATTACACTCTCGGGGTCTGCCGCCTCTATTGAATAATATGTTATATAACTTGCTTTGTGAGAAACATTTGAACTTTTCTCACGGAGATTCGGCAGTAAGTCGGTTCTCTTACATGGGCCTCCCCCAGGGCTCATGTTTAAGCCCCCTTTTGTACAACTTCTATGTAAGCGACATCGACAATTGCCTTACACAAAATTGCAGCCTAAGACAACTTGCAGATGATGGAGTGGTGTCTGTCGTAGGATCAAACGAATCCGACCTGCAAGGACCCTTACAAGATACTTTGAACAATTTTTCAACCTGGGCCATTGGGCTAGGGATCGAATTCTCCACGGAGAAAACAGAGATGGTGGTTTTTTCTAGGAAGCATAGACCAGCAAAACCAAAGCTTCAACTTTTGGGTAAACCGATCACTCATGCTATGTCATTCAAGTATCTTGGGGTCTGGTTCGACTCCAAATGTACTTGGGGGGTCCATATTAGGTATCTGAGTAAAAAATGTCAACAAAGAATAAACTTTCTCCGTACAATTACCGGCACCTGGTGGGGAGCCCATCCCGAAGATCTTATAATGTTGTATCGAACAACTATTCTCTCAGTGATGGAGTATGGCAGTTTCTGTTTTCAATCAGCTGCCAAAACACACCTCATTAAACTCGAGCGAATTCAGTATCTTTGTCTCCGTATTGCGTTGGGATGTATGCCCTCAACGCATACCATGAGTCTCGAGGTTTTGGCAGGCCTACTCCCACTAAAAGATCGCTTCAATTTATTATCTCTTCGGTTCCTCATCCGGTGTAAGGTTATGAACCCATTGGTGATCGGGAATTTTGAGCAGCTGATCGAGCTAAATTTTCACTCCGGATTCATGAGTTCATATCATGAATTCATCTCCATGCAGGTTGATCCTTCTTCGTATATTCCCAACCGTGTTTGTTTTCCTGACTACATCAATTCCTCTGTGCATTTTGATCTGTCCATGAAACAGGATATCCATGGATATTCAGATTATCAACGATCGAGGATCGCTCCAACGATCTTCGATTCAAAGTATGGGGGTATCAATTGTGATAATATGTACTTTACTGATGGGTCCTCTATGAATGAGTCCACAGGATTTGGAGTGTTCAACGAAATTTTTAGCACCTCCCACAGTCTTCAGAATCCTTGCTCAGTGTATATTGCTGAATTGGCAGCGATATACTGGGCGCTGGACAGCGTCGCCTCACGACCTGTTGAACACTATTACATTGTAACGGATAGTCTTAGCTCTGTCGAAGCTATCCGTTCAGTGAGGCCGGAAAAGCACTCGCCGTACTTCCTTGAGAGAATACGAGAAATTTTGAGTGCTTTATCCAGACGCTGTTATGTCATTACCTTTGTCTGGGTCCCTTCACATTGCTCAATTCCGGGTAATGAGAGGGCTGACTCATTAGCAAAGGTAGGTGCGATTGAAGGCGACATTTACCAGCGTCAAATCGCCTTCAATGAATTTTTTTCTTTAGTCCGTAAAAATACCATCGCTAACTGGCAACGCAAATGGAACGAAGATGAATTGGGCCGGTGGTTTCACTCGATTATCCCTAAGGTTAGCCTCAAACCGTGGTTCAAAAGTCTGGACTTGAGTCGGGACTTTATTCGCACCTTCTCCCGACTCATGTCCAATCACTGTTCGTTAGATGCGCTTCTCTTTCGTTTCAATCTTTCCAGCAACAATCTCTGCGTCTGTGGTCAAGGTTATCACGACATCGAGCATGTTGTTTGGTCGTGCGAGATGTATCTTGTCGCCAGATCGAATTTAGAAAACTCCCTTCGGGCCAGAGGAAGACAGCCCAATGTGCCGGTGAGAGATGTGTTGGCTCGGTTAGACCTTGATTACATGACCCAAATATATGTTTTCCTTAAAGCTATCGATCTTCGTGTGTGATTGTACCTATGTCCTTATACCCTCCTTTTCATCCATTGCGAGCGATTGGCCCCCATGGTATAAACAGTAAAATAAGTTGAAATGTAAATATACAATAGATTTAAGAATCGAGTGTGATCATCAACATTGTAACAATTCCCTTATATCCCATCCCTTTCCTGAAAGATGTCACCCTCTAAACTCGAGTAAACCGCGAGTAATCGGTTTTCCACCTTACTAACCATAGTGTTAGGAAAATTATTTATGTATAGTTTTAAAACATATACTTAAGAATTCGGCTCCTTTAAACTAATGTAACTGAGCCTGTAAAAATAAACGATTTATATAAAAAAAAATAATAACATTTCTGTGTGTCTCGCGTTAGACGTGTTCTCGATATATTTATAAATAGAAAAAAAAGTTTGCAGATCATGTATATCGCGGTAACTTATATATAAAAATGTTACGAGTTAAATATTAATAGTAATTTTGCAAAGAAAACATGAAAAAGTTGTTGTTGGAAAAACTTTTTCCATGCCCATCTTCCGATGTATGTGTGACTTATTGGATATTGTGAGGGCTATTAACATCTGTTTTTTTTTCAGAATTAAAAAAACATGTTTTTGAGAAAAATCAATTTTAATTTTCAAAAAAAAAATTCAATAAGTCTTTTTAAAAATTTGTTTGATATTTTTTAATTGAACTTCTTCTAGTTTTTGAGATAAGATTTATCGAAAAAAAAAATGAAATAAGTTCAATATTTCACAAAAATGTTTCGCTCAAAAGCTATAAGAGCTACAAAATTTTGGATAGAGAAAGAAATGTAGGGGCTTAAATAATGCATATTTTGAAAACATTATTTTTGGGGTTATTTCATTTAATCATACCCTCTTCTTCAAATAAATGCCAATAATGTCTGAAAAATACACAATGGCAACATTACAGAGAAGTTCAATTTTCGGTCTGTGACATCGTGCGCGAGTATACGTGTTATGATTTTGCACGCGAGTACAGGAGGGTTGAATAAAATATTGATGCATTCATAACAAGCAGGGTTGCCATTTGCAGGTTGGGATTTCTTGGAAAACAAAAGCATCATTTTTATAGACAAACATCATTCCTGTCGCCTCATTTCTTCATCAGCATCGACCCTTCTTCCGAAAGCGACTGACTTGGATGATCATCCTTGAAGTCACATTCTGGAGTGTGAGGAAAAAAATCTTGTAGCATTATCCTCATTGTTCATACATGCAATTCGTTATATGTAAAAAAATTATTTCTTATATTGTGATGCGAAAATCTTATTGCACTTTTAGAATAAAATTTATAAATGAAAATTTACCTTTCCGTATCGAATATGTATTTTAAGAAATGAGAGAAAATGTATAGACAAATGGTTAAGTAAGAGTAAAACCGTCATGTTTTACGTATTAAAAACATCAAGTAAATTTTTTCATTCAAAATAAATATAACGATTTGAAACTGCATTCATGTGTGCTATTCTGATAGAATATCTTTCTTTCATGCCAAATTCAAGCTTTAATAAATTTCGACAGTGTATCTTCAAAATGCGAATTACATCGGAATAGATAAAATGGTATACAAGAGCGGGCCGGAGAGTTTTTCTAATGGGGCTATATTTATTACAAATAATAATTTCCATTCAGATAAAGTGAAATGTACAAAATTCAGAAGGATCATTTCAGAAAAATCAGGCAAAATCGAGTGTTTGTCAGAATACCAGGAAATGTGCCAAAAAGTCTGAGAAGCCCTGAAAAATCAGAAAGGTTGGGATCTCCGATAACAAGCAAATGGGATAAAATAATATCGCAGTCCTACGTCAATCGGTCTTGTCTGGACATAACCCCCTTAAATTTTTATTGCTCAAGTTCAGTTTTTTTTTAAATTCATATTTGGTTGTGGATTAATTTTCAAGAATCATTCAAGAATCAAGTATTACTATTAAATCTTGACGATAACCAAATAACCGAGGGATAAGTAGACATAAGATATTTACGAAGAAACTGTATAAATATTATCCAGTACAAATGTTATTCGATCTGTCTGTCAAAACATGGAAGAAGTCGCCTCACAATTTCGTCAGTCTAATCTGCTTGTTATTTGTACATTACACATTCTTGATACTATTGAGCCACTGTGCACTACTACTTTTAGAAGCAATATTCGTTCCACAATTGGGGAACGTAAACAACAATTTCAAATTACGTCCATTTCGTGGCTTCGTCTGTATTTTTTTTGCCTTTTCCATTCTCCAGTTCAGTCTGTTGTACACTGATTGCATATTTATTCCCCCGAGCGAAATGTCCCGAATAAAGTAGGTTTGTTTGTTGACTGCTAGGCTTCGTTACAACGTTTTCTTTGTTCAAGTATCATGATGTATGGGACGGGTTTTACTAATTTGCAAATTTCAGACGCCAAATATAAAAAAGAAACATTTGCAATAGAAACAAATTTTGTATTTTGTATGATGTGTAATGATCTGTTGTATTGTTCGTCTTCTCTGTTTCGATTTTTCATTTCCCACTATTTAACATCTGCTAGAGAGTAAGGTGTCGATACGACGTGACGCATAGATATGATAGTCAGCATTACACATTGTTGGCCGCAGTTCAATTCCCACGGCAAAATGCTGCTGCAAGAAGAAACAAAATGCTGAAACAATTAAAGTCTAACAAAACACGTACTTTTACGTGAGCAGCTACTAGATCTTTGCGAAGTGCTCCACTGAGCCTCGCAAACGATTACATTGCGGGCAAAGTGTTTTAACAAGCTTTGTTTTGTTGAACCTCTTCGGCATTAAATCACCGCTTTCGTTCCGAGAAAACTTTCGTCCTCATCTGGATCGATACGCAACCTACTACCAGAAAAACCACCTCTCTCCCCGAAACCAGTATGGAAGCGGAAGTGATTGTCATGTGAAATCGGAAAAGTTTCCTCCGGCCCTGTCTGTCTGTTCTGGAACAACACAGTTTCCCATTTCCCCGCACGGTCTCAGAACTTCCGCCCAATGATGTACCGAAGAGTTCGATTTATGAAGTTTGCGCCATCGATGCGGGGGAAAAAAGTTTTTCGACCACGGACGGAAGCATCATTTGTGGGAGGTCTTAGCTGCTGCTCTTGTGAGTTATGTGTTGTTCGCTGGCCACCAACAAACAAGGCGCGTTCGGATGTTATGGGGTACATCAATTTCCCTCGGTTCACTCTTGTGATGTGTGAAAATTTATGGACGAACAAGTACGTGTGTGGATTTTTTGGGTGATGCTGCCTCTATTGATAGAATGTTGTGAAAAGGCGGGAAAACTATATGTATATTGAATTACATTTATCAACCATTACCTCAGGAGGGAAATTGTTGTTGAAATGTGAAATGTTAGTATGTATACAAACAAATCCTAAGATCTAGTCCCTTTCCTTCAATTCCTTTTTCGTAAAATTTCATTTGACTAAAATGGTCAGAGGTCTGTATCTTCATTGTTCTCTCGTGTTTTATTCTTTTTCGCATTTCATACAATCTCTCATAATTAATTCATATTTTTTCTTAATGTTAAATCTGTCCATTTCCACTTTATTTAGCTGATGACTTTTTCATAAATTCTATTTTTGTATTTTTTGATTAGACTCAAATTTTGCCTATGCATTCTCTATGACCAAAAAGGATAATTTGCGTAATCGGTTTTCCATTTTGACTCTAGCCTTACTTTTGAGAAGGGTCTAAATAAAAATATAATTCAGAAACGGTTGGTCCGATTGATTTGGTGTCTTCCGCGATGTTTTATTGTTTGTTATCATTGGGGCTGTAAGGAGAACATATGCACTGTTTAAAAAATGTTTTAGTTTTGTTGTATTTGGAAAAATAATACTTGGAACTTATTTTTTAAATTTTTTTATTTATCAAAAATTGCAGCGTACAACTAATGAAGTGCACCAATATGGAGAAATATTGACAAAAAAAGTCATAATTAAAAAAAATATATGACTTTTTTTGTCAATATTTCTCCATTTTGGTGCACTGTACCATAAAATTCATTAGTTGTCCGCTGCAATTTTTGATAAATATAGAAAAAAATGAAAAAAAAAATTAGTTTCAAGTATAATTATGAAAATTGGATTTTTGAAAATTGTTGATATGTTTCTATGTTTTTAGACAAGATTCTATGAAAGTGCGCATAAATTGCAGTCAAAAAGGAGTACGGCAAAATTTCGCTAACCCTCGGTTGAGACAATGATACCTCATATCCATATCCCTAACCTGACCCGTCCCACAAAAATTGTTGCCCCTCTAACCTCGAGTAAACCGCGAGTAATCGGTCGAAACCTACTAAACATAGATTTAAGATGAAATTTTTGTATAAACAAAACTTGAGTTAGCGGCTCCGCAAAGCTTATGCGATTGAGCCTTACAAATAAACGAATTGGAAAAAAAAAAAAAAAATTTCGCTAAATGCTACCGTTTCTGAGATACGGTGATTTCAAAATAAAATTTACTGAAAATTCTCAACTTTTGGTCGTTTACCAATGTTTTTCAAGTCTTTTTAACTTAGAAGAAAGATTTCACGCCAATTCGTCTTAGGAGTTGGCATCACTATCTCATATAGCAATGAAACGTTGTGGGTGTAAAGACATTGATCATTTAAGCAACTTTGCAAACTTCAAATCTTCGAAAAAAAATTAGACAAAAATATTTTTTTTATTTATTACAAAAATTTATAAGTTGAAAACTAATATATAATAGCAACAAAATCCTGATCAAACGATGAAATGTAGGAATTGTTTATATTTTCATTAAAAGTTTTACTAAAAAAAAATATTTAAAAAATTGAGATAATTTTAATCGAAAACGCATTTTTTAATATTCTCAAAAAAAAATTTGAATAGCCCTTACAATTTTCAACAAGTCACTCATACGTCGGAAGATGGGAACTTTTACAGGGAAAAAGTTTTCCCAACAACAACTTTTTCATGTTTTCTTTGAAAGCATAAAACTAATCCTAATTTTGTTTAAAATCTAGATAGTGATATAGCGTATTCGAGAAAAGCTTTAGATCTTAATAAAATATGAACTTTTGTCGAAGGCATCAACTTTATATCTTCTATAGTTTCAGGAATACATGGCATTTTTGTATGGAGATTCCTGAAAAATAATGTTTTAATCATAACATTTTTGTGTGTCTCACGTTAAAAGTGTTCTCGATATATTTCTAAATAGAAAAAAGTTTGCAGATCATGTATATCGCTATAACTTACACCTAAAAATGTTACGAGTTAAATATTAATAGTAATTTTGCAAAGAAAACATGAAAAAGTTGTTGTTGGAAAAACTCTATCCATGTAAAAGGGCCCATCTTCCGATGTATGAGTGACTGACTTGTTGGAACTTGTGAGGACTATTGATATCTGTTTTTTCAAATAAAAAAAAAAAACATCTTTTTGAGGAAAAAGAATTTTAATTGAAAAAAAATTTCAATAGTTTTTTCTTAAATTTGTTTGATATTTTTAAATATCAAACAAATTTTTAAAACTTTAATAATTTCCTACATTTCATTTCCTAACCAACGTTTTTAAGGTCTTATAGTTTTTTTTTGAAAGATTTTTCAAAAAATAAAATTAAGAATCTTAAAATTTCAAAAATAAAGTTTTGCTTAAAAACTGTAAGAGCTACAAAATGTTGGTTGGAGAATGAAATGTAAGGAAAAATTTAAGCTTTTATAAAAAAACATAATTTTTATTAATTTCATTGAAAAAAATATTTTGAAAAATAAAATTCATTGTTCTCAAAAACATGTGTTTTAAATTCTGCAAAAAAAAAATGAATAGACCTCACAATTTCCAACAATTCACCCATACATCGGAAGATGAGCACTTTTGCAGGGTTTTTTTTCAACAACAACTTTTTCATGTTTTCTTTGAAAAATTACTGATGATGTTTAACTCGCAACATTTGTATGTATAAATTACCGCAATATACATGTTTTGTAAACTTTTTTCTATTTAGAAACATGTTAAGAACAATCCAAACGCAAGAATTTACACACAAGAATGCAATGAGTAAAACATTATTTTCTCAGGAGTCTCCATACAAAAATGCCATGTATTCTAGAAACTACAAAAGTTAGAAAGTTAATGTTTTCGACAAAAATTAATTTTGTTTAAAGTCAAGGGAGCGATATAGCGTATTCGACAACGTTTTAGATCATATTGAAATATAAGATTAGATTAAATATAGTAATTTTTTCAAAGAAAACATGAACAATTTGTTGTTTGAAAAAATTTTCCCTGTAAAGGCGCTCACCTTTCGATATATGGGTGACTTATTGGAAATTGTAAGGGTTATTCACATAACTTTTAGGGAAACATAAAAAATACGTTTTCGAGAAAAAATAATTTAATTTAAAAAAAATCAGTGTAATTTTTCTTTATTTTTTTTTTGTATTTACATTTTGGTGAAAAGTAAACAATTTCCTCATTTAATATAAAAAATAATTAAAAAAAAATTAGATTTGTTATAATATATATTTTTTACACAACATTATACCATAAACATGAACCGCATCACTTAGTTAATTCAAGCATTGCAGTCCAAAATTATCTACTCTTTTAGGAAAATTTACTTCTAGGTGAAAAAACTCGAAGAACATTCGAAAACAACCAACAAATTCAGAAATTTAAAAAAAAAACATTATTTTAAAAACACTGTATCTCAGAAACGGTGGCATTGAGCTAAATTTTGACGTGCACCTTTGTGACTACAGATCATGCGTAGTTTCATTAAATCGGGTCTAATAAGAATAATTTCAACAATTTTCAAAAATCCAACTTTTTTGTCAATTTTTTTTTTTTGGCGCACTGTGCAATATAATTCATTAACTTTTCGCTGCAACATATCAAGGAATCAAAAAAATCAAAAACACCCTTTTTAGATAATTGGGTTTAAAGTACTATTTTAGAAATAAAATTAAAATAAAACATTTTTTTAACAGTGCATGTTTTCTTCATGTAGCCCCAATAATAACCTAAAACATAGCGGAACACACCAAATCAATCGAATTGAACCTCTGAACCGATTTAGATTATCGACATATCAAATCGAGATAGCATTTCATATTTGAAAAATATTGAATCTGGAAAAAATGTTTTTTTTCCTGATTATTGATTGTACAGGGAAACTTCGATATAACGTACCCTCGTTATAACGTACCCTCGATATAACGTCACTCGATATAACGTACACATTTCCAAAGTGTAAAGGACATTTTTCTTCAATTTTTTTTTTCTGATAAAACAATGAATTATCTGTATTGTGATGCTAAAACAAGTTTTGTACCTTCAATCAATCCCGAAATACAGCTGGTTTTGTGATTCCGGATTCTAAATGAATCAGGTTTTAATCAACAGTACGAAGGGAAACATCATGAGACAGGCTGGCTTCGTCTTCTGATTGAAGTTATTCATTAAATTTACTAAAACAGCAACACAATCATGTATTATAGACTACGTTTGTGAGTACTTTATTATGCTTCGATATAACGTACAATTCGATACAACGTACAATTTTGAAAGTGAAATGTACGTTATATCGAAGTTTACCTGTATTCGGTTTTTATTGTTATCATATCTTTGGACTAGAGGCCGCTATGTTTTTTATTTTTTTTCTTGAAAGCTGAGGATTTTTTACAAAACATATCTCTATATCAGAGATGCTTTTTTTTCGTTTTTCAGATATGATTCTTCAGAGTTACGAGTTCAGAGTATCATCTCAATCGGTTTAGTGGTTCAAAAGTCATGAATTTTTGAAAAAAAAAGCGTTTTTGGGAAAATGTGAGGAAAATTGATTTTTCGAAAAATGAAAAATGAAAATGAGCACCCAAATGAAAAAATGTTTAATGTTTTGAGATAAAGAACAAAATTATTACTTTAGACGAACATCTGAGAACCACTTTATCAGTTTGACATGGAATGACTGCATAATGAATGTTTCTGCAAAATTTGAGCCAAATAAAAAAATGCAAAAAAAATCGACCTTCGGATTCAAATGCAATTGCTCTGATCTACTAAACAACGTCTAACTTTCATCTTTTATCCGTACTCTGACTTTTTTTGTCATACTCTGAATCTTGATCTTTCTCTCACCTTATTACAGTGTTTTCCTGTCACAACAACACAATCGCACGAGCCAACAGCAGAAAAACGAGCAAACACGGTTGCAAGTAAATAATTAGCTTTTCCAACGCCACGGTAGCTCTACCTCTAAAACTCGGCAACACCACCTGAAAAAGAGCAAGAGCAACACTCAGCCCGGTGGTGGGTTCAGGTTTCGCAGGATCAAACCGAGCTCGCGAGCTGTTTACTCGACAAATTTCTGTTTTTGTAGGGTAATTTTCTCCTTCAACAGAGCCGAAGCTGGGAACGAATGGAGCGACAACAGCACCCGCCGCTGTATTGTAGTAAATAAATTATAAACTCAGCTGCTTTGGGAACGGGGAAGCACGAAGAAATGGTACCTCTGACGTGTGATGATGGAGCACAAAAAAAGTGTGTTGTAACAAATTGTGAAGATGGAGGGAACGGCTCGGTTCGTAGATTTTGTGAGTACGACGAAAAAAGAACGATGACTCTTATCCTTTCAGTTGGCTGCGACTGGACGGTGAAGGGCGAATTCATGGTTGAAGTCAACATTTCAGATAGCCTTTTGGACAACCAAAAGAGAGTGCACTTATACCAGTAATCGGTTTCAACCTTGCTCATAGTTTTGTCTGTCCTCCCATGGCCAGCATTGTGTTCCTTCGAACCCGACATGGCGCACTGCGGAAACATGGAACTATTGGCTGGAATCTGTAAAGCCAAAGTCAACAAAAAGAATATGAAAGGCAGTCTGTCTCCAAGGGGTCTGGCACTGAAATTTTGTTCCGCTTTTTTCCCTGTGTCTCCCCTTTTCCCCTATGATATAGCTTATTGCTTCGTTTATGATTTAGTATGATATAGTTGCTCACGTGGGGGGGAAAGAGGCAATGTTGAAAATGGCAAACACAACACCTCGTTTGAAGTGAGGAGCGAGGAATTCAATTATTTATTTATAGTGTTTTATGTGCCATAAGTGAGAGAGTGTTTCCTCGATAGCGTTTTTTTTTTTGGAGATATTTTGTGTTATTCCGAAATATTACTTGTGCTCGAGTAAATTTTATAACGTTAATTGAAAAAAAAAATCAAATTGAATAAATTACTTGATTCAATGATAATACTAACTAATATGATACTAAACTAAAGCGCGGCTTTTATCTATATATGTTAATTTTCATTTAAGACACAGACATATAATAAAATTTAGGAATAATACAAAATTTTGTAATAGATATATCATGTTACCAACAGGTGATAGCTTGATGGAAAGTCAATGTTATACATCATCTGAAATAGCTGCAATACACCATTAAATGAACTGCAATTGGCCAAGAAGGGTAACAAACCTTAAATCCAGGAAATATTCATTTATACTCAATACGCAAGCGATAATTTTAATCATATCATAATCACAAAAAATATATGAAAAAATCTACATCAGTTCCATTTTTATTTGTTGAAGCATTATCAACTGCCTTCGTGGCGCAATCGGTTAGCGCGTTCGGCTGTTAACCGAAAGGTTGGTGGTTCGAGTCCACCCGGGGGCGTGAATTGTTTTTACCTACTCTAGCGACCCAATTCTATGATTTAATAAGTTTACCGCAAAGTCATTGGAATAGCTTTGCTGTTGCACTCAAACAAACTCTCGCAACTTTTTTTCTTTTATTCAATGTTTCTTTTTTAGTCCAAATGCCTCTATGTCTCAAACTTCTACTCTTTCTCTGCGATCAGTTGTTGCTCTTTCAATTTTGGCTTTGAATTTCAACTCTCTACTCTTCTTCTATCTACTCTATACTTTGTTCTCTCTTCTCTCTACTCTCTGCTCTTTATTATAAACTCTCTACTCTTCACTCTCTGCCTTCTACTCTCTACTCTCCACTTCCTCTCCACTCTCTGTACTTCTCTAATCTCTACTCTCTACTCTCTACTTTTCACTCTCTCTACTCTCTACTTTTCACTCTCTCTACTTTCCCTACTCTCTACTCTCTACTTTTCACTCTCTCTACTCTCTACTTTTCACTCTCTCTACTTTCCCTACTCTCTACTCTCTTTACCCTCCCTTCTCCCTTCTCTCTCTATTCTCTACTATCTCTATTTTCTACTCTGTACTCTCTTTACTTTCTCTATTCTCTACTCTCTCTACTCTCTACTATCTCTACTTTCTACTCTCCCTACCCTATACTATCACTCCCCTCTACTCTCTCTACTCTCTACTCTCTCTACTCTCTCTTCTCTCTACTCTCTACTCTCTACTCTCTACTCTCTACTCTTTACTCTTCACTATTTACTCTCTACTCTCTACTCTCTACTCTCTACTCTCTACTCTCTACTCTCTACTCTCTACTCTCTACTCTCTACTCTCTACTCTCTACTCTCTACTCTCTACTCTCTACTCTCTACTCTCTACTCTCTACTCTCTACTCTCTACTCTCTACTCTCTACTCTCTACTCTCTACTCTCTTCTCTCTACTCTCTGCTCTTTATTATAAACTCTCTACTCTTCACTCTCTGCCTTCTACTCTCTACTCTTCACTCTCTGCCTTCTACTCTCTACTCTCCACTTCCTCTCCACTCTCTGTACTTCTCTAATCTCTTTTCTCTAATGGAAAGTCAATGTTATACATCATCTGAAATAGCTGCAATACACCATTAAATGAACTGCAATTGGCCAAGAAGGGTAACAAACCTTAAATTCAGGAAATATTCATTTATACTCAATACGCAAGCGATAATTTTAATCATATCATAATCACAAAAAATATATGAAAAAATCTACATCAGTTCCATTTTTATTTGTTGAAGCATTATCAACTGCCTTCGTGGCGCAATCGGTTAGCGCGTTCGGCTGTTAACCGAAAGGTTGGTGGTTCGAGTCCACCCGGGGGCGTGAATTATTTTTACCTACACTAGCGACCCAATTCTATGATTTAATAAGTTTACCGCAAAGTCATTGGAATAGCTTTGCTGTTGCACTCAAACAAACTCTCGCAACTTTTTTTCTTTTATTCAATGTTTCTTTTTTAGTCCAAATGCCTCTATGTCTCAAACTTCTACTCTTTCTCTGCGATCAGTTGTTGCTCTTTCAATTTTGGCTTTGAATTTCAACTCTCTACTCTTCTTCTATCTACTCTATACTTTGTTCTCTCTTCTCTCTACTCTCTGCTCTTTATTATAAACTCTCTACTCTTCACTCTCTGCCTTCTACTCTCTACTCTCCACTTCCTCTCCACACTCTGTACTTCTCTAATCTCTACTCTCTACTCTCTACTTTTCACTCTCTCTACTCTCTACTTTTCACTCTCTCTACTTTCCCTACTCTCTACTCTCTTTACCCTCCCTTCTCCCTTCTCTCTCTATTCTCTACTATCTCTATTTTCTACTCTGTACTCTCTTTACTTTCTCTATTCTCTACTCTCTCTACTCTCTACTATCTCTACTTTCTACTCTCCCTACCCTATACTATCACTCCCCTCTACTCTCTCTACTCTCTCTTCTCTCTACTCTCTACTCTCTACTCTCTACTCTCTACTCTTTACTCTTCACTATTTACTCTCTACTCTCTACTCTCTACTCTCTACTCTCTACTCTCTACTCTCTACTCTCTACTCTCTACTCTCTACTCTCTACTCTCTACTCTCTACTCTCTACTCTCTACTCTCTACTCTCTACTCTCTACTCTCTACTCTCTACTCTCTACTCTTCACTCTCTGCCTTCTACTCTCTACTCTTCACTCTCTGCCTTCTACTCTCTACTCTTCACTCTCTGCCTTCTACTCTCTACTCTCCACTTCCTCTCCACTCTCTGTACTTCTCTAATCTCTTTACTCTCTACTCTCTACTATCTCTACTTTTCACTCTCTCTACTTTCCCTACTCTCTACTCTCTCTACTCTCTACTCTCTACTCTCTTTACCCTCCCTTCTCCCTTCTCTCTCTATTCTCTACTATCTCTATTTTCTACTCTGTACTCTCTTTACCCTCCCTTCTCCCTTCTCTCTCTACTCTCTACTATCTTTACTTTCTACTCTCCCTACCCTATACTATCCCTACCCTCTACTCTCTCTACTCTCTCTACTCTCTCTACTCTCTCTACTCTCTACTCTCTCTACTCTCTCTTCTCTCTACTCTCTACTCTCTACTTTCTACTCTCTACTCTCTACTCTCTACTCTCTACTCTCTACTCTCTACTCTCTACTTTCTACTTTCTACTCTCTACTCTCTACTCTCTACTCTCTACTCTCTACTCTCTACTCTCTACTCTCTACTCTCTACTCTCTACTCTCTACTCTCTACTCTCTACTCACTTTTTTATTGGCAGACTTATCTCACTTCTTAACTTGAAGCGTTGATCCTTCCCTTTTTCTCTATACATCTCATTTACGTTTCCGTTGTACTCCGCCACGCACATCCGCAGCACAGGCTTCCTTTTACCCGTCGAGACGTGTACCGATTAGGAATTGCCCTCCAACTTGACGCGCAACCCGTCACAGTCACCCTCGCGGGGTTTCTCACCTGTCGAGACGTGAACCGATTAGGAAGCGCCCTCCATCTTGACGCGCGCCCCGTCACAGCCACCCTCGCAGGATTTCTCTTCCCAACGGAGCGCCGATTAGGCAGTGCCCTCCAACATAACGCGCACTCCGTCACAGCAACTCTCGTGGGGGTACCCACCGATTTGATGATGCTCTCCTAGGCTCTCGCTCCGCCGAAACGACCCTCGCAATGTTCCTCTCTCAATCCACCAACAGGCATTGCCAGCATTTTCTTGACCCTGCTCTCCAGATTCCGCTTATCCGTCGAGACGTGTACCGATTAGGAATTGCCCTCCAGCTTGACGCGCAACCCGTCACAGTCACCCTCGCGGGGTTTCTCACCTGTCGAGACGTGAACCGATTAGGAAGCGCCCTCCAACTTGACGCGCGCCCCGTCACAGCCACCCTCGCAGGATTTCTCTTCCCAACGGAGCGCCGATTAGGCAGTGCCCTCCAACATAACGCGCACTCCGTCACAACGACTCTCGTGGGGTACTACACTTTGCAACAGCCCTCGCATTTGTTCCTCTTCTATGGTCAGGGGTTATTACTACGCTGGTCGGCCCTCCACTTCCGCTGTAGCTCGGACATGATGTGTATGATTACACTGTTCACAGCGTTCCAGGTGCCCTCGTCGCGACACATTTTCTCTACTATGTTCCCGGCATGAAGGGCAGGCAGCCCCTCGCGTCTTGCGGTGAACCTGGGACACACAAATACCACGTGTTCTGGTGTTTCCTCCACATCTTCACACTCCGGACAGAGTGGCGACGTTGCGTGCTCGAACCGGTGCAAATATTGCCTGAAGCAGCCATGTCCAGACAGGAACTGTGTCAGATGAAAATTCACCTCCCCGTGCTTCCTGTTCAGCCAGGTCGATAGTACCGGTATGAGCCCATACGTCCACCTGCCTTTCTCCGCCGTGTCCCATTCCTGCTGCCACTTCAAGAGTGATTCTACTCTCGCTGTTTTCCGGATACCCCTGATTTCCTTTCGTCTGTAGCACTCTCTGTCTTCCGCCAGAGTGATGCCAATAGGGATCATGCCGGCGATAACGCAGACTGCCTCCAACGAGATCGTCCTATACGCGCTCGCAACTCTCATCGCCATGAGCCGAAACGTACGGTCCAGTTTTCTACGATTCCGGTGGGTTTCGAGAGCCGCCGACCAGGCTGGTGCTCCGTACCGCAGTATGGACGAGGATACAGCAGCCAGGAGACGCCTTTTGCTACTGCAAGGTCCTGCGTTATTCGGCATTATTCTCGCTATCGCGCTAATGGACTTCTCTGCTTTCTCGCAGACGTAGTCGACGTGGTTGTTGAAATTCAGCCGGTCGTCGATCATAACTCCCAAATATTTCAACCTACGCTTAGAAGTTATCACGTGTTCCCCGACTGTGATTTCCGCTCGCTGCACGGCTTTGCAGTTACTCACCAACAATACTTCCGTTTTATTATGAGCAATCTGCAGTTTCGCTGCTTGCATCCAGTTCTCTACTGAGACGATGGACTCGATTGCAAGCATCTTCACCTCTTCGAGTGTCTCGCCTGCCACTGTGAGAGCGATATCATCCGCGAAGCCCACGATCTCCACGCCTTTGGGAAGCTTCAGATTCAGTACTCCGTTATACATTACGTTCCAGAGCGTTGGGCCCAGGATAGAGCCTTGTGGTACTCCGGCCGTTATATTCAACGTTGTCTGCCCCGTGCTCGTCTCGTAGACTAGGACGCGGTTCTGGAAGTAGCTTCCTAGAATTCTGCACAGGTACCCAGGAACCTTCATACGGTGTAGGGACTCGGCAATGGCTTCCCAGCTAGCGCTGTTGAAAGCATTCCTCACGTCGATCGTTACTATAGCACAATGTCGGTCGCCCCTCCGCTTTTGCTGTGACGCCTTCTCTGCCTTTTCAACCACTGTCCGGATAGCATCAACGGTGGACCTACCTTTCCGGAATCCAAACTGCATCTTTGACAGACCATGGTCACTCTCCGTACATTTCGTCAGTCTGTTGAGGATAATCCTTTCCAAGAGTTTCCCAAGAGTATCCAGCAGGCATATAGGCCTATAGGATGTTGGTACCCCCGGGGGCTTTCCTGGTTTTGGCAGCAACACTAACTTTTGGATCTTCCATTTCTTAGGAAAGTGACCATCATCCAAGCATTTCTGTAGCACTATCCTGAAAATGTCCGGGAACGCCTGAATCGCCGTTTTCAAGGCCGCGTTGGGGATTCCGTCGGGGCCGGGCGCTTTGTTTACCTGCAGTCTCTTCGCCACTGCTACCAGTTCTTCACTGGAAACTTGAGAACGTTCGGTAGCTATTTCGGCGTACGGTGTCGGTGGCCATATCGTAGGATCATGCATCGGAAATAAACCCTCCACAATGACCTTCAGCTTCTCGGGACACGATTCGACGGGCGTCACAGGTCCTCTGATCTTCGCCATCACGACTCGATACGCGTTGCCCCATGGGTTGGCATCTGCATCTCGGCACAGCTCCTTGAAACAGTTCGCTTTGCTCAGTGTAATTCCCCGTTTCAAGGCGGCTCTAGCTGCTCGGTACACCGTATTTCGTTCCTCTCTATCAGCGCTATTTCGTGCTCTCTGAACGCGTCTTCTGGCTTGAAGACAGCTAGCGCGAAGGTTGCGAAGAGAGTCGTTCCACCAGTAAGCTGGGCGTCTTCCATTTTTTGGTACAACTTTCCTCGGCATGGTAGTGTCGCATGCTCTCACCAGTAGATCTGTCAACTTTTCTGCGTTCCAATCTGAAGCTCCGCCAGCTAGACGAAGTGCTTCGACGAAAAGGTCATTGTCGAAAGCATTCGTCTTCCACTTCCGCTCACCGCTTGTTGTCCTCCGAACTAGCACGTGGTTTCGTTGACCGATTCTGTACCGGATCGCCTGGTGATCACTGTGCGTATACGACTCGCACACTTTCCACTCCGTACTCGCCAACAGCGACGGACTGCAAAAAGTAACGTCTATGATGGATTCGCGCCCATCTTTCCGGAAAGTGCTAGTGGTACCTTCGTTTAGTAACGTTACTTCCAGCTTTGCTAGAGCTTCCAGTAGACTGTACCCTCTGATGTTGGTGCATCTACTTCCCCACTCCACCGCCCACGCGTTGAAGTCGCCTCCAATGACGATCGGTGTTCTGCCGATTAGTTCCTCGGTCATTGCGTCTAGCATCTGGTGGAATTGCTCAGTTGTCCATCTCGGGGGTGCGTAGCAACTACACATGAAGATTCCATTAATTTTGGCGATTACGAAACCTTCATGTGAACCTCCAACCACTTCCTGGATAGGATATCTGCCCATCACCTGTATTGCAGCAATCCCTAAGCTATCCGTCGCCCAGCTGCCATTATCACGGGGTACTCGGTACGGCTCCGCTATGATTGCAACGTCGCATTTTGTCTCTGTTGTCGACTGCCACAACAGTTGCTGAGCTGTGTTGCAATGGTTCAGATTGATCTGAATTATCTCCGTTACTGCGATTCTGCTAACGCCTTCTTATACGAGGGACACTTGAAGCTTCCTGTCGCATGGTCGCTGCCGTTCTCTGGTTTGCAGAGCAAGCATTTCGGTTGCTTCGTGCAGTCTCTCGCAACATGCCCTTTCTCACCGCATCTCCTGCACAGTTCAGACCTGTCGGGGCCTGTGCAGCTTCTTGCCTGATGTCCAAAGCCCATGCACTGGAAGCATCTCTCCATCCGCTTGGCCACCCGGGGCACCATCTTCAGCGAGCAAACCGACCAGCCAACTTTTATTTTGGTCGTTTCTACCATCTTATTGGCTGCGACTGTTGAGAGCCGTATCGACGCCGTCTGCGTGCCACCATACGCCTTCCTCATACGGATCGTCATTGGTGTATTGTCCAGCTTACACTGTTCTATTAACTCGCGCCTTAACTCCTCGTCTGTCGTGATTTCGTCGAGATTTCTGCATTCGACCACTGATTCCTGGGATAGAGCCCTCACCTTCGCCTCCTCACCGAGCGACTTCGCAACCAGTTCCTTGAAGGCTGAACTTTTGACCGCCGGATCCCTCTTGAGCTCGAAGAGCATCTCTCCTTTCTGGGTGCGCCTGGTTTTCACCACATTCTCTCCCAGTTCTTTCAACTCCGGATCGTCTCTCACTTTCCGCAGGAGTGATGCGTAAGTCACTCCTTCCTTCACCTCGACGATCAGAGCATCTCCCTTACTTCGCTCGCGTCTGGGCCTGGTTTTTTTTTGTCTCCTGCACACCTTTCTTCTTTTCTTCTTTCTTCTTCCGTTTCTCCGTCTGTTTTTCGACAGTTCGCCATCCACTGCCTTCACCTTCCTTTTTGTTTTCCAGGTTGTCATTTTTAACCTTCTTCAGGTCTTCTTCATCCCCTGGGGTATCCCTCTTCCTTTTGTCCGATCGTGGGTTTCGTGGCGTCTTAGGCGTCTCCTGTATCTCGACGGACATCTTCTCCCTTGCTTCAGCGAGTGCTTTTTCAACAACCTCTGCTCGCGTGATCATCTCCTTCTGTTCGCGGTCAGCAGCCGTAACGGCGGATTTGATGCTTGTGACTAAATGTTTGATCTTAGTATGGACATTGTTTTTGTCCTTAATGAACTCGTAGAGCTCGTTCACTTTTTTCTTGACCTCCATCAAGCTTGACCTCCCGACCTGCAGCCCTTCTAAAGAAGTGGTGGTGTTGGCTTTATGCACTTGTATCAGGCTAGTCTCTCCTTGTTGTGGATGCTGTTGGTGTCCTATAGGATTCGCTATGGTTGTCTGGTTGCGAATTGGTGATCTCTGGAGCTTACCGCTCCTTGCGAACACGCTCGCCTCTCCCGTTGGTGTGTCTTCATTACCGTCGTTTCGTCTGTTGAATTGTTCGATGATATTCATGTCTGTTGGGTCCCAACTTCGGGCCGCTATCTCCGCTCGTTGTACATAGTCGCTATCAGTGATCCCATGGTTGTCTATGCAAGCAGTGAGGCCATGCAGGGGTTGACACGGTCCTTCATAGGGACCGTGTTCAGAGCCAGATCAGCGCAAGTCAGGAATGTGACATCTGACGCCTAGTACCTAGTGCCTGAGCCTAGACGAGCATTGAACGTACCCGAAGACTTGCCAAGTTATTACCGGGACGGGGGCAATCGCACTATTAGCCTACACGCCGTTTCAGGAAGGTGTCACCCTTCCTTACTCAGGGAACAGGATAGCACGACTGTCAGCCTTTAGCGTCGTGTTGAAATCGTTTCCGTATCGTGTCCGTTTTCTATGTCGTAACCAGTATGTCGTAATCAGGATCTTACTGGCGTCAATCCTGATGTGCTTGGCACTCCTTTCGTGGCTCCTGTACACGGTATTTCCCCCGTGCAATCTCCAATAGGCTTTACCGCGCCCTTACTCGCGTTGTCACCCGATTAGTCGCCTCATACGACAGGGACAGGGACCAAGACCCGAAGTGCTATTCTAGGCCGGCAACTCCACGGCTCTCTACTCTCTACTCTCTACTCTCTACTCTCTACTCTCTCTTCTCTCTACTCTCTCTACTCTCTCTACTCTCTACTCTCTATTCTCTCTACTCTCTCTACTCTCTACTCTCTCTACTTTCTACTCTCTCTACTCTCTCTATTCTCTACTTTCTCTACTCTCCACTCTCTCTACTCTCTACTCTCTACAATCTCTACTATCTACTCTGTGCTCTCTCTACTCTCCCTACTCTCTACCCTATCTACTCTCTCTACTCTCTACTCTCTCTCCTCTCTACTCTCTCTACTCTCTCTACTCTCCTCTCTACTCTCTCCTCTCTACTCTCTCCTTTCTACTCTCTCCTCTCTACTTTCTCTACTCTCTCCTTTCTACTCTCTCCTCTCTACTCTCTCTACTCGCTATCTTAAAAAAACGCACATACAAACACATACACACACATGCACAGACGCAGATGCGCACAGTCGTTTCGCACATACAAACACATACACACACATGCACACACGTTTCGAAGGAAATCGATACTGCGCAGTGATAACGATCGACGTTAAGAACGCGTTCAATAGTGCCAGCTGGGAGGCCATCGCGACTGCGCTCCACACGATGAAAGTCCCAGACTACCTGTGTAGAATACTGAGAAGCTACTTCGAGAACCGTGTGCTGGTGTACGAGACAAACACGGGCCAGGCGCAGATTAAAACTACGGCGGGAGTTCCGCAGGGCTCTATCCTGGGCCCATCGCTCTGGAACAGTATGTACGATGGTGTACTAAAACTGAATCTGCCCAGAGGTGTGGAGATCATTGGCTTCGCGGATGACATCGTTATTCTCGCGACAGGGGAATCTTTGGAACGGGTCGAAATGCTCGCGACCGAGTCGATAGACATGATCGGAAGGTGGATGCAAAGTGTGAAACTGCAGATAGCCCACCACAAGACGGAAATGCTGATTGTCAGCAACCGCAGGGCGGTGCAACGTGCAGAAATCACAATTGGAGAGCACTCGATAACCTCGAAGCGAGACCTAAAATACCTGGGGGTGCAGATCGACGATCGACTGAACTTCAACAGTCACGTCGACTACGCTTGTAAAAAAGCAACGAAGGCAATCAATGCACTGACACGAATCATGCCCAACAACTTTGGCCCAAGCAGCAGCAAGAGGCACCTCTTGGCTAGTGTCTCCTCATCGACACTACGTTACGGTGGTCCAGCCTGGATCGCGGCGTTAGAAACTCAGCGGAACACGAAGAGGCTGAATAGTACGTACCGGCTCATGGCGATGCGAGTCGCGAGTGCGTACAGAACCGTGTCAACAGAAGCGGTCTACGTCATAGCCAGGTTGGTCCCCATAGACATCATCTTGGCGGAGGACAGCGAGTGCTATAGGAGGAGGGGAACCAGAGGAATCCGGAAGCTAATGAGGGCGGAGTCGATGGCTAGGTGGCAGCAAGAGTGGAGTGCCGCGCAAAACGGCAGGTGGACGCACAGGCTCATACCGACACTAATGGGCTGGGTGAACAGGAAACACGGAGAGGTAAATTTCCATCTAACGCAGTTTTTGTCTGGTCATGGCTGCTTCAGGCAGTATCTGCACCGGTTCGGACACGCAAGATCGCCTCTTTGTCCGGAGTGTGGAAATGTGGAGGAAACACCGGAACACATCGTATTCGAATGTCCCAGATTCACCACAGTGCGTGAGGGGCTGCCTACCCTTCATGCTGGGAACATCGTGGAGGAAATGTGTCGTGACGAGGGCACCTGGAACGCAGTAAACAGTGCAATCGTACATATCATGTCCGAGCTACAGCGGAAGTGGAGGACCGACCAGCATGCGGATAACGCCTGACCATAAGAGATGAATAATCGAGACGGCTGTAGTACCGGATAGTCCCCCCCGAGAGCCGCCGTGACGGAGTGCGCGTCATGTTGGAGGGCACTACCTAATCGGCGCTCCGCTGGGAAGAGAAATCCTGCGAGGGTGACTGTGACGGGGCGCGCGTCAAGTTGGAGGGCGCTTCCTAATCGGTGCACGTCTCGACAGGTAACCGGATACTGCCACGGAGAAGAGCAAAAATGCCTGCCTGGCAACGCCTGATCGTGGCCTGGATGGAGAAACACTGCGAACGTTTCGAAGGAGCGAGCATCAAGGATGAAACCATGATCAAAATGGTGCATACCCCACGAGAGTAGCTGTGACGGAGTGCGCGTCATGTTGGAGGGCACTAACTAATCGGCGCTCCGCTGGGAGAGAAATCCTGCGAGGGTGACTGTGACGGGGCGCGCGTCAAGTTGGAGGGCGCTTCCTAATCGGTGCACGTCTCGACAGGTAACCGGATACTGCCGCGGAGAACAGCAAAAATGCCTGCCTGGCAACGCCTGATCGTGGCCTGGATGGAGAAACACCGCGAAGGATGAAGCCGTGATCAACATGGTGTATACCCCACGAGAGTAGCTGTGACGGAGTGCGCGTCATGTAGGAGGGCACTACCTAATCGGCACTCCGCTGGGAAGAGAAATCCTGCGAGGGTGATTGTGACGGGGCGCGCGTCAAGTTGGAGGGCGCTTCCTAATCGGTGCACGTCTCGACAGGTGAGAAATCCCGCGAGGGTGACTGCGACGGGTTGCGCGTCAAGTTGGAGGGCAATTCCTAATCGGTACACGTCTCGACGGGTAAATGGATGCCTGCGAAGAGGACATAAGCGCAGTGGAATGAAAAGCGAATAGAGAGAAAAAATGTTGAGAAAAAGGGAAGGACAACGCTAGTCAGCGTTGAAAACTCGAAGAGTGCATGAGCACAGCCGCCCCCTGAAGTAGTCGCCTAGATGTGGTCCCAGGGGGAATAAGGCAACGAGTAGAGGGCTTGGTTTTTGTGGGTGCGATCCCCACTCGACGTCTGGGTTAACTCTTCCCAGATAAGGCTGGTAGAGCAATAGCTTTGGCCCAAGCAGCAGCAAGAGGCGTCTCTTGGCAAGTGTATCTTCGTCGATACTGAGGTATGGTGGCCCTGCCTGGTTGGCGGCTCTGGAAACCCACCGAAATCGGAGGAAGCTGAACAGCACATTCCGACTCATGGCCATGCGAGTCGTAAGTGCTTATAGGACCATTTCGACAGAAGCTGTGTGTGTAATCGCCGGAATGATTCCCATCTGCATCACTCTGGCGGAAGATAGCGAGTGCTACAAGCGACGGGAAAGCAGAGGTATCCGGAAATTGATGAGAGCGGAGTCGTTGGACAAATGGCAGTATGAATGGGATACGGCAGAAAATGGTAGATGGACGTACAGGCTGATACCGGTACTTTCGACCTGGTTGAACAGGAAACACGGTGAAGTTAACTTTTACTTGACGCAGTTTCTGTCTGGGCATGGCTGTTTCAGGCAATATCTACACCGGTTCGGGCACGCAGTTTCACCCCTCTGTCCGGAGTGTGGAGATATGGAGGAAACACCGGAGCACGTCGTTTTTGTCTGTCCCAGGTTCACCGAAAGGCGCGAGGGGCTGCCTGCACTTCATGTCGGGAATATTGTGGAGGAGATGTGTCGCGACGAGATGATCTGGAATGCCGTGAGCAGTGCAATCACACAAATCATGTCGGAGCTGCAGCGAAGGTGGAGGGCTGACCAAAGTGCTGACAACGTCCGACGGTGAAAGGTGAACAACGGCGACGGCTGTTGCAAGAGATGGTACCTCACGAGAGTAGCTGTGACGGGGTGCGCGTTGTGTTGGAGGGCACCACCTAATCGGCTCTCCGCTGGGAAGAGAAATCCTGCGAGGGTGACTGTGACGGGGCGCGCGTCAAGTTGGAGGGCGCTTCCTAATCGGTGCACGTCTCGACAGGTGAGAAACCCCGCGAGGGTGGCTGTGACGGGTTGCGCGTCAAGTTGGAGGGCAATTCCTAATCGGTTCACGTCTCGACGGGTAAATTCAAAATGCCTGCGAAGAGGACATCAGCGCAGTGGAATTAATAACGAATGGAAAGAAAAAAATATTGAGAAAAAGGGAAGGACAACGCTAATTAGCGTTGAAAACTCGAGAAGTGCATGAGCACAGCCGCCCCCTGAAGTAGTCGCCTAGATGTGGTCCCAGGGGGAATAAGGCAACGAGTAGAGGGCTTGGTTTTTGTGGGTGCGATCCCCACTCGACGTCTGGGTTAACCCTTCCCAGGTAAGGCTGGTAGAGCGTTCCTCACCTCTTAAAAAAAAAAAAAAAAAAAAAAAAAAAAAGACGCGCACAGTCTCACACACAAAAAAAACGCATCGCAGCTGCTGACTGACTGCTCACTCTCTCACACTATTTTTGTTTACATCAACCAACCAACTAACCGAAACACGCACTCCCGCACACGCACACGTACACGTATACGCACACACACATGCACATACATACGAACACATACACGCACATGCACACGCAGACGCGCACACTCTCTCACACAAAAAACACATCGCAGCTGCTCACTTGCTCACTCTCTCACTCTGTTTGTGTTTACGTCAAGAATACGACCATTTACGACCGTTTACGACTGTTCACAACGACCGCGCTTTATTTTTTAGCGATTTTATTTATAGTAAGATTACCTGTTTTTACCTTTTACCTTTACATACAGTAGAACCCCGATTATCCGCAGAATAGTCTGGCAAGCAGAAGGATAATGAAAATCGCGGATAACGCAAAACGGTTGAAAATGAGTTGCAAACACGAAAAAGAGTTTTATTTTTCTGAAGGTTACATCACTAAAAGAGATATGTTACAAAACACTTCACCATTGTATAAAAGTGCTCAGTTACGGTTTTTGAGACAGTCAGTCTCTGTTTTTTTTGGTTTTTTATTCTTGAAATAAGGTAAATGATTTTGGTTTGTCCAGTCGAAAATATGATCATTGTTTGTCCACTTATTTGAATGCACTAATTCAGCGCACCTGTGTCAAACCAGATATTCGAATGATTCACGTTTTCTTTGGCACGTATTCAGACCTTTTCTGGATTATAACACTTACAAATATTGTTAACATCATGCTTGCATATCATTTGTATCAGATTTACATAGCTAAACGCATTTTGGTGTCCTTCGCGCATAGCAGAAATAAAGTTTCTCTGTGTTGAGTGTGTTGAGGTGAACTCTTAAAATGACCAAGAAAAGGTAATATTCTGAAGGAGGCCTAAATTATAAATGGATCAATGTGATGACAATAGGGGGTCTTCGTAGCCACTTGGTTACGCGTTCGCTTACTAAGCGATCGATCGTGAGTTCAAACTCAGGGCCCTCAATTGACCATCTTTGTGTGTTGTTATAGAATAACTACGTCCAGGCAAACATCATCAGCGATGGAGATCAATCCACGGTGGAACAAAGATCGATTCATCCATACAACGGCTCTGCTCAGCAAGAAACATCGGGCTGCTGTTCTATAAATAACCCAACAATGATCAATATCAACTGTCTCCGCTGTTCGTTCTGCTGAACAATGGAAGAACAGATAGAATACCCTTACGCGTAAATGGCTACTACAGTGTAATTTACCATAATGCAATGGAACAGAAAAACCTAACGCCTAAATGACTACTACTACTACTGTGTAATTTACAATTTATAGTAACATAAACATATGTACATGTACACAATAAAAAAAAACCGGCTCTGTTACATAAAATGCTAATGAGCCTAATAAATAAATAAATGGGATAAAAAAAAATGTGATGACAGTAAACTCAAGCAACGAGAAATGCAACATCTACTTGAAAAATTCGATCATTCACAAATGGTGATTTCTTAAAACGGACAAACGGAAATCATTTTTTGGACAAACCATGATCAGAGGTGGACAAACCATGATCATAATTTCTCTTTGAGGAAAATCGTTAAAAAACATAAAAATTTGAATAATTTCAACGCCTCATGGTAGTATTAGCAACTACACCCAAACTAGCGTTGGCAGAAAACATTTCATCTTTGGCAGAAATGATGCCATTTAGTGTGCTGGAGAGTCAAATGCGCAAATAATGAGCTGTTTTAAAAGCTTAAAAATGGTTTGTATGTATGCGTGCAGACATCTCTTTCTGTTTTCTTTTCTCATTTCATTTGGGATTGCGGCAAAAAAAAGGTCCATACGACGTCACTGGGGATCGAACCAAGGCCGGCTGGAATGCAAAGCTATTTTACACGACCACGCTATTCACATGGCTAATGCCATTCTATCCTGGATTCCTCGA
This sequence comes from Toxorhynchites rutilus septentrionalis, assembly GCF_029784135.1. Taxonomy (NCBI): domain Eukaryota; kingdom Metazoa; phylum Arthropoda; class Insecta; order Diptera; family Culicidae; genus Toxorhynchites; species Toxorhynchites rutilus. Next base: position 67,467,852 of record NC_073746.1, on the reverse strand, counting down.
GTCGAGAAGACGCACCACGCTAGATATGGGGTACAGACTAGGGGGCGTTGCTGATTAATGGTCAGCTGCATCCCAATAGGAAGTATCCCGTGTCGGGCACAGGTACAGAGCATTGAAGACAGCAACATCACAATTACGAAAACACTTGTAATACTAACCTCGAGCCAACCGCGAGTAATCGGTTACATATTACTAACATGACTGCTTCAGCGGTTGTTCAGTAAATACGTGATAATATTGCACCGGATTATAAAATGAAGTTGGAAAATGTTTTCTAAGAGTAAAAAAGGAGCGCATGAAGGAAAACAATATCTATCTCGGTCTGGGCCGTGTGTGTGGGAAGTATGCGGAAAGCTTATTTGTCTTTTGTTTCGCTCACTTGTATTAATCTTATATTAGTGTACCATGTATATTATACAAATGCTTACCAGTATTTGTGAGTCATGACATTTTCTGTTATGGTATGTCTAGTTTAATGTCATATATCGGGATGACGAAACATGAGCTAAAAATCAATTTTGGGTATAGAGACTTGAGGCTTTTCAACAAACCCAAACTCGTTTTGATTATATGTGATTTTCATGAAGAAAAATCGATTTGCATTTACTAGTTGCGTGAAATCCCCTAAATCGGACAAACCAAGATCATTTACCCTACTTTTTCTTTTATCTGAATTGTTTTTTTTTATCGTAAGCCATATGAGCGTCGTCTCGTTCCTCCAAATATTGCAGTAGTCCCTGTACGTGTTGCATAGCAGTATCGAGTATCATTTCATTCGTGCAGGTGCATTGTCTTCTTCACTACTTTGATGTTTTCTTTTTCAACCCCTTCCATTATCTTGTTTATCTTCAAAATTCTACATCAGTCAGTTGTTTAAACCCCGGCTCACATATGACTATGTTATTTTCATCGACATTATTACCTTCCTTAATGGATTTCACTAGATTTACAAGTGCAGAAGTCGGTGTAGAGACGCATTGTCAATCAACAAAACAGCTTTATGAGCAATTTTTTGACCCAAGGCAAAAATTTTTTTTCAAACCATTCTTGAAATATCTGATGGCTCGTGCAATCTCTTTTTTTTTGGCTAAAATAATGGTATATTATCTGTTTTGCCTGTCGCATTTTTTTTTACTCTCAAAGCCAAAAGCCAAAAGCCAAAAGCTTGGTGACGTCATTATTTTCAACATTCGTTTGCAATTGATTTCTCTGTCGATTGTGTTTTTTTTTTTGAATTCGCGGATAATCGGGGTTCTACTGCACTTGGCATTTAACTCGTTTAGCGAACGACAACACCTTAGGGATATCTTGATTTGTTTGACGTAATTCGAACGATCTACATTTTTGTCATAGGCAATGTATGTCAGACTGTCTTCCAAAATCTTTCCGGCCTGGTACACAGATGACAACATTGTTGACAACTTTTTTTCCATTTTTAAAAATTAAGCGTTCAGTTGCAAGTTACAATACTTTTGAAGAAATAGCTTTAATTATTATTTTAGAATCGTCAATGACATGTATGGGGGAAAAACCAACCCACCTTCATTTAGTGCGATTGCATATGCATGTTTGACGTAAGCGCCAATCGTATTTTACAAATGAATTGAAATAACAAAGATCATAGGTCCCCTTTTGACGGTTAATACTTATTGAATAGAACCATTTTATTCTATATAAATTGTTTCCTGTCATGATTATTCAACTAAAAACAAGAGAAAAGCATTTTACACCACTTAGTGGTGTTGATTGTTATGTCAATCATGCAAATTTGGGCAGTACAGGATGAAGCGTAGCATTGTAGCAAAAAACCGAAACAAAAACTGAGACTAGTCTAGATCGTCTAGAGACTAGAACTAGTGAGATTATTGTTATCGATAGTCCAACCTATCAAATCAAACACACATAACACAGCCCGGCTAGCTCAGTCGGTAGAGCATGAGACTCTTAATCTCAGGGTCGTGGGTTCGAGCCCCACGTTGGGCGCTTAGAATTTTGTTATTTTCTATTTCGGTGTATAATAATCTCATGAAAAAAAAAGTTTTTGTCATATCGTTTCTCATGCTTTCTTCAAAACATAAACCGTTCTTGATCTTTGGCCTGAAAATAGACATATATGGTACGATTTAGTATTTTTCGTAGAATGTTTTATTCGAATTGTATTTATATTTGCTTCGAAATTTCATTTGTTATTGAGCTATAAAAAATCTTTTTTTTTTAAAGTTACGAATTTTCAAAAATTAGTATACTTGTCAAAAAAGCCCATTTTTGGACCACCCTAATTGAGGTAGGCATACCCTAAAGAAGGGAAGAAAATACGGATCTGAATCCGTTCGAGAAAAAATTGATACAAATAGTTCCACTTTTTTATATCCTTTTTCCAAAGAATTCCTGCATGGGGATGTAGCTCAGATGGTAGAGCGCTCGCTTAGCATGTGAGAGGTACGGGGATCGATGCCCCGCATCTCCAAATCTTTTTTTTATTTGCAAATGCTTGAACTTCAATATAATGTCCGACAAAATAATTACACGTTGTGCTGTAAAGAAAAGTTGTAAATTGCTGAATTTTTATGCGCCAGACAATTTTTGTTACATTCTCTGTAATTTCATGAAAAACATTATTGATAAAAATTTTGCTTCGATTTTGTTCGTACCTTGTACATTCTTATACAGCCAATCCATGCCAAACCGAAAAAGCAATTCTCAGATTTTCTTGAAAAGTTATATTTTTTTTCCTTATCACAAAATATTAAACCCGTATTTTTTTTTCTTCAGAGTGCTCATTTCTATTTTAGAGTGGTCCGGAAAATCAACATTTCTCCTTTTTTAAAAACATGACTTTATTCAAAAATTAATACTTTTGAACTACTTGATCTATTCAGATAATCGATATATCAAATTGAAGCCAATGGGCTTTTGAAGAAATTATAACTCAAGAACGAAAAAAAACTCTCTGATTTTTAGATATGTTATGTAAGAAAACCTCAACTTTCAAGAAAAAAAAATAAAATAATATAGGGCTATCTATCTTTAACCATGTCTAACCCCGGTCCAGTAGTTCAAAAGTTATGAATTTTATAAAAACAAGTCAGTTTTGGAAACAATGGGAAAAAGTTGAGTCCGGAAGGACCACCCTAAAATGGAAATGGGCACTCTTATGAAAAATAAAAAAACCGGTTCAATATTTTGCTATAAGGAACAAAACTACCTGTTTTGACGAAAATTTGAGAAGCACTATAACGGGTTGGCATGGAATGGCTGTATTTTTATATCATACAAGCTGGCCCGGCGAACTTTGTTCCGCCCAAAATTGAATTTTTTGACGTGGGACTACGTCTAACCGGAATATATGGAGGGTAAAATGAAAACCTAAACACAGAACATGCAGGAAAAATGAAAGATTTCGAATGCTTATAGCTCGAACATTTCGTACTGGATAGGAGAGTTGTTTGCATCAATTGATAGGGAATATTTCTACGCATCTATCGCAACTAACAAAATGTTGTTTTTCATTAGATAAACAATTGAATAAATATTAGGCGTTATCTAAACGCCCTAACTGCTTCGTTTTGATTGGCCCGATTTACGGTTTCCCTAACACAGCCATCAAAACCAAGCAGCCTTGAGGAAATCGGCATTGCAAATACATGAAAGTAGGGGGAGCTTTTGTTCCCACCGAAATGTGTTCCCTAATAGAGATTTCTAAACCAAGGTGCCTGGAGAAATCGGTATTTCAAATTCATGCAAGTCGGGGGTATATTTGTTCCGACTGGAACGTGTTTCCCTAACACAGACTTCAAATCAATGGAGCGTGGGGAAATCGGCATTGCGAATTCATACAAATCGGGGGTATTTTTGTTCAAATTGAAATGTGTTTCCCTAACACAGACTTCAAAACCGAGGTTTCTGGGGAAATCGGCTCTGCAAATAAATGCAAACTGCGAGTACTTTTGTCCTCGCTTGCCTTTGTGCAGAGTGGAATATGTCTGTCCTAACATGATCTTCTAAACTCCTGGTTCCTAACCTGGGAAAATCGTGCAGACACTAGAAGCGAATGAACTTCCCAGTTTCAAGCAAATTCGAGATTCGAGAAGTATGTACACTTTTGGGATGTAAACTTCAGAGGGAAATGTCAAATAAAATAATCGTTTGATAATTTTTTTTGTCTTTATTGGAAAGATTTTCAGCCTTAGGCTGGTTCATCAAACGTTTGATAATTCTTCCGTACATATATTTGGTTCTAGTCATCATACCAAACGTAAAAGGTCCGTCATTAAATTTACTTGTAACGAAGAACAATCAATCACAATAAATGAATTGACTTTACATGGCATTTGTTCATTTTTTTCACTCACAGAGCAAATATATTGAACTCAATTGAATTTGGAAACTGTTTCATTCAATCAAGAATTTAGTCAATACAAACGAATGATTGCTAAGCTAAGGTAGTTCCACGTCAACCTTGCGGTTATATCATAGATATAACCCACCCATTTTTTTTTATATAAATTCTTTCGAGCATCCTCGTTTTCTTACTAAGCGAACATGGGCAGCTTCAATCGCAGAACTCTTCACTGATTGCTTTTCTAATTGACCCTTTACAATATCGCCGCTGCGCAGAGCTATCTTTTGTGGGTATTGATTAAATTATTGATTTAACTAGTGAATGAATGAAACTATTTACGAATTCAATTGCAAACAAATCCCAATTTAAATCAATTCATGCAATATGGTAGTAGTTATCGCAGCAAATAGTTTTCAATATATTGCCTAGTCATCAAACGGTATGCGTAGAAGTTCAGATATCTGGCGATATAAAGAGATATCTTCCAATGCAGTCTTAATCAAGCCAAAGTGTTGCATTTGGACCCGCTTTTTGTAGACCGTGTTAGCAAAATGAATTCCGGAGTGTAAAAATGCATGGGGGTATAAAAGTATTGCCGACTTGAATGTATCTGCAATGTCGATTTTTCCAACTTCTTGGTTTCAGAATATGTATTGGGAAAACCCATTCCGGTTTGCAAAAATGCCAGCGAGCACAAAAGTACCCGTAGTTTGCATCTATTTTGCAATGCCAATTTCCCCAGGCTCCATATTTTTGAAATCTGTGTTAGAGAAACATTCGAATTTGCAAAAACGCAAACGAGTGAAAAGGTTTCCGCTGCTTGCATCTAAATCGCTATGCCGATTTCCACAGGCTCCATGATTTGAAGTCTGTGTTAGGGACACATTCCGATTTGCAGAAACGCAAGCGAGTACAAAAGTACCCGCTGCTCGCATTTTTTTTTGCAATGCCGATTTCCACAAGCTCCATGGTTTGGAAATCTGTGTTAGGGAAACATTCTGATTTGCAAAAACGCAAGCGAGTACAAAAGTACCCGCTGCTTGCATCTAATTTGCTATGCGAATTTCCCTTGGCTCTATGGTTTTGAAGTCTGTGTTAGGGAAACATCCATCGTACCTCAATCGTTGCGCAATCATAACTGAGTGGATTTCCGAGCGGCGCTCGCTTATATACCGATTGGTGAATAAGTCAATATTGGTCAATAGCCTGTTTTGGAAGCAATTTTAGGGCTATTGAAACAAGTTTTTGGATAAAGAAGTAACAAGCATATAACGCGTAGACATATTATCCTTCGAATGAAGTGTTTATCATACCATTTCGTTCAGTTCTTTGAGAGCTATTAACGCTCAATCTCGTTCTAACGCTTTCGTTTACGAAACTTTGAACCTATACCCCAGTATAGAAATGAAAGACGTAGTCTTACGTCAATATTTTTTTATACCCATATTTTTGGTTTTTTGAATATAAAAGAAGAGTTTAATTTCCGTTTCATCCCCTTAAAGTCAGAAAATACCTTTTTCATACAAAAAATCTGAATTCTTTCAGGAGGTGATAGAGGATTATATTTGATGCTGAAAATTCTTTCACAGATATGTTCAAATACCAACAATCACAGAGTTATTGAACATTTTCTCTGTTTGGAGCTCTGTTTACCTTAACTGGCTCTAATTAAAAAATTACGCTACGTAGGACAATTCTGTTGCTTCCATTTGAAATATTAGAAAAATTTATACAGGATACAGTTGTGCAACTTCCAAATTAGTTGATTTAGGTAACACTTTAGAAGTGAAGAACTTCAAAGTTAAAAGTGTTCCTCTCAATTTTATCCACAAAATACATAATACATCATGATTTTTCCATCATTTCTGAAGTGTGAACCGATCGATTTAGACCGTTCTCGGATCTCAGGAATGGTGCTTTTGACCAAATTTCCGAAGTGTCAAAGAGACACACAACGTTACTAATTCGTTCGTACATTGACCTCTAGGACGACTCTTTTGATGCTTCCGATTTGGTCTCTGTATTTCTCTTTTATCACAATTATGAACCACATCCACTGAAATGAAATATAGTAAAATATAGTATTATAAATTCTATGGGGGTCTTCCTAGCCTAATTGACAATCGTAAAAACGTCCGAAATTCGTGTATCTACACTAGAATACCCCCTTAATAATTTTTTTTTGTCTTTATTTAAGAGACTTTCAGTCGTAGGCTGGTTCGTCTCTGTTACCGTAGGAATACTCTTACGCTGAAAAGGCGACAATGTGTTATTTATAACATGCTATCGATAAGATAAAAATGTACATGGATAAAATTCGGCTCTGTTACAGCTGATGCGCTAAATAGGCCTACATAGAAAAACAGATGGGATAGAAACAAAAATAAATTCGATGCTGAAGTCGTTAAAACTAATATCTTAGATACTTTACAATATAAAGGGTCGGTTCAGGACCACTTTCTTCTAATTATAATACATCTCTTGTTTGTCAAAAATTGTGAAAAATAATCATAAAAAACCCACAAAGGCGTCTAGAATATACTTAATTAACACGTTAAGCCCCGACCGAAATAGCGGAACGACAATGAACTTTTCGTCTGGCCCGTGTCGATCCCAGCGAATCAATAGGGGACGTTTCTAAATATCATTTTGTAACTTTGTTGTTGCCGTTCCCAATGCCGACACTCTCCGAACGAAAAGTCTACTGTCGATCCGGTGAGATCGGCGCGGAAACAACCGGAAAATTCAGTGTCAGTCCCCAAGGACCGACGCGGGGCTAACGTGTTAAGGGAGTATTCTAGTCTAGATATTTGAAAAAATTCAAAAATTTTTTTCTTCATATTTCTGTAGTGTGGCATTCAAAAATATACTCTAGAGAGAACTTATCGAAAATCCTATTATTTACCGAGTTAGAGCCATTTTTGTGATGCGAAATCTAACCTGATACGACCATAACAATGAACTTCAAACGCGTTTTTCTCGAAACTATTTTTTTCAAACTGGCGTACACGATATCTCAAGTTCTACTGAACCGATTCATGTCGTATTTATATGGATACAATCTACAGACATCTCTCTATCGCATGAACCTCTAAAAAAATAATATTTTTTAAATTTTACTATTTTTTAAAAATCGGGAAACATAAGAAAAACGTTTAAAACCGCATTTTGTTTTTCAAACGGCCGCCGTTTAGTTAAAAAAGATGTTTTTGACTTGTCCGAGGTTCATGCGATAGCGGCATCTTTACTGATTCGATTTTTTTGTTCAAAATAATCGAAAGGGCTGGAATTGTTTACGTCATGGCACATCTTTTTTTAACCCTCTCACTTCATCAGCTTATAACTATTCTCATTATGAATATTTTTTCTCCGCACAATTTTTGTTTTTTGATAAAAGATAGATGAATAAATAATGATATAATGGATAGTAAAATATTCTTTCTTTTATTTTTACGGAGCTCGGAGAAACGTCTGAAATTCGTGTCTCTACACTAGAATACCCCCTTAACACAAAAAACATCAGTCATCTGTCTTTGGATTGAATGGATAAAAGTTCAACTCCAAAGAATAAAGTTTGAAAGAAAAGATCTATGAGAATGAGCGGCTTTCTTATTAATTAAATCTAAATTTTTGGAAACGTCTCGACAGATTAATTTCAATTTCTATCCGAATCTTTTTTTTTTTCTTTATTATAGTGATTTTCAACACATTTCGGCTGGTTCGTCATTTTTTACTTCCATTTTTGGAAGAATGTCGGGAGTGAGATTTGACTCGTGATCTCTGCGTGAGAGGTATGGATGTTACCACTACGCCAGATCGCCTCCACACTATCCGAATCTATTCGAAGCGATGACCCACACCAGAACCAAGCTTTCTCCAATGTTTACATCCACTGAACAAATAGTGGCATTCCGAACATACGTACGAGAATGTTGCGTTGTGTGGTAGCAAACATTTATCTACATATACACTGGGCCGAGCATTTTTTTCTACTATCATAGCTAGCTAGCGCTCTGTGCTTCGAACAAAAAAAGCAAATAAAATACTCCGAGAGCACGAAAATCCAAATATCACGCGGCACGGGAAGATGATTACGCAATCTTCACACTTGAACTTGGTGCTGCTGCTTCGTTCGGGTTCGGAAAACCGTTGCGCCACCGGTGAATGACCTTTTTTCGGGCCTTTTTTTGGAGGCCGTGACTGTTTGGGTTTCTCATTGTGTATCATTTCTTTCCAATGCATATTGTTCTGAATCTTTAATCTATTTCGTAGCGAAATTTGAATTCTATAATGGAATGAAGCATAAATCAAGTTCCAGAAATGGGATAAAGTGGACAAGTTACATGAAGGAACGAATGTTTCACGTTTCACTGTCGCATTATCGCTTAGTAGCAAAGATGCCAGATTTTTCTTTTTTTTCTCAACGAATAAAAATGTGTAACCTTAATGCATTAACATCTAACCCGAGATCCGCACAACACAACGGCGTTCTGTTATGGCTGTGTCAATTTCCGAAGATGGCTTTCATCGGTCGTTGCCTTCCAATTTTGGATCATCATCAACCGGGAATCGCGTTCGCGCTCCAGAAACCGAAATTTAGTCAATCAGAACTGCCGCCGTCTTCTCGATCCGACTGCAATTTGTTCCACTTGCTTAGCACCCCAATTTGCTTAACCGGGCTTGTTTTGGCTTGTAAGTTGCGCTACGGTGTGCAATCAAACGCCCACGGAACCACGGAATCAAATACAGGCGCTTGTGTTTATGTATCAGACTTTATTGGAAGATTCGCTGTTCGTTGCTGCTATGCCGCAAACAGTCGATCGAAATACGCTGTTAGGCTGACTGCCAGTGGAACACGGTAGCAGCGCAATATTTCATGGTTGTTCATAGCTGCTGCAACCGATGATGTTTCCTCCGCCCGCGTCTCATCCTAACTGTGGTGCCTGCGCCTTTGTGAAAATTAACTTCCACGCCTTTCCTGGTGCGTTTTCTGCCGATTCAATGTTCTGTTAATCACATTTATTAAAGCCCGAATAAATCAACCCTCGATGCTGGGGCTGCTTCTAAAAAATAGTTCAGTTTAGATTAATCGCTGCCGGTTAATTGCTACTAAATCACGATTCCTGAAAGACTATATCGTCGGTTGATGCGACGTTGACGAACCATAACGAGGATCAACATACAATCGAGGAATTGTGTTACTGGGTCAGCCCGTTCAATCTCAAAAATTTTGAACCATTCATACGAGAGGAGCGCGCGTGTCTTTTCGCTCCAGTGGAGTGATGCGTGGACTATGCTATATTCTTCTGCCGATGTGAGCGGTATCGATCGTGCTGAATTGCCGTATTTATTTGCGACGGGTTTGATTAACCCAACTAGAACTAATGCGAAGTAGCTTTCAACGTGTACTTACCTAGCTTCGAGTAGGTTATCATTCGGTCTAAACGGTCAAAATGAGTGGCGTCCGCAGCAATTAGTGCGAAATTAATTTACATACAACTGCCGGACGGACAATAATTGATGCCAATTAAATATTCATTGCATACCGGCACCCCCTCCCCTCCTCCAAGCGCTGCCACGTTGTAAGATTCGGGTCGCGAAGCGCTCACCGGTTCAGCGTCGAAATGCAATTGATTAGAATACTAATTGGAGTTTAGTGTGGTGTGTTCTGGGAGTATCGTTCAATGCTATCAACACTTTCATCCAATATGGTACTGATGAAAGCTAAACGAGGCACGTAAGGATACGTCAAATACGACGAATCCAGTTAACGGGGGATTAGAATAATGGGTGAGACATAAGTACCCCAGCAACTTGCAGGTGGTCAAATGTATTCCTCGTAAAGAGATGTGGGCATTAGAGTGGCAATGGATGTATGGAAAAAATTTCATCATCGAATTTCAAAAACCGACCATGTACATTTTGTAATAACCTGTGCAAAATTTCAGCTCAATCGGACATGATTTGGGGGTGCTTAAAAACGCTCAAAGTTTAGATTTTTTGATCCTCGAAAATGTCCCAAGGGGGGAGGTAAGGGAAACTTGGAAAATCTATTTTTTTTCAATTCCAAATGACTTAAGAATGCAAAAAAAAAGACGGGTGGGTAATGTCGGGGACATAACCGGAGTGACGTAGGACTATACAAAGGGGACAGCTTTTGTTAAATATATATTTTAAATATATTGTTTTATTTTCTTCTCCTACGTGAATACCTACCTATCTACCTGCAAAATGGATTAGTTTACTGTTTACTCTTTATGAATATGTTGATGGTTCTGAAAAGAACCTTTGGTGTTGTGTTTTTGTTATCACTCGATATTCCCATCTTGTTCGGTTAAACCTTCCTGTTTAGCTATTGCGTTTGCCACTCGCCACAGCTTTCACAGTTGGAAAATTTCTTCCCATCCAGCTTGTGACATATTGTTCAGTAAATTACATTTAATGCGATTTTGCCACTCACTGAAACTAATTGTTGCCTTGCCGAACCGAAGCTGCTCTGTTCTTGATGCGTGTTTTCTGATTGTCGTGAGCAGCTTTACAAGCCAACTCGAGCACTCCGACGGCCGAAACTCTATAATCGCTGTTAGGTATACTGGTGCTCCGGCACCAATCCGTTCGGCCTAGTTACCCTTGCGGAGCAATCAGTGAATGCGGCCAACAGGGAACTGGAGATCTGCACGGTTCGAGTGAGACTTTGCCTTTCCCTTAACTTGTCCTCCTTTGTTACGTCAACGATGCCGATGCCGTACAACCACACGGGTTTACGGTTTGAAAGAAAATAAGATATTTTTTTGGGGTCCGCGTGTTTTATACTCTAGCGCAATTTAAGAATTGGTGAAAATCAATAAGCTCAGAACAACTGCCAAATTCACATACTCATCATATCCTGGCAAACAAATTATGAAAAAATCAATTTGTGTTTTATTATTATTTTGGATAATGTTTTAGAAAGCATTGAACTGTATTTCCTAAACTCTTTTTGGAAGGTTTAATGGCCCAGAAAAGCGCCTTGTTTTATGGAATGGTTCCAATTTAGAAAACTTAGTACTCGTGGTTTTGAAAAAAAACCATTTCGAACGCCCTCGATGCCGCCTTGTTCTGGATATGCCACCAAAGCAGTTTTTATAAAGAACAAACTTTTTTCTTCTGCTACCTGATGCCGTTTTGCGATTGCGTTTGCCACTCGCCACTCGCTGCAACTGCCTGTTGTCTTGATGTCCACCGAACCGAATGTGTTCTGTTCCGAATGCGGGTTTTCTTATCGTCGCGAGCAGCTTTGCCAGCTAACTCGATCACTTCGGCGGCCGAAACTATATAACGCCGGCTAGGTGGACTGGTGCACTGGTACTAACGCGCTCGGCCTAGCTACCCTTGCGGGGAACTCCAGATCAACACGGTTCGAGCGGGATTTTGCCTTTCCCTTCACTTTTCCTCCTTTACCATGTCCAGACATGGCTGCTTGGGTTGATTTGTTGATGTGTTGTGATGCGAACCGATGTGGTGTACGGTTTGAATGAGAATGATCGTTACGGAAGGAAGGAAGGTATTGTATTATAGAGACTTTAAACTTTTGCAGTTCATTCGTCTCTAGCCTTGAGAAAGGCCCTTTGAAAACTCTACTCTACTCTACTCCAGCGCTACCATCTCCGCCCTCTTGCCTTGAGAAAGGCACTCGATCCCTCGCCGTCCAGCTCGTCCAGCAACGATGTTGTCCAGTCGGTGTCCACACTAAGAATGATCGTTACGGCAGCGGAGCGGGGATTTTTAAGCTGACTGGCTGGCTCGAGAATTACGCATGTGTGAGACTGCGACCAATGTTTCGTTCATTTTTTCTTTTTCCTTTCCAATCGTGCTTCATTCTATTTCGCTGCTGCTCTGGTTGCCCGTTTTGGTCGGTACGATATGAGGAGCACAAAATGGACCAATCAAAAATGGGCACATAGTGCATTTTGACAATGCTTGATATTTGACAATTATTCAATTATTTATCTCAAGAAAAATGAAATGTTATTCGTTATGATAGATGCGTAGATATATTTCCTATCAATTGATGCAAAAACCTTTGCGATCTATTGAGAAATGCTCGAGTTATAAGCGTTCCAAATCTTGCATTTTTTCCTACTTGTTCAGTGCCTAGATTTCCATTTCACCCCCTATATCTTCCGGTTAGACGTAGTCCTACGTCTGCTATTATCTCGAAAACAAATTTTCGGCCGAAAATCGACCTTCTGGGACTGGCAATGAAGGTATGGAAAAAAAAAATTATCGAATTTAAAGAACCGACCATGTACGTTTTGTTTATTACAGCTCAATCGGACATGATATAAGGCCTCAAAGCACTCAAAGTCTCAAAAGGTGTTCATTTCAGCTCAATCGGACATGATATAAGGGTGCTTCAAATTACTCAAAGTCTCAGAAGTTGTATTTTCGGCCAAATTTTTTTTTCGATATGACACCAGATTTCGACGTTTTATGCATTTTAAGTCATTTGGCATCGAAAAAAAAACGATTTTCCAAATTCCCTTTACTCCCCTCTTGGGAGATTTTCGAGGATTAAAAAATCAAAACTATGAGCGCATTGAGGCACTCCTAAATCATGAGGAAATTTGATCATTTTCGCTGCCACCCTAGTGTGCACAAATTGACAAGAAAACGGTTTGATCGAATCTCTGGAAATTTGTTGAAGACAGTAAAAAAATGACAATACAAATTACTGAAAACATCAACAGTTTGTATAAAGTGTAAGTTATTGCACGATAACGCAACTGATAGTCAATTACCTTGAACTATTGAGTGGTCGATAACAATCAGCTGTCTTAAAACAACAAAGAAGCTGTCTCAACTTTTAAACAGCAGATTTGGAAATTTTCATATTAATTCTCAGTTTCAACATATTCTGTTGGTTGTTCGTTTTTTTTTATCCCATTTATTTATTTAAGGCTCATTAGCATTTTTGATGCAACAGAGCCGAATTTTAATCGTGTACATGTCACATGGTTATCATATCTATAATTAGCACATTACACAGTTGTCATTCGCCAGTATTCCTTCTATATCACTACATATGGTACATTCACACAGTAGCCATTTAGGCGTAAGAGTATTCTTTCTGTTCTTCCATTATCCAGTTGGACCACCGGACAGCGGAGACAGTTGATTGATCATTGTTGAGTTATTTATAGAACAGCAGCCCGATGTGTCTTGCAGAGCAGAGCAGTTGTATGGATGAATCGATCTAATTTCGACCGTGGATCGATCTCCATCGCTGATGATTGTTGCGTGGACGTAGCTATTCTGTAACAACACAAAGATGGTCAATGAGGGCCCTGAGTTGATTGTTCGTTATCAAGAATGAATCTAGAAGAGAAATTATGTATATCTCCAAAACGATGCAATGTGACATGTGGAACCGATTTGCATATTAACAAAAAACCAAACAACAAACGTACATATTACTAGCTGACCCGGCAAACATCGACGGAAATGAACAAAAGAATAATAGAATTAAGGAATTGAAAAAAAAAGAATGAAAGAATTAAGGACATGGAGAAATTAAAAATTGAATAATGAGAGAATTAAAGAATTTGTTCAAACCATAATTAAAATAGTTGAAGCCCAATGTTTAGCCTACGACCCTAAAAAATTATTGCCTCATATTTAACACACAATACGATAATCACATACAATACGACAAATCGATACCAAATCAATAGTCTTTTGTCCAGTATCATGTAAACCAGGGACTCTCGAACTATTTTGGACAAGAGACCCCTTTTCCAAAATGAAGTGATACCATCAACTTGCCAAAAACTTTGTGGTTGGTCAGTGAGAAAATTTGATATTATGTTCTCATCAATAAATAGACATACTATTCGGAGAATATGAAGTGTAATTTATAATTATTAATACAACTTTCACGTATCAATACTTTCTACTAAAATATTGGTCATTCTTATAACGAGTTGTTCACGTAACACAACTTATAAAGTATCTTGTCGATCCCTGGAAAACTGATATCGACCCCAAGGGACCCCACTTCTAGAACCCCTGATCTAAACTATCGGCTCTTTGCCGCGCTTGACCACCAGCCAAAAATGAAATATACGTTCTCTTTGAATAAACCAGTTGGATCCGTAACCCGTTCTTTTTGCTTCTCGTTCTTTTCGGAAGACTACTGTCGGAATACTTGTCGTTCTCGATGTTGAATTTAGCCGCGAATTTTGAGCGCTTTTACGCAAACCTTGTCGCGATAAGGCTTACCGTAATCTCGTCTCGAACAGAATTAATGAAATTAAGAACTAAAGAATTAAATGAAACAAGAATAAATTCATGCAAAAGAACAACTTTTTAAAAATGGTAAAATAATGTAAATAAGGATAACGAGCAAATAAACATTGCGCTGCGCAAATCCTTCAACGAGCTTCTCGAAGAGAAGATGGCTAGCTTAGAAAACAGTGTGGCCCAAAAAGTTGGAAAATTTGAAAAGCTTGTTTAGTGAAAACAAATTATTTAGATAAAGAAACGGCTATTGTGAACAGGAAGCGTCTTGTTAGTCCAAGCACAATAAGTGTTAACTTGGACACTCCAAGTAAAGAAATGATGTTAGTAACTAAACGTAATGAATCGATGCAGGGAAATTTGACAAGAAATGTTTTTATGAATAATTACAATAATAATATTGAAAGCTACGTGAATGTCGTGGCTAGTGAAGCTCGCCCAATTATTGTGGTGAAAGGTATTCACATAAAAAACAGATGACTGGTCCTTATTCATAAGTGGTTTCATAAGTGAAAATGCAGCATACAGATGGAATTATGTAGAAAACTTCGGAGACTGCAAGAGAGCATTGGAGGGAATAAGGAGCAGATTTTTGTTTCTATAGTAGTTTTCAAGAGTGTTTGAAAATCTTTGCTATTTTTATTGTCAATAATCATCACATTAATTCATTACGGAATGGTCGTATTGGCAAACCTGATGAAGCAATGTAACTAAACATAGTTGGACTATATACACTCTGTCCAACTTCTATAAGACCAGGTGATGATCTTGCTGTTTTGTGCCTTTGTGAACAAACAATGCTTCAACTTATATTCTAGTGTATTGGTATTGGTGACTACCATACACTGCATTATTTTCACATGTGTGTGTGCAATCGCTGAGCGTAAACCAAAGGTTTTGTATTTTTCAAGTGTCAAGTTCCTACAAGACCAGTTACATTTTTCCGTTGTTTTAGTTGTTTTGATCATTAAATCTGGAAAATACCGAAAGGAAAAGTTCTCACGGAGAGAATAGAGAGACAAATCGATGCATTTCACCAAGAAAATGTTGGTATCAGAGAAATTTATCGTGGGATTGGACGATCCCATCAAGTAGTGCTCAATTATTTGACGAATCCTCAGGGATACGGTGAGAAGGAGAGAGCTCCACGTAAATCGAAGCTCTCTGACCGGGATAAGCGGGAAATAGCTAGAACAGCTTCGAATACTTCAAAATCGCTTATGCAAATAAAACGATACTTAAATTTAAATGTTACTCGGGTGACAATTCGTCAAGTTTTGTTAAAAAATCCTCACAAAAAGAGGGCTTGAAAGGTTAAAGCTCCTCACCTTACACCATCTCACATCGGAAGACGTCTGTGTTTTACTAAAGCTCACATGAACCGACAGTGGGACATGGTATGTTGTGACAGAGAATGTTTCCAAAAGAAAACATTTTGATATATACCATAACGAAAAGTTCTTCAATGTATAGGTTATCTTCACTGACGAAAAAAGTTCAATTAGAATGGTTCTGATGGTTTCAACGGGTGCTGGCCTGATTTACGGAAGATGGTACAGCATGTTTCAACTAGGAATTTTGGTGGAGGCTGGTGCATAGTTTGGACGGGATTCTGTGCAACCGGTATGCTCAAGATAACTTTCATGTCATTCAAGGATCACATACATGTTCTGGATTCCTCTTTTCTACCGTTTTTGCATAGATGTCGTCAAAAAAAAATCACCTTCCAGCAAAGCAATGCTACAATTCATATCAGCAGAGAAACTAAGCAATGGATAAAGGACCACTTAACTTAATTTTTTGGACAGGTCGGCTCGCTCTCCAGATTTGAATCCTGTTGAAATTCTTAGGGGGATCCTTCTTGGTAGAATCTACACTGAGGCAAAACGGGACACTACGATTGAAGAGCTTAAGGTCGCTATTTAGGAAATATGGAAAAACATCGAGAAATTCGTACAGCAGCATTTGGTCAATAGTATTCCAACACGAATTTTCAGATTATTAGCCGAAATGGCAAGGTTGTCAATTATTGACATGCAAATCAGCCGATCGTTTTGAATTTTTCATTGATAATACTTATGAATTTTGAAATAGCCTTATAGAAACTGGACAGCTGAAATAATCATACAGGCAAACCTTTTTTGGTGCGGGGGATAGGGACCGCATAAAAAAATCGTCCAAACTTCACCAGTAGCTTTAAAAAATCGTGTTCGTTACACATTTTGAAAAAAACTTTTTTTGTACGGTAGATAGGGATCGCATAAAAAAATTGCCCCCAAGAAATAACTCAAATCCACGCCGTTCACTGTTCAATTTCCTTTTTTTTCCCTGCTTTGCGATGGGAAATTTTGCCTTTTCGGTTGCGCGTGGCTGTTTTGTGCATTTAGTTGCATGTCGAAAGGTGTTGCTGTTTGGAATCATGTCATGCAAAAACTTAGAACAACTTAGAGCATTTGATGGGAGGAGGGGAATGATTTCAGAAGTGGATAATTGAGACGCAAGTATGCTTTTTTGCATTTAAATGCATATAAACCATCGAAAAAACTAAATGGACGATAACTTCGTCAAATATGCTTCTTTTCATATACCGCACAAAAAAAATCGCACCAAAAAAACCGCACAAGAACAGAAAATAGCACAAAAAATCGCACAAAAAAACCCGTACAAAATCAGGTTTTACTGTGTAGAACACATCAGCAGACGAATCGGATAAACTAACAGACTAAGACCTGCCTGAACTTTTTCGAAAACATTACATTTTGGAGGAGACCGGGATGTTTGTTTCGGTGTATCCAGGATCAGATGAAGAGTGCAGAGAGCTACTGAAAAAAAAAAAACAGTCCGTGTTGAAAATTGCTTTGAGATGACAACCTATAGCGCTTTCCGATAGCGCTGAAGCACATGAAATGTCTGAACCAAAAAGTGGCAAAAACAGCACATCAGTAGAACGTTGAAACACAAATTTAAAAATGCACTAATAAAGGACACGCCCACATTGCCACGCCAAAGAAGTTATCAGAAGCAGAGCCAAGTGAGGTATCTTTTTTTTTTATATATATCTGTATTATAGTGATTTTCAACACTTTTGGCTGGTTCGTCACTTTTTACTTCCATTTTTGGAAGAATGTCGGGAGTGAGAATTGAACTCGTGATCTTCAGCGTGAGAGGTATGGATGTTACCACTACGCCAGATCGCCTCCAGTGAGGTATCTCTTTTATAACCCCTTCTGTCCAAGGAAAACCGCTCAGCTCCCAGTTGTTAAAAAGCACCGATCATCACTCCAGTCTCCCATTAATATATTCGTCATGTTCGGCCCACTATCTTGAAAACCTAAGAAAACCTAAACGAATGTGTCGATCAGTTCCTTGACGCTGCTGAATCAATTGTCGATACACGTTACGTCAGGGACTACTTAGAATCCCCGTTCATGGTAGGTGAGGATATGAAAACAAAGAGGGTTTTACGCTTCGAAAATGGTTTTCATAAAGCATCGTCAAGACTTGTCCTGTGAAGAACTGCCCACCAAGAAAGATTTATAGACGAGATCAGAATTTTGCAGAAATTCCGGGATCTACCCGCATCTTGGTTTAGTTATTGTCACGATTGGACGATGATCCGGGAAGAGATGGTATGAGTCCATATGGAAATCGCTCATACCCTAAGCAGCCAGTTATGCATGATGGCCATCAGGCGATTTAACTGCAGAAGTGATGGTTTTGGCCATACGTGAAGTAGCATTGTCATGAAAATGATCTTGTATTGCTTTTTTTGATTATCTAAAAATTGAACTTGGAAAAATTCGGACAAACGAAGAATGTCCTGTACATTCATATCACGATATTTGTAACCGTAAGAACGTATCGTTGGTACAAAAAGAATGTATTGTCTTAACCTGACTTGTTGCGTATTAACTGTTTAATTTCACTGGTTTAAATAGCTCTTGAGAGGTCACTTGTACGGTCTACCATAGGCCCAAAACTGGAACCAGCTAAAATTGTTTCAAAATATATGCAATGACTATCATGTTCTGATCATCGATCCCTTTATTTCGATCGGACCGGAAACAAAAAAAACAGACCATAAAAACGGAGAAAAACAAAAATCGACCAATTAACACCAATACGTGACCAATAAAGGGCGGTGCAATCGTGTGCTCCACAGCACACTCTGGCCGAGAACCAGTGTGCATGTTCGGTCGAACCGGCACGACGGCTTACGTACTCTCGTGAAGCCAGAGTAGAATAGATTGCGGATAAATGCTCTATCGTTCGGTCCAATTTCCGCAGCAAGAAGAGATGTGCAAAATGTCTGCCACCCGTTGCGATAGTGCCGCTTGCTGCTACGAAAAGAAGGTAGAAACGTGACATGCTACTTATCGTGGGTATGTACACGGAATAAAGCGCAGGATTAGGTTGGGATGGTACAGAGATGGCCAGTCGAGTACGTGTATGAGCGAGTAATTGGTTTTCTTCGTGGCGAATTTAGTTCGTAGCATAGAAGCACTTGGTGGCTAATGCATGACATAATGCAATGTGGCTTCTCTCTTGTGGGAAAAACGGCTCGCAAAGCTCTTTTCGCTTGGCCAATTAATTTGCTCAGCGTGAGCGATGAATTTACTCATCAAATACATGATGTCATGCGTAGCAGTATCCGCTGACATGCCCGCGATTCAACAGCATGGTTCCGACCTTGGTCCTCACCGAATAAAATCAAACACGTAGACTACAAAACAACGTTGCGTTTCAATAACGCACTTCCACATTGCGCGCGTTTTCAAGCGTACGTTCGCCATCTACGGAAACGCGTAAAGGTTTCCCTCGACAACACCTTACTGTTCCACAAAATCACTTCATTATCATTTTACCTATTCTGTAAATAAACCAACACAGAACACGGTTCAAAATGAGCGCTCCCATTCCACGCATTCGGCAGAAAATTATTTCCACTATTTCCATTCAGGAAAAAAGCAATTACATCACACCATAAAGAAACTGCATTCACGTGCTCATGCGTGGTGGTGGTGACGGTTGCTGTTTATGGTCATTCAAAGGTAGGTTTGCGCCATAATCCCCCGGCAAGGTCAGAAGGTGCCGGCGCGACTCGCTTTAAATTGCGGTGTCGTTCTGTTTACAAATAATGCGTGGAGGCGGGGCCAGAGGAACGAAAGTTCTGACAAGAGCTTGGAATTTAATTTATTCCACACAAAATTCTGTTATACTTGGCTACCGCAAGTCTGGGTGGCTTCGGTTTGCTGCGGCTGTAGTACTTGGCGACCCGTGGCAGGTACGACTGCTTCACCATGTGAATCAGGCGATGAAACAAGATAGTGGCGGTTCGGTAATTTATTCGTGGTAGATTATGATAATGACAGCGATATTCAGCAAATGCTCTGCAGGGACCGGCTTAAATAGTAGTACAGGTCGGACTCGATTATCCGGAGTATTGATTTTTTTCACTCTGGATAATCGAGTCATAAAAAAACAATTTTCTCTCGGTAAAGGTAATATAATTATGCATTGCACTTATTTATTAAACGGTTTTATCTAGGTTGACCCGTTTGTATGTTTGTGACTTTTCAACTTTGTCAAATCCAAACTTTAACAAATCCAAATGGCGGTCGCTACAAAATGGCGGATTATGTACATATTTTGACAAAATGACATCAATATGGGTTTTCCCAAAACCCCATCATTATGGGTATCGAATGTAAGGGCTTGACCAGTAGAACACAAATATTTCTGGAAAATGTGAATCCAGGATGGTGGCCGCAACAAAATGGCGGATTACACATATTCTCAGAACCCCATCAATATGTATATCAAATGAAAGGGATTGACTAGTTGAATACAGTTATACATGAAAAATGCAAATTCAAAATGGCCGCCACCACAAAATGGGGCCATATATTTTTATTTTCAACACCTCATCAATATGAGTATCAAAAGAAAGTTTTCGATTAGTATAACATAGCAGATAATGAACAATCCAATTCCAAGACGGCCGCAGTCCCCAAACAACTAATTACTTTTAAAATGGTCTCATTCTGATTGACATGTTTGTATGTATGTTTGAATGTTTGTAGGGTTGTCCCACATTAATAGAAAATCCCGTTCCTGTTGACTGATTGATCTGAAATTTGGAGGACATCTTTAATTCTACTGTCATTATAAAACTGCGCATTCCATAATCTTGAAAAATTCAATTTGACCGTCGCTAAAAAAATGGCTGAATGACTTGACTAGGAGAACACGAAACATAATAAACAACATAAATTCAAAAAGAACGCCGCCACTAAATGGTCGGCTATGTATTTTTTGCAATCCCCTCAATATCGGTATCCAATGCATTTACTTGACTAATAGAATACAGTACATCATGAAAATATTCCGAAGAAAATTAGGTAAGAAATAAACGTTGGATTCCCATTATCCACAGTTAGTTGTTTCATCATATACTCCACGATTTTATTTTAGTCTCATCAATGCCCTAGATTAATGAAGGAACGGATGTGATAACTATTAACTGTTACTTGTCCAATTGTTTTCCAGCTTTTGGTACATTAAACCGTTCAACTTAAATTTTTTTTGACGTTGGACTACGTCTAACCGGAGTATATGGGAGGTAAAATGAAAACCTAAACACAGAACATGCAGTAAAAAATGAAAGATTCTGAATGCTTATAACTTGAACATTTCTTTCTGGATCGAAAAGATGTTTGCATCAATTGATAGGGAATATTTCTACGCTTCTATAGCAATTAATAAAATGTTATCTTTTATTAGATAAACAATTGAATAACTGTAAAATGTTAAGCATTATCTAAACGCCCTAATTGCCTCATTTTGATTGGCTCGATCTACGGTTTCCCTAACACAGCCATCAAAACCAAGCAGCATTGGGGAAATCGGCATTGCTAATACATGAAAGTATGGGGACTTTTGTTCTCACCGAAATGTATTCCCTAACACAGACTTCAAAACCAAGCAGCGTTGGAGAGATCGGCATTGCAAATACATGAAAGTCGGGGGTATTTTTGTTCCGACTGAAATGTGTTTCCATAACACAGACTTCAAATACATGGAGCTTAGGGAAATTGGCATTGCAAATACATGCAAGTCGGGGGTGTTTTTGTTCCCACCCATTTTTAACCCACCCATTTTTTTTTTACTTATTTTATGTTCTAGTTTTTAGTAAATTATCTTTATCATTAGTATACTTCTCTACATTAAAACCTGTTGTTTTTTATAATTTTGATTTCTTACCTAATTTTTTTCGAAATATTTTGATGTTTTATAATGACAGTAGAATTAAAGGTATGCTCCAGATTTCAGATCAATCAGTCAACAGGAACGGGGTCAATTTTCTATTAATATGAGACAACCCTACAAACACTCAAACATACATACAAACAGAGCAAGCTGAATGGAACCAATAAAAAGTAATTGTTTATTTGGGAACCGCGGTCATTTTGGATTTGGATTTTTTATGATCCACTTCGAACACTTTCATTTTATACTCATATTGATGGGGCTTTGAAAAAAAATATGGTGTCATTTTGGATTTGTATTTTTTATGAATAACCGTGTTCTACTAGTTAAATCCTTTCATTTGATACCCATATTGATGGGGTTCTGAGAAAATATGTAATTCGCCATTTTGTTGTGGCCGCCATCTTGGATTTGCATTTTTCATAAATAACTATATTCTACTAGTCAAGCCCTTTCATTTGATACCCATATTAGCTATACAATATAGAATTATTATACAAATTATTCAAAATTTCCGAATATCAATAAAAAAATACTCCGGAAAATCGAGTCTAAAATTCCGGATAATCGAGTTCAACCTGTAATAGTTTTCTGAATATGAGCTTAGACTAGGTTTGACATGTTTTATTTTCCCACAAAAAACTGTGGGTCACTTTTTCAACTATTTCTTTTTCGTTCAGAGAATGGATATTTTGATTCTATGCTAAATTTGCTTTATATCTCCGGTTCAGAAGATTAGAAATAATAAAAAAAATACAGTTGAAGCCATTAAATGGTAAAAATGGCTTCGACTACACTCTAACAGCAAACAAATAACCTACAAGCTTGGGATCAGTCGAGGTGTAACTTGTGGAAATGTTCGTGCAATAATAATCACCAGTTTCAAAGGTATTTTGATAAGTAAGAAATAAACGTTGGATTCCCATTATCCACAGTTAGTTGTTTCATCATATACTCCACGATTTTATTTTAGCCTCATCATTGCCCTAGATTAATGAAGGAACGGATGTGATAACTATTAACTGCTACTTGTACAATTGTTTTCCAGCTTTTGGTACATTAAACCGTTAAACTTAAATTTTTTTTGACGTGGGACTACGTCTAACCGGAGTATATGGGAAGTAAAATGAAAACCTAAACACAGAACATGCAGTAAAAAATGAAAGATTCTGAATGCTTATAACTTGAACATTTCTTACTGGATCGAAAAGATGTTTGCATCAATTGATAGGGAATATTTCTACGCTTCTATAGCAATTAATAAAATGTTATCTTTCATTAGATAAACAATTGAATAACTGTAAAATGTTAAGCATTATCTAAACGCCCTAACTGCCTCGTTTTGATTGGCCCGATTAACGGTTTCCCCAATACAGCCATCAAAACCAAGCAGCCTTGGGAAAATCGGCATGGCAAATACATGGAGGTACGGGGACTTTTGTTCTCACTGAAATGTATTCCCTAACACAGACTTCAAAACCAAGCAGCGTTGGAGAGATCGGCATTGCAAATACATGAAAGTCGGGGGTATTTTTGTTCCGACTGAAATGTGTTTCCATAACACAGACTTCAAATACATGGAGCTTAGGGAAATTGGCATTGCAAATACATGCAAGTCGGGGGTGTTTTTGTTCCGACTGAAATGTGTTTCCCTATTACAGACTTCAAATCCATGGAGCATTGGGAAATTGACGCTCCAAATACATGTAAGCCGGGGGCATTTTTGTTCCGACTGAAATGTGTTTCCCTAACACAGACTTCAAATCTATGAAGTGTGGTGAAATCGGCATTGCAAATACATGAAAGTTGCAGTATTTTTGTTCCGACTGAAATGTGTTTCCCCAACACAGACTTTAAAACCAAGGTGTCTGAGGAAATTGGCATTGCAAATTCATGCAAGTCGGGGGCATTTTTGTTCCGACTGAAATGTGTTTTGCAGACTTTTAAACCAAGATATCAGGGGAAATCGGCTCAACAAATAAATGCAAACTGCGAGTACTTTTGTACTCGCTTGCCTTTGTGCAAACTATAATATGTTTCCTTAAAACGGTCTACCTGGGGTACTTCTGCACTCACTTTTTTTTGCACTCCGAAAAGTGTTTTCTTAACACGGATTACAAAAGCGGGTACGAACACCACGCTATGGCTCGGTTATTCAAGATTGCATTGCAGGATATGCCTTCATATCTTCTGCTCTCTGAATTACTAAGCATACCATTTGATGATTAGGCAAAATGGTGATAACCATTTGTTGCGATAACACCTATTGATTGAACAATATGCGTTCGACGTACATGTTAAAATCGAAACTGAGTGCCTGAAGTTCATCAAATCAAGCCAATTCGCGGTTCGAAAAATACGTCCACTTTAGAGATGCAAACTTCAGAAGGAAACGTAAAATAAAATAATCGTTTGATAATTCTTTTGTTCACATATTTTGTCCTAGGCATCATACCAAACAATAAAAGGACTGTCATTAAATTTACTTGTAAAGAAGAATTAGAATGCATGAATTGACCTTATATGGAATTATACCATCTTTTTTCTCACAAAGCAAATATATTGAATTTAATTGAATTCGAGAATTGTTTCATTCAATCAAAAATTTAATCAATACAAATAAATGATTGCTACGCTAAGATAGTCCCACGTCAACATTGCGGTTATATCATAGATATAACCCACCCATTTTTTTTTTACTTATTTTATGTTCTAGTTTTTAGTAAATTATCTTTATCATTAGTATACTTCTCTACATTAAAACCTGTTGTTTTTTATAATTTTGATTTCTTACCTAACTTTTTTCGAAATATTTTGATGTTTTATAATGACAGTAGAATTAAAGGTATGCTCCAGATTTCAGATCAATCAGTCAACAGGAACGGGGTCAATTTTCTATTAATATGAGACAACCCTACAAACACTCAAACATACATACAAACAGAGCAAGCTGAATGGAACCAATAAAAAGTAATTGTTTATTTGGGAACCGCGGTCATTTTGGATTTGGATTTTTTATGATCCACTTCGAACACTTTCATTTTATACTCATATTGATGGGGCTTTGAAAAAAAAAATGGTGTCATTTTGGATTTGTATATTTTATGAATAACCGTGTTCTACTAGTTAAATCCTTTCATTTGATACCCATATTGATGGGGTTCTGAGAAAATATGTAATTCGCCATTTTGTTGTGGCCGCCATCTTGGATTTGCACTTTTCATAAATAACTATATTCTACTAGTCAAGCCCTTTCATTTGATACCCATATTAGCTATACAATATAGAATTATTATACAAATTATTCAAAATTTCCGAATATCAATAAAAAAATACTCCGGAAAATCGAGTCTAAAATTCCGGATAATCGAGTTCAACCTGTAATAGTTTTCTGAATATGAGCTTAGACTAGGTTTGACATGTTTTATTTTCCCACAAAAAACTGTGGGTCACTTTTTCAACTATTTCTTTTTCGTTCAGAGAATGGATATTTTGATTCTATGCTAAATTTGCTTTATATCTCCGGTTCAGAAGATTAGAAATAATAAAAAAATACAGTTGAAGCCATTAAATGGTAAAAATGGCTTCGACTACACTCTAACAGCAAACAAATAACCTACAAGCTTGGGATCAGTCGAGGTGTAACTTGTGGAAATGTTCGTGCAATAATAATCACCAGTTTCAAAGGTATTTTGATAAAATCAACGGTCTTCAACATAATATAAGACAAAATGCGAAAGAATATTATAGTGGGGTTTTATTTATGCTGATCGCTATGCACGGCATTCATTCACTTCAATGAAGCTCCAAGCTTCTTTTCGGCTGAACGATAACACAGTGATTCAAACTCGAATTCGTACCCATGCAGATCTCTTTTTCTTTCTGTTGAAACTCAAAAATAAGGATTTGGCGAGCTTGGATCGATATTTAGAAGATCGGTCTTTTCCTCTCCGTTTTATTGGGTTTTTTCGACTCTTTATACTCCAAAAAATCGCGAAAATCGATCTTTTATTCTCGATTTTTCCGATCTTTTTGACGTAGTTTTTTGTACAGTGAGGGGCAAAATAAAGTGTCCAAATTTTTTTTCCATTTCTTTCATTTTTCTGGTTAAAATTCAACGAAAACATTTTAAAAATATTATTTATTATGTTCTTTTCAAGTTTTGTTAATATTACGCTGGTAAAAAAGAAAGTTTTTCTGATAGAAAAAAAACAGTTGATATTCCAAAAAAACAGGGGCAAAATAAAGTCTCCAGATCAGTACAGGTTCAAATAAATCAAACTGAAGGCAAACAAGAACGATTTAATAATGGGTATGGCCTCCTTTAGCCTTCTACACCTCCTGCAAGCGCTTCGGTATACTTTCAACAAGGTTGTGCAAGTGTTGTGGGTCGAGTTCATCCCACGCGCGCTCCAGGGCATCAAAATAAGTATTTTTATTTGTCACGCCAGTCTTATAAAGGATGGCCCACAGATTTTCGATGGGGTTCAGATGAGGACTTTGTGGGGGCCATTCAAGGGGTTTGATGCGGCAGGAACGGAAAAATGACTTCGTCAGCTTGGCCGTATGCTTCGGATCGTTATCCTGCTGGAAAACGAAGCGCTCTTCGAGGCCCGTCTTGATATATCCCTCATCATCATCCCTCGAGGTTTTCCCGCAGGATATTGTAATATGACTCAGCTGTCATGATTCCGTCAATTTTTACCAAACTGCCCACCTCACCCCAAGAAAAGCACCCCCACACCATCACGTTACCTCCTCCGTGCTTGACTGTTTCTTGGATATGGCGGTCTTGGAGCTCCTCACCCGACTTGCGCCACACACGAACCCGCTTCTTCCGGTTGAACAGCTCGAATTAGGATTCGTTGGTGCACAACACTGTTTTCCAGTATTCGAGCGGTTTATCGGCGTGTTTCTTGGCGAACTTGAGCCGCTTAGCCTTATTCACCTGGCTGCTGAAAGGCCTTCTCACTGCGATCTTGCCATGGTACTCCTTCGCTTGGATGCGGCGACGGACAGTACGACGCGATACCGAAAGTTGGAGCCCTTCCTGTATCTGCCGGATCGTAATTTTTTGGTTTTTCTTCACCTCACGAATGATTTTCTTGTCCGTTCTGGCATCTGTCTTAGGACTCCGTCCTCTTCCCGGGCGATCCACCACCGATCCGAACGTTTTCATCTTCTTAGTGATTTTTGATACCGCTGTCTTGCTGATTTCGTAGGGCTTGGTCACTTCCCGGTGCGTTTGGCCGTTATTGACATCACGAACAACCAGTTTCCGGATGGACAACGGAATGGAACCGGAATTTTTTGCGTTCTCCATATTTTACAACATATTCGAATGTAGACACCTGTTTGAATGCTCCAGAGCCAAGCCAGTTGTTTATGAAACGTCAAAATACACAAAACAAACAAATTAGAGGGGCCTCACGATGGAAACTTATCGAAATTATATCGATTTTCGAGTTGGACACTTTATTTTGCTCCTGTTTTTTGGAATATCATTTTTTTTCAATCAGAAAAACTTTCTTTTTTACCAGCGTAACATTATAAAACTTGAAATGAACATAATAAATAATATTTTAAAAATGATTACGATGTGTTTTCGTTGAATTTTAACCAGAAAAATGAAACAAAGGGAAAAAAAATATTTGGACACTTTATTTTGCCCCTCACTGTAAGTTTATTTTTCATTGAAAATTGATTTTAGTCTCACCAAAACCACCTGAAAATTTTTAAAAGCATTGGAGGTTGTCAAATTAGTGGTCGTAAATCTAAGAGAAGCAGTTTTGTAAATTTTATTATTACAAAACAAGCGGTCACAAATTCTAGACGTATAGCACGATTTATTTTATGGGATTAGTGCCAGAGGAGTTCTGGAAGAAAATCAGTTGTTGAATTTCTAACAATAATTTTTAATTAATTCATTTAATTAAATTATTCCAAGATGAATGCTATGGAAACACATGTTTTCTGGACTTTCATGTTTTTTGTAACCTTCATACTGACAATCAAAATAAAATGCATTTGGTGTTCGAATAGAAATGTGGAATATTTATTCCATGTTTAAAGAAAAGACGAAACTTATACAGACTAAGCGAATAAAATGTAAAAAAGGTATTCGATTTTTCATTGATCGATCCAGCAAAGATCTCTGGTATCGATGTAATCAGTGAATCAATCCCTACGCCATTTAGAAAATTGATTCGTCAAGATCGATCTTTTCCTAAAGATCTCCCAATCCCATTCGGAACATTCTTTTTAGATAAAATCATAGTATCATATGAGAGTGAAAAGGTTTGCTAATTCGAGACTGAATCACTGTATGGTTGGTGTTCCGGACTAAATAACATGATTTTGATTTCGAGTAAATTGAACCCAAAATTTGGAGCTGTGTAGTTTTACTAGATTCCTATTATTCTCCTCAATTGTTTTTCTACAGCTCTAAGTTACTCTTTAGCAAGGTCATATAATGGTATTTTCACAAAAAAAAACCTTTTGAGGGTTTTTCGTACTGGCTATGCGTATTTGGTCCACTCTAACTGAACAAAAAAATATTTTCAGAGACATGTTCCACTAGGACTAGGTAGTTCGATGATGAAATCATATCATTTATTCAGTAGAATTTCCTCCACTAAACCTGTACAATAAAACGAACCGGTTTTATGATTATGAAAAAGTGTACCGTAAACCGAAGCAAATTGAACACGATTTTCAGAAAAATGTAAATATTTCAGAAATGTTTTTTGTAACCTATGCCAAACTATTTTTAAAACCAGTACATAAAATTGATCAATCTTTTTTTTTTCGTCTTTATTTACTAGTGTAATATGCACGAAAATGTTTTAAAATTTTTTAATTTCTCTACCTATGGTAATGTTAATGGTAATTTAAGGATTTGAGGATTCCAAATGTGATTTAATCCACCTAAAGGTGCAGTCGTGCTGTTCTCATATCTCGACAGTTCTCAAAAGTTTGAGCTGCAGGTCATCCGGGGACCGTCTGAGATATCCCAAAGTGGCAAGAAACCCTTGAAATAATCATCAATGAGCTAGTTTTTTTGACGTGGGACTACGTCTAACCGGAGTATATGGGGGGTAAAATGAAAACCTAAACACAGAACATGCAGGAAAAAATGAAAGATTTCGAATGCTTATAACTCGAACATTTCTAACTGAATCGGAAAGATGTTTGCATCAATTGATTGGGAATGTTTCTACGCTTCTATCGAAATTGATAAAATGTTATTTTTCATTAGATAAACAATTGAATAACTGTGAAATGGTAACCTTTATCTAAACGTCCTAACTGCCTCGTTTTGATTGCCCCGATTTACGGTTTCCCCAACACAGCCATCAAAACCAAGCAGCAATGGGGAAATCGGCATCGCAAATACATGAAAGTTCAGAGATTTTTGTTCTCACCGAAATGTGTTCCCAATCACAGACTTCAAATCCAAGCAGCGTTGGAGAAATCGGCATTGCAAATACATGCAAGTCGGGGGCATTTTCGTTCCGACTCAAAGGTGTTTCCCTAACACAGACATCAAATCCAAAGTAAAAGGACTGCCATTAAATTTACTTGCCACGAAGAACATAATCTATCACAATTCATGAATTGACCTTACATGGCATTATACAATCTTTTTACTCACAAAGCAAATATATTGGATTCAATTGAATTCGGAAATTGTTTCATTCAATCAAAAATTTAATCAATACAAACAAATGATTGCTAAGCTATGGTGGTCCCACGTCAACCTTGCGGTTATATCATAGATATAACTCACTCTTTTTTTTTTAAATTCATAAACCATGAAGTTCGATATGTCTCATAATGGGATTTGGTTCTGGTCCTAAAGTGGTTACTTCCCTCGGAAATCTGATCCGGAACATATTCGGGCTACGTCAATTAGATCGTATAGGCTTAAGGTTTTCAAGAATAAGCTATTTTTTAAAAATCATGAAGTACTCCAAATGGCGGGTTCTGTGTTGTTTTGGGTTCTAGAATCTGTGGCCCCTGAACTTGTTCCCGCCATATCTGCGAAATCCATGGACCGATTCCGATAAAACTTGTCTCGTTCAATTCGATTTCGCTGTTTTCGAGAAAACTGAGCCAAAACATTTGTTATCTGATTAAGAAAAAAAATTCAATTTAAGAAAAAAAATTATAGGAGGTTGTGTCCAAGATACGACCGCATTGTTGACGTAGAACTACGCTGTTATTTTATATAAGTCGCTTGTTTATGCCTTCGGATATTATTCTATAATGCTGTGAAATTTTCGAAACAACTGCTTAGTAGAATAATCTTTGAAATGATTTTTCATTGTAAAATCAGTTGACGATAATTGATTGATGATTCATTCTTGCCCTCGCAAAACAATACACTAGCTGATCGTATGTTGCAATTTATTTCATGTCAATGCATTGAAAATTTACCTCGAACGCTATTCCGGTGCCTTTTTCGCAATTGGCATAGACTCGGCTACAGTCGATTATATACATGTTACACCAGCACCATTATTCCAAATCTTATAACTACATCAATACATCTTTGGCACCGAATGGAAACAACAACAATGACAACACTTGCAAGTATCAAATATCATGCTGCAAGTTATTTAGTATTGCCTCAAAGCAATCGCAGCTACTAGGAATACAAATACTTCTCATCATTTTGCGCTATTCTCAAAAGAAAGGCTTTTGTTAATATTACTGGCCTCAAAAAAAGTTGCATTACTTTCTCATGCTCGAGAGAATCGCAGCTGTCACCCTTAGTGGAGGAATTTTTGCTACTGGTAAGCGAAACCTAATCACATACAAAATTCCAGAACGACATTTACTTTCTTGGTGATTAAACAAGCGAAATAAACTCTTTTTGTTAATATCAACAACCTCGAAAACAGTAGCAATGCTTCATTATGATCAATATTAGCGCAAATGCAATCCTAGTTGAAGGCAGTTTTGCGACTGGCACGCGAACCTAAATAACTTATAACATTCCAGTAAGACATGCAAGATGCTTGGTTTTCTCCGAATATTTTTTTGGAGCATAACCTTAACGCCTGCTTCGCCATAACGTCAGTTTAATGCATTGATGCATTCTCAAAGGCACCAAAGAAGCCGTTTACATTTTCGACCGACGCGCTGAAATCGCCTATTTTGCTGTTGTTCGATGCGGTATCACACTCGCGAAGGCTCGGTTCAGTGCGAGCGCTTTTCACTACACCAACATCGCGTGCATCATTAGATGACGCTTGCCTCGAAATTTCATTGCCAATGGCAATGCGTTTGTTTTTTGCAGGGCTAGAGCCTGCCTCCCTTTTCTTTTTGCTCATCACACACTACGCGAAACGTCTAATTTATGACGCGGGAAGAAAAACACACGATACGAATAACGAACAGAAAAAGCAAACGACGATATCCAAGTTGGATTACCATTGGTGGGGTCCAATCTTGGATTGAAGCGCAGCGAAAGCAAAGTGAACTGGATTGCTCAACAGTCCGATGCCGAATGAAAGTTTGCCTCAGCGAGATCCTCTGTTTATACTCAAGGCAAATATTCCCCTTCATTCTTCTACTTTTCATTTGTTCACGGCGACTTCAAATCCTACGATTTCCCCTTCGTTGGTCGTCGATAAGTTGCTCGTTATAGACAGCTCTGTTCGGGAAAGCATACAAATGGACAAAACAAATGTATGGAAAAATGGAAACGCCTAAAGTTTTCATGAATTTTAACCATTTACAAACTAAGGGATTCTAATGTATAGCATATTAAACAAATCTTAGGGAATTTCCGATTCGTTTAGTATGTAAATCGCTAAAATCCGTTCGTTAAAATCCCAAAAATAGTTATTAACGTTAACTTTATTTCATAAAAATGTGACCTGTTTTCTGATTTGGCACCCTTAATGAAAGACGTAGTTCTACGTCAAAAAAGATATTTAGTAAAATTTATTTCTCTCAATTTTTTAATAGTAATTGTTACTATCTGATTACTATTTCAACTCGTGAAGAATCAGCTGAGTGTGAATTGATATATATTTATCGTCCATTAATATCATTTTGATGTGTTGAAATTATTTTTCTTTACCATGCTTTAAAATGGAAATAAAAATGCTGTTCAGAAAACGATAAGTTTTCATCCAATTTAATAAGTGATTCGATTGAACCACTGACGAAAAGAACCTACAGGTGATTATGGAACGTGTCATATGAAAAAGTTTTCAAAAATTCAAGAATTTCAGTTTTTTCTATTAACACGTTTAATCAATTGGCCTCGGATGATGGTACTTGCAGTTAATGAAAGACCACTGTTGGATCTGATATCGATCATGGGAAGTTCAGTAATTACAATTTTTCACTCTCTGGCAATAAATATGAATTGTCTGTAAATAATATACATTGTGTTTCAATCTGAAGAAGGAAGAAGCTTCTGATGCGGAGAAATCCAACATTTCATCTGAAATTCCTTCAGGTTTCTCGTCAAATTTCACTCTAATCTCTCTAATCGGAATGCACTTGGTCCACTCTGACTGCACACTATTATCAGTTTTTGTTAATCAATCAAAATAAATTTATGACAGAAATCAGGCTGTTTGCAACAAAATTGTAATCTGATAAAAGAGGAATGTGTATTGAGAAATTCTTGGCTGTTTGCTAGTATTAACACATTTTCCTTATTTTGTTATTCAGTCCGGTCTAACTGAACATCGAACATATGATATTACTGATTTTTCAAAGTGGGAATTGCATATGAATAAAAATTTATCATTGAATAAATCCTGCTTACGGTTGTTAATGCGCAAATTCACAATGCTTCATGTGATTCTGCTTTCCCTCTTCAAAAAACATATTGAAGTCTCGTTAAGCCGTTATTTGCCAGCAAGAAAAAAGCATGTTCAAACCCACTTGATTCCATACAATTGTCCGACAACGAACAACAACTCAACAGCTTCGTAAGCTCGGACATGGGGCAAATTTCTCATCCACTTGAAGAGAAGTGTTCCCACTTGGCTGCCTGTCGTGTGGTGGGCGATCGATGACCGCTGGAATGAAATTTTCCGTCGTCGGATTAACCTATATATTTATGGTTTTGCAGCCTCTTCCGTGAGAGCTGTGCGATACAAGCATCGAGAGTCACTTGAAAAATCCTTTCTGTTGGTCCCCGAGACGCTTCAAAGACGCACTGAAGCTCGCGTGTCAAAATGTAAACTCCTACACGCTACAGGTGGCGCATGGCTAGACTTCTGCTCGTCGGAAACGTTCTTTTGCTGAAAGTTTTGGCAGTCAGTTTCGTTTGATCGGCGTAGAACTGCTCAGAGCGGATGGTGATACATTTTGAGCGCTGTGTTTTGACTATGAAAGTGTTTGGCAGCTTGTCTCGTACGGTGAGCATTCCATCAAACGTACTTTCGTAACATGTAATCTAATTTGAGATTCCATTAAAGGTCCCCTCCTTGAGGAGAGCGATTGGTAGGGAGTGAAGTGCGGAGGTTGCCACTTTGGAAGCTGGGAAACCGAGAAGGGTTATAGACTGTCATCAGTCAAAGTGGGATGTGAGAGTGCTTGCTTCAGTATGGTGATGCGACAAATCATGGAAAATTCTCCACACTGCATTTAATTCTTTTCGAATGAATCAGTAGTAGATGAAGCTAAACACACTCTAGATCAGGGTTTCTCAAAGTGGTCGATAACGATCCCTTGGGGTTGATTCCGGTTTCCTAAGGGTCGGAAAAACGAAAATTGATTTTGGGGGTCGACGAAGTCTGAAATTCGACCCCTATAAAGTTACACAAGCTCTTATTTGAAATATTCAAGAAGCTGCATAAGTTGTGTTACAGGTTCGTGCAAGATAATGTGTTTGAGCGTACAAGTCCTTCAGGCATGTTTTGAATTTCTCTGTATTTTAAACATATACGCGATTTAACACGAAGGAAGTTATCATCAAAGTTCATTTGCGTTCTGAAATACGTAGGAGCTTGAATGATAATAAAGGGTGTGTTACATCAAATTGCATCACGGAAAAAACGCTGTAGAAATTTAATTTTTAGGAATTATATCTTCAGCTTTCGCTTATAATCAGATAATATAGATCACGTTGGCCATGCTTCACTGTAAATTTTTCGTAAAGGGCCTGGCCGGGTAAGGGAGTAAAAAGTGCCCCCAAACCAAATCACTAGCTGTATGGCAAATATAGTAAAGGATATTAAATAAGAAATTTTGGTGGTTTATTTGAACCCCTATGTGGTTTGACGTAGGATCTATAGTGAAAAACGTACTTTTCGTTAATTTCACGCCATCCTCAAAAGATCCGAGATAAAAATTTGAAAAAAATACTGAATGTGCATCTTACTACGATGTATCAAAAAAAATTATCAAAAAAAAATTTCATCAAAAATTTTAGTACTAAAAAAAATAATGAAATCTTGAAAATTTTTTTTTTGGGATTTAGAGATTCAGTACTACTCTAATTCATATTTTAATGTGTTTCTACGGCTTTTCTAGATATGTGTGATTTTTTTCAGATTTTTTTCAGTGTTGCGCGGTATCAAAAAATTTTTTTTTTATGTTTCCAAAGAGTGGTTAGGTAAGGGAGTAAAAAGTGCCCCCAAACCAAATCACTAGCTGTATGGCAAATATTGTAAAGGATATTAAATAAGAAATTTTGGCGGTTTATTTGAACCCCTATGTGGTTTGACGTAGGATCTATAGTGACAAACGTACTTTTTCGTGCATTTCACGCCATCCTCAATAGATCCGAGATAAAAATTTGAAAAAAATACTGAATGTGCATCTTACCACGGTGTATCAAGAAAAATTATCAAAAAAATAATTCATCAAAAATTTTAGTATTAAAAAAAAATTATGAAAATTTGAAAATTTTTTTTTGGGATTTAGAGATTCAATACTACTCTAATTCATATTTAAATGTGCTCTTACGGCTTTTCTAGATTGATAAATATCGTCAAGCTGTTTTTTTTTAAATATCTAATAATAAAAATAAAATAATAAAAAAGAAAAATACACAGTACAAAAAAATGTTATAGATTTTCTGGCATTTCGAAATTTTGAAAAAAAATATAACTTTGAGACCACAAATTCGATTTGTTTTTTTATTTTAATCTTTCAATTGAAAACCACGAATACAATAAAATAATCGATTTCAAAAAAATAAAAATAATAATGCAGACGATGAAGAAAATTATTTTGTGTCACACAATGCTCTTAAAAATTCAGGAAAAATTACGCCACATGTAGAAAAAAGACACATACGAACGCATTTAAATAAAAATTTGAGCAGGAGTGGGTCTCAAAGTTATATTTTTTTTTTCAAAATTTCGAAATGCCAGAAAATCTATAACATTTTTTTGTACTGTGTATTTTTTTTCATTTTATTTTTAGTATTAGATATTTGAAAAAAAAAACAGTTTGAAGATATTTATAAATCTAGAAAAGCCGTAAGAGTACATTTGAATATGAATTAGAGTAGTACTGAATCTCTAAATCCAAAAAAAAAATTTTCAAAATTTTAATATTTTTTTAGTACAAAAATTTTTGATGAAATTTTTTTTGATAATTTTTCTTGATACACCATGGTAGGATGTACATTCAGTATTTTTTTCAAATTTTTATCTCAGATCTATTGAGGATGGCGTGAAATAAACGAAAAAGTACGTTTTTCACTATAGATCCTACGTCAAACCACATAGGGGTTCAAATAAACCACCAAAATTTCTTATTTAACATCCTTTACAATATTTGCCATACAGCTAGTGATTTGGTTTGGGGGCACTTTTTACTCCCTTACCTAACCACTCTTTGGAAACATAAAAAAAAAATTTTTTGATACCGCGCAACACTGAAAAAAATCTGAAAAAAATCACACATATCTAGAAAAGCCGTAGAAACACATTAAAATATGAATTAGAGTAGTACTGAATCTCTAAATCCCAAAAAAAAAATTTTCAAGATTTCATTATTTTTTTTAGTACTAAAATTTTTGATGAAATTTTTTTTTGATAATTTTTTTTGATACATCGTAGTAAGATGCACATTCAGTATTTTTTTCAAATTTTTATCTCGGATCTTTTGAGGATGGCGTGAAATTAACGAAAAGTACGTTTTTCACTATAGATCCTACGTCAAACCAGATAGGGGTTCAAATAAACCGCCAAAATTTCTTATTTAATATCCTTTACAATATTTGCCATACGGCTAGTGATTTGGTTTGGGGGCACTTTTTACTTCCTTACCCGGCCAGGCCCTTTGGAAAAATGTCGTCGAACGAAAAAGAGCGTCGTGAATTAATCCTGAGCACTCATTTCGAGAATCCGGAGTTGTCACATCGGGACATCGGTAAGATGCTGGGAATCGTCCAATCCACGGTCAGCAGAGTACTAAAACGATACCTCGAGAACCTAACCATCGACCGGAAGGCGAAGATCGGCAAAAATGGATGCTCCGTCAGTGAAAAAGATCACAAGCGCGTAGTTAAGCAGTTTAGACGTGATCCGAGAAGTTCGGTCCGGGATGTCGCCAATAAGCTGAATTTGTCAAGTTCATTCGTCCAGCGGACCATGCAGCGGGAGGGCCTGCGTACATACAAGGTTCAGAAGGCTCCTAACCGCGACGAAAGGCAAAACATGGTGGGGAAGACGCGAGCCCGGAAGCTGTACACCGAAATGCTCACGAAGCCGCATTGCCTGGTAATGGACGACGAGACCTACGTCAAAGCGGACTTTCGTCAGCTGCCGGGCCTGTTGTTCTTCTCCGCAGAGGACAAATTCAGCGTTCCGGAGGAGATTCGCAAGCAGAAACTATCCAAGTTTGCCAAAAAGTACATGGTGTGGCAAGCGATCTGCTCTTGCGGAAAGCGGGGCGCCCCCTTCGTGATGACCGGCACGGTAAACGGGCAGGTTTACCTTAAGGAGTGCCTACAGAAGCGCTTACTACCACTATTGAAGCAGCACGAGGGCCCGACCATCTTCTGGCCGGATCTCGCTTCGTGCCACTATTCAAAGGACGTGTTGGAGTGGTACGAAGCCAACGGGGTCACCTGCGTGCCAAAGGAAATGAACCCGCCCAACGCGCCGGAGCTTCGCCCAATAGAGAAATATTGGGCGATTATGAAGCAGGCCCTCCGGAAGAACCCAAAAGTTGTCAAATCGGAGGCGGACTTCAAGAGAAAATGGATTTCTGTTCAAAAAAAACTACAACCTGACGTTGTACAGAACCTTATGGACGGGGTAAAGAGGAAGGTGCGAGCATACGGGCTTGGGCTCGAAGTATGAATAAAAAGAAAATGCCAAAAGTTGTTTAATAGTTTTTATTTTACTGTCTAAAATTTTCAAAAGGATCGGTCTACTGGGCGAATTTCTACAGCGTTTTTTCCGTGATGCAATTTGATGTGACACACCCTTTATACTCATCTTCTAATTCAATTCTAGAGATTTCAACGTGTTTACATAGCTAAATAAAGTGAACTAGAATAAAGTGATTGAAAAATAATTTACAAAATGCTTGGTTACCTATGTACATGGCGTAACAAAAAAAAAATATTATTTCAGGAAACTTGAGATGGGTCGCGAATAGGATTGGGCGATCTTGGATCGATATTTTACTTTCCGACTTCCGTTTTTTTAGATGTTCTCCATAAACTCTTGAAAGTCGATCTTTTCTTTTCGATCTTTCCTATCTTTCCTAGATCCTAGAATATTTTTTGTAAATTTGTTTTTCAGCGAACATTGATTTTAATCTCTCCCAACCACCTGACAAATTTCTTAACATTGGATCCCTTTCAAGGTTGTCAAATTAATGGTCGTAAATTTAGCAGAAGCAGATTTTTGCTCCCGTGGCCGAGTGGTTAGCGTCATAACTAACATGCCGGGTGTTCGGGTTCGATTCCCGTTCTGGTCGGGGGAATTTTTCGTCGAAGAAATTTCCTCCGACTTGCACTGTGATCACGCGTATTCTACAGCTTGCCACTCAGAATGCATTCAAGGCGTGTTATTTGGCATAGAAATCTCAACTAAGTACTAATAAAAATGACGCAAGTAATACTACGTTGAGACGGCGAAGTTCCTCTAGGAACGTTAGTGCCATTGAAGAAGAAGAAGCAGATTTGAAATTTTGGTCATTACAAAACAAGTGGTCGTAAGTTATATTTACACCATCACATTCACATTCACACTCTGACAGTGTAAATTGTCAGATATCATATATTTTCAATTAATTTTCATATATTTTCAATTAATTTATTCAATTAAATAATTCCATGGCAGTACAAGATGAATGTCCTAGGGACAAATGGTAGTCCGCGTTCTACCGCTCGCCCGCTAAGGTATTCCTAGGCCCCCCCTGCTGGTCTAGGATAGTGTCTCTGCATAACATTGTGTTAAATATCCCTATCGGTGAATATAGTCATGAATAGAACAGCAGCGATGAGTGGGAATTTAGGATATTCTAAAATCAATAGCATTGCCTCTATCTTTATAATTCAACATATTCAAACGTATTTCAATGATTTGGATGTATTTCTCAAGTATGCTCTCGAGAAGAATTATAGAAAATATTACCCATGATGGAAAGAACACACATTCGAGATATTACAAACAACTTATAAGTTAAATTGCTTTTTTAATTAAATGCAAGGATGTATTGACTGTCCTGAACTTCTCGCACAGATTCCGCTGAACACTCCACCCCGTCGTTTTCGGAACTCATTTTTGTTAGCAGTCCCGTATCATAGGACTAACTACGGCTACAATAACCCTCTTGACTCGTGTATTTGACAGTTTAATGCCGTATGTGATGAATTCGACTTTAATTTAACGAAGAAACATTTAAAAAATTGGATTAGTAATTATACTTAGTTTATAAGTTCAGTCTGTGCGAATAATCGAAGACGATGTTAAATAAATGAAAAAATTCATTTCAGTTTTGTAAACAAATAACTGGCAATCAGATCCGAATAACACGATACAAGATTACTTCCTCTTGTATTCAAACGGAAATACGTGTAATTTTATTATTATTGCGGTCGACTGGTATATTATCTAGATCAAGGATTTTCAAAGTAGACAAATATTTTAGTAGAAAGGTTTTTAAAAAACTCAATAAAAAACGTGCATAAGTTCGTACCAGACGAAGCATTCGGCAAGTAAAAAAGTATGAACAAGTGTGTTTTGCTTGCTCTGAATTTGATACATATACGCAAGCTTGCTCTTAGGTGCAAGTTTCTTTGCGTTCTGAAACTCATTGAATATACTCATTTACTAATTTAATTCAAAAGATTACAACATTATCTTCCTTCTCTGGATATTTTATTTTTTTACAGTTACTTTTTATTTTTTTTAGAAAATTAATTATTTATGTTCTTGTAAGTAATTTGTATTAATAATTAATAATTGCACTTGATATTTTGTGAGTTTAATGTCTATTTATTTTATTGAATTTTGATGAGAAAATGATGTCAAGTTTACTCAATTAAACAACCACAAAGTTTTTAAATTACTAAGTATTTTGTTTTCCACGATTTGAATATAATACGCTTGGACCGCGATGACAGATACGGAGGGGTACTATTGGGGATCAATAAGTGTCACTCTTTTTTTAGAATTGACCTTCTACCTATTGGAGGGATCGAAGCTGTTGCCTGTCATGCAAACATCAGAGGCAAAGACCTTTGTATAGTCAGCTTGTATTGGCCTCCGAGAGCTGCGGTTAGCCGCAAGCAACTTGTTGACATGTGCTCACTCCTTCCTGAGCCACGATTGATCTTGGGAGACTTCAACTCTCACGGAACTGCTTGGGGGGAACAGTACGACGACAATCGTTCATCGTTGATATATGACCTTTGTAACAGCTTCAATATGACCGTTTTGAACACTGGGGAAACAACACGTGTACCTAAACCTTCTGCTAACCCAAGTGCTCTTGACCTCTCGCTTTGCTCGAATTCACTATCGTTAGATTGCAAGTGGAATGTAAACCAGGATCCCAACGGTAGTGATCACTTGCCAATCAAAATTTCCATCACCATTGGGTCGAATTCTTCTGAATCTATAAACATGGCATATGACCTCACAAGACACATTGACTGGAAAAAATATGC
This sequence comes from Toxorhynchites rutilus septentrionalis, assembly GCF_029784135.1. Classification (NCBI taxonomy): domain Eukaryota; kingdom Metazoa; phylum Arthropoda; class Insecta; order Diptera; family Culicidae; genus Toxorhynchites; species Toxorhynchites rutilus. Next base: position 67,427,848 of record NC_073746.1, on the reverse strand, counting down.
GGACGCGATTGCTCTAGCCATCAATTCCAGAGATGGTTTGCCTCCATTGGAGGAGTATAACTTCCTTTCTCGTTTGATCTATGAAAGCGCGGTTCGCGCTCAAACGAAACCCATCCCAGGTTCCACTATTCGTCGAAGGCCTCCCAATCCATGGTGGGATAGCCAATGTTCCAAGCTTTATCAGGATAAATCGAATGCATTTAAAGCTTTTCGGAAAAGTGGAACCATTGAGAATTTTCAAACGTATTTATCCCTTGAAAATCAACTTGACGTATGAACAAATAGTCGCCCGCAAGACCAAAAGAGGTACTGGTTATTCACTGCGTGATTCACAGACAGCATTTAGTATCAAAAAATCTGAACCCTAGATCGCATCAGTCTTCACTATATGTGATAAGTGCTATCAAAAAGCTTCGAAGCAATTCTTCGAACACTCGAATATTTGCTCAACTGTATGAGAAAAACGACGAAAACTTTACTCGGTCACTTCTACACACTGGAGTTCGCTGACCATCAAGAGGCTCTTTGCAAGATTTTCAGCTTTTTTGAGTTTGTGTTTCAGTTGCAGGGTGACGATTTCAACTCGATTGAAACAATATCAATAGTATCGACCTTTCTGACAAATCTTTAAAAACAAAATTCAAGCAGAAAAGAATATTCACAGTTTCCGCATTTGTCAAAATTATCACAAAAGCTTCAAGACCATGTTATATTATCATATGTCACTCACTTGGACGCATTACACAAATGTTTCACTAAGATGTCTTAGGATTTTCAAAAAAGTATTCCTTCTATACCATTACATATGGTACATTCACACAGTAGCCATATAGGCGTAAGAGTATTCTTTCTGTTCTTCCATTATCCAGTTGGACCACCGGACAGCGGAGACAGTTTATTGATCATTGTTGAGTTATTTATAAAACAGCAGCCCGATGTGTCTTGCAGAGCAGAGCAGTTGTATGCTTGAATCGATCTTATTTCGACCGTGGATCGATCTCCATCCATCGCTGATGATTGTTGCGTGGACGTAGTTATTCTGTAACAACACAAAGATGGTCAATGAGGGTCCTGAGTTTTGAACTCACGATCGATCGCTTACTTACGCGCAACCAATGTGGCAACGGAGACCCCCTCAGCCATAGTTATAATGTAATAAAAGTTGATTGTCATCAGCACTGATGATGAGCTCAAGCAGGAGCACAATCAAGGTTATCAAAAGTTCTGGTTACAACGCAACATTGAAACACAGTATCTTGCGTCTTGCTGAAAAATATATTCTCGTTTTTCCATCATCATACTTTATCGAAAAAGGCTTCAGTGTGGTTACAAACAACCCGAAACCGGAGGAACCAATTGAAAATCAACGAACGCGGAGATTTAATGCTTTAACTAACCAATATTGAACCTTATTTTGATAGTTTGGAAGTTGAGGATAGATTGGTTTGCGATTTATTATTTTGTTGAATACGATGAGAAAATATTTTTTTTTCCTGTATTATAGTGACTTCTAGCACTTTTTCCTGGTTTGTCACGTCACTTTATTTTTTTGGAAGAATGTCGGGAGTGTGAATTGAACTCTTGACCTTTTGCGTGAGAGGTACGGATGTTGCCACTACGCCAGATCACCTCCATCAGAAAATAATGTCAAGTTTGCTCATTTAACTAACAGCAATGTTTTCAAATTGATCATTGTTCAGTTAGAAAAAAAAGCTAAAGAGAGTATTTTCGAAGAAATTTGGCTATGGGGGTCTGAGATATGACTTCATTCTGGAAAAGGGGTCTCCTGTCCAAAAAAGTTTGAGAGCCCCTGCTCCAGATCATCTAAGATTTTTGATTATACTCTCTACAAAGGAGCTGCCATACAAATGGAAGACAAATTTATGCATAACTCGAAAACTAATCAAGCAAATGGAGCCAAATTTGGCATGCGAAGGTTTTAAGGGACACGAAACGTTTCTATGGTGAATAGACACTCCTCCGCTCTCTATGAGGGGGGGGGGTAGACTGCCAAACAAATGAAGCATACATTTCTGCATAATTCAAGAACTTATCAAGCAAATGGATCCAAATTTGGCATGTGGAGGTTTTAGGGAGCAAGAAACATTTCTAAGGTGGTTCAACACTCCTCCCACCTTTGTAAGGGGGGAGGTGGCGAGCGGCCATAGAAATGAAACACAAATTTCTGCATAACTCGAGAACAAATCAAGCGAATTGACCCATATTTGGCATGTGGAGGTTTAAGGGGGCACGAAACGTTTCTATGGTGGTTCGATACACCTACAACCTCTATTAGGGCATGGGGGCTGCATTACAAATGAAACACAAACTTCTGCATAACTCGAGAACAAATCAAGCAAATGGAGCCAAATTTGGGATGTGAGGGTTTTTGGGTACGAGAAATGTTTCTATGATGGTATGAAGCCCCCGAAAATTTTCGGAAAACTCTGAAGGAAAATGGGAAAAATCGAAATCTTGCACGGTCTGAAAATAATCTGATATTATAATGTCGAGTTTTAGTAGAAGTACGGAAATTTACTAGTAAAAAATAATTTTCAGGGGTAGATTGGAAGATCAGTCAATGAACAGTTCTACGATTGTACCCATGAACGTGCGCTTGGTAAGAAAACGTGGATGTGATAACGAAAAATGAATTTTGGGCGGGACGAAGTTTGCCGGGTTAGCTAGTAAATTAATAAAAACAATCATTGTTATAAAATCTATCCGAATTCCTGGAAGGATTTATATTTGTATCTATAGCAATATATTCGTCAACAAACAGGAGTACCTTTGTTTTTTTTAATCCTTCAGCTTCTGTGCTTTAATAGATAAATCATTTAAGATGCATAGGAATACTGAGGAATGGCTGGCAACAAGCCATGAAGAAACCGATAGAAAATACATCCCGGTCCGTCCTCGATTTTGTCACAATGCTTACCTGAAAAGAAGTAAAAAACGAAAGAAAAGAATAAATACAATGGATCTGTCCGCAAGCATATAAATTATTGTCTAGGAAAAGCCACGACAAAGGTAGGGGTTGTACCTTCAGAAGCGCCGTGAGATGCGTAAAATCCCAAACCAATGGAAAGAAATAGAAAAAGTACAACACACATAGTCATTCGATAAATAGAAAGATGTGATTATCCACTTTGTTTGACCGCCCCCTATTTCACAACGACGAGTATAGGAGTAGGCTGATAACAACCATAACGGGAATTCTTATGTTTTTCAGCCGAATAGCGTAAGCTCGGATGATTTTTTTGTTCAATGCGTTCACAGGTATTTGGAAAACTCCTGAACTGATGAAATTTAATATTTATTAAGGCTAAAGATCAATTTCATTTAACGTAAACAATTTAGTCGACTAACACAAAACATTGGAGGGTAGCAGCCCTAAGCATTGGTTCTGCCAAATTGCAAACACTTCAACCGAACGCCAGATGTTTGCCGTCGCTGTATTTGTAGTGCTTCAATGCCAGTGTACCTTTTTCATACGCAGGAAGCAGCATACGTGCCGTACCTGTTTATTGTCGTTCCTCCCCCCCCCCCTTCGAACATCAGCGGAATGCGTACGCAAACTCGAAACCTGCACTCTTGTTTAGTTATATTGCCGTTGGCATCTGGTGGGTGTTCGGATTAATCCGACCAAAAAGAAGCCGGGAAAAAGCAACAGACAAGTGGCCCGTTTAATTATAAATGCGCACACGCTTTTTTCATTCCGTCGCGGAGTGAATTGACCTTGGATTAGTATGCGTTCCTTCTCGATATATCCAGCGGGGTTTTTCCAGAAAAAGCGAATATTGTTCTGAATCGATTTCATTTCAATTTTGTTTGAAACGAAGGCATAGGGCTAAACTCATTTTGCTATCGCAGAAGTATCTACGTCAGGATGGAATGGAAAAATGAAAAAAAAACGCAGCCAGCCTTCATTTCACTATGTTTATATTCCGAAATTGTTTCTCTGACTTCTGGTATTGCCGTTCTAGACAGCGAGTGGTTATTTTTAGTCCACAGCATCCGTTCTTTCCACATCCAACAGTAGCAGCACCGAGTAACGTTTGATGGACGAAAGTGAAAGCAAAAAAATATGTCACATTCAAATGATACACATTCTGGGCCTAACCGCGCGGCGGCGGCTTCGACTCGGAAAAGACGTCCCGCGGCTACAAATGAAATGAAAGAAACAAAATCGAAACAAAACATGGAAACGTTTTGTTTGTAAATAGAGCCGGCGAATAATTTTTCCCTCAGGTTTCTATTTGAAGCCGCGGATGAGTTATACAATATGAACCACACAAAAAAAGAGTGACTCATGCTTCTTCGTGAAATTTTCATTGACTCTCAAACGTTCACCACAGTGAGAGTCGCACTCCGTCTACTCTTGACATCAGCAGGTTCGAATCAAACGACGCATCTGCTGCTTTCACCTTTCCCTCATCCAAACGATAGTCCGCCGAATCTCCTCCCGGACAGAGATGATTGAAATGTCAACGATGTTCGCTTTCATGACGCGAGACTTGTTTACGCTCACTCCACTAATCTCACCTTCCTCGTCTGTCCGGAGTAGTTGGATGTTTTGGTTTTCCCTCTGCGATGAGATCAAAACCCAACGCGAGGTAAAAGTGTGCCGGCTTCTGTCGATGCCGCAGCGCAAGCGGTGGTGATGACATTTGCGGTTATCTGTTTCGCAAAAATATGTGGTCGTCGTTCGCGTCGTGATAACCTTTCGAATGTTTACAGAATCGGGCTATCGGGTTTTCGCAGTTCGAAAGCGCGCGGCTCTGCAGATGCGTTTACAAACTGGTAAATGATTGATTTGAAAACATTAATAATTGGTGGAATAAGGGGTGTTTTTTTTTTATAAATTCGTTTATTTTTACAGGCTCAGTTGCATAAGTTTAAAGGAGCCGAAATCTAAAATATATTTTTAAAACTATATATATGAACAATTTTCTTAAATCTATGGTTAGTAATGTGGGAAACCGATTACTCGCGGTGAACTCGAGATTAGAAGGGTGACATATTTTTCTCAGGAAAAGGATGGGGTATAAGGAAATTATTACAATGTTGATAATCACACACACTCAATTCTTAAATCTATTCGTACATCAGTTGTGAATTTACATTTCATTCTTCTGTTTATAGCAAGCGGACCAATTACTCACAAAGGAAGAAATGGAGGGTATAAGGATATAAGGATAATCACACACGAACATCGATAGATTTAAGGAAAACATATATTTGGGACATGTAATCAAGGTCTAACCGAGCCAACACATCTCTCACCGGCACATTGGGCTGCCTTCCTCTAGCCCGAAGGGAGTTCTCTAAATTCGATCTGGCAACAAGATACACCTCACACGACCAAACAACGTGTTCGATGTCGTGGTAACCTCGGCCACAAACGCAGATATTGCTGCCGGCCAGATTGAAACGAAAGAGTAGCGCGTCTAACGAACAGTGATTGGACATGAGTCGGGAGAAGGTGCGAATAAAGTCCCGACTCAAGTCCAGACTTTTGAACCATGGTTTGAGGCTAACCTTAGGGATAATCGAGTGGAGCAACCGGCCCAATTCACCTTCGTTCCATTTGCGTTGCCAGTTAGCGATGGTATTTTTACGGACTAAAGAGTAAAATTCATTGAAGGCGATTTGACGCTGATAAATATCGCCTTCAATCGCACCTACCTTTGCTAATGAGTCAGCCCTCTCATTACCCGGAATTGAGCAATGAGAAGGGACCCACACAAAGGTAATGACATAACAGCGTCTGGATAAAGCACTCAAATTTTCTCGTATTCTCTCAAGGAAGTACGGCGAGTGCTTTTCCGGCCTCACTGAACGGATAGCTTCGACGGAGCTAAGACTATCCGTTACAATGTAATAGTGTTCAACAGGTCGTGAGGCGACGCTGTCCAGCGCCCAGTGTATCGCTGCCAATTCAGCAATATACACTGAGCAAGGAAACTGAAGACTGTGGGAGGTGCTGAAAATTTTGTTGAACACTCCAAATCCTGTGAACTCGTTTATAGTGGACCCATCAGTGAAGTACATATTATCACAATTGATACCCCCATACTTTGCATCGAAGATCGTTGGAGCGATCCTCGTTTGTTGATAATCTGAATATTCATGGATTTCTTGTTTCATGGACAGATCAAAATGTACAGAGGAATTGATGTAGTCAGGAAAACAAACACGGTTGGGAATATACGAAGAAGGATCAACCTGCATAGAGACGAATTCATGATATGAGCTCATGAATCCAGAATGAAAATTTAGCTCGATCAGCTGCTCAAAATTTCCGATCACCAATGGGTTCATAACCTTACACCGGATGAGGAACCTAAGAGATAATAAATTGAAGCGATCTTTTAGTGGAAGTACGCCTGCCAAAACCTCGAGGCTCATGGTATGCGTTGAGGGCATACATCCCAACGCAATACGGAGACAAAGATACTGAATTCGCTCGAGTTTAATGAGGTGTGTTTTGGCAGCTGATTGAAAACAGAAACTGCCATACTCCATCACTGAGAGAATAGTTGTTCGATACAACATTATAAAATCTTCGGGATGGGCTCCCCACCAGGTGCCGGTAATTGTACGGAGAAAGTTTATTCTTTGTTGGCATTTTTTACTCGGATACCTAATATGGGACCCCCAAGTACATTTGGAGTCGAACCAGACCCCAAGATACTTGAATGACATAGCATGAGTGATCGGTTTACCCAAAAGTTGAAGCTTTGGTTTTGCTGGTCTATGCTTCCTAGAAAAAACCACCATCTCTGTTTTCTCCGTGGAGAATTCGATCCCTAGCCCAATGGCCCAGGTTGAAAAATTGTTCAAAGTATCTTGTAAGGGTTCTTGCAGGTCGGATTCGTTTGATCCTACGACAGACACCACTCCATCATCTGCAAGTTGTTTTAGGCTGCAATTTTGTGTAAGGCAATTGTCGATGTCGCTTACATAGAAGTTGTACAAAAGGGAGCTTAAACATGAGCCCTGGGGGAGGCCCATGTAAGAGACCCGACTTACTGCCGAATCTCCGTGAGAAAAGTTCAAATGCTTCTCACAAAGCAAGTTATATAACATATTATTCAATAGAGGCGGCAGACCCCGAGAGTGTAATTTGTCTGACAAAACCTCTATTGAAACAGAATCAAAGGCCCCCTTTATGTCCAAGAATACTGAAGCCATTTGTTTTTTTCCGGCGTAAGCCATTTGAATTTCTGAAGAAAGCAACGCAAGACAATCATTCGTCCCCTTGCCCCTACGGAACCCATATTGTGTATCTGAGAGTAGGCCATTCGTTTCAACCCATCGATCGAGGCGAAACAAGATCATTTTCTCCAACAATTTCCGTATACAAGACAGCATTGCTATTGGGCGGTACGAATTGAAGTCGGACGCGGGTTTTCCGGGTTTTTGAATAGCTATAACTCGTACTTGTCTCCAATCATCTGGAACAATATTATTCTCCAGAAACCGATTGAATAAATTCAACAAGCGATGTTTCGCCACATCAGGGAGGTTTTTCAGCAAGTTGAACTTAATTCTATCCGATCCCGGAGCAGAATTGTTACATGAAAGGAGAGCAAGAGAGAATTCTACCATCGAAAACTCGGAATCAAGATCGCACCTATCTTGTGGTATATCTCGAACAATTTTTTGCACAGGAGCGGAATCAGGACAAACCTTCCGTGCAAAATTCAAAATCCATCGATGTGAATATTCTTCGCTTTCATTTGTTGAAGAGCGATTTCTCATGTTTCGAGCCACTTTCCATAATTTTTTCATTGACGTTTCTCGTGACAAACCTCCCACGAAATTTCGCCAATAAGCGGAATAAGGGGTGTTGACGATGATAATTATAACCAACAAATTAAATATTTGAATCTGCATTTTAATCATTATCTACTTATCATCTCTCTTATGTCGGTTTTCGTCTTATTTCTATCTTCGTTCTCATTCTTCTTCTTTTGTCTTTATTCTGGTCTTCGCTATGATTTCAATCTTCATTTTTATTTTTATTGTCATTTTGAACACTTTTTTCCATCATCTATCTTTTTATCAATGTAATATTCACTTCAATTATTATTTTATCTGACAAGAAAATATATCAAGATTCTTATCCATTTTCACCATCATTCTGGTCACTACAATCTTTCTTTTTTGATTTCTTTTCTATTATCTTTTTTTTTATTTCATATTAACTTCCATCTTCATTTTTATTCTAAATTTTTTCATTAGTAAATTTGTTTTCATTTATAAATAATGATATTGCAGCGAAATTTTTTTTATAAATAATGATACTGCAGCAAAATTAGGAAAGTTGGGTGTCAAAGAACAAATTTTAGAGCGGTTAGAGAGCTTTATTTTGGATTTTTTTTCTCTCTATTATAGTGAATTTCAAAATATTTCGGCTGGTTCGTCACTATTACTTCCATTTTTGAAAGAATCGCCAGATCGCCTCAACTTTAATTTGGTTGATAGAAACAATAATTATGATTTTTGACGTAGAACTACGTCTTTCAGGAAGGGTGCCAAATCAAAAAACAGGTCACGTTTTTGTGAAATAAAGTTAACGTTAATAACTGTTTTCACAGCGAACGAATACTGATACTTTGCACATCAACGGAATCGGAAATTCTCTAAGATTCGTTTGATATACTATACAGTATACAGTAATCCACTAATGCCTAAACAGTTTAAATTAATGAAAACTGGAAGCATTTTCATGTTCTCATACATTTGTTCTGCCGATTTGTGTGCATTCCCGAACAGAGCTGTCAATAACGAGCAACATATTTGGTTTAAATGAGCGATCCGCTATTTGAAGCCACACCACTTATCGTTTGTTGGTCATCGAAGCAACATGGTTACCGCAGAGCACCGAGCGGGAGAAGATTGTTTTCTTATCGGGTGGAGGAGGAGTATGGAATAGAGTTCCTTTTCACAAGGGCCTTTCTCAGGTCCAGTGGCGGAAACCAAAAAATAGAATAGAATGAAAACACAGATGCGAGTGAGCTAGCATAACACAACGAGCGGATATCATTAAGCCTAATGCTAATTTCACACACATACACACACAGCTCGATACAAGGAGGGGAAGTCCTCTGTATCGAGGTGTGCTACGACAAAGAAGAACAACATTCGAGATTTTTTTGTGCTAGTGCGGATATGGAAGAGTATCCAGAATTTTGGAATAAAGATATACACTACTTTTATTTAGATAAACGTATATTTCATGAAAGTATGCTTTCAAATACCAGCAGGGTAACATTGAAGTTGCATGTTGTGGGGTTCGATCACATCTCAAGCGGAATATAGGAGCAAAAGGGTTCATTTGATATCGACATCTGAGTGGGAAGGAGAAAGTCTGATGCGAATTGAACCAAATAAACTAGAAGTGCTGATAGCTTTCGACTCTACTCGACTCTTTCGAGTCTACTGAAGTAATAAATAAATAAAAAGCTAAAAATATACTACAAAAATTTTGATGGATTCTAAAATAATATCCGAAGTGATAAACAAGTGAACTGAATATTATAATTCCGTAGTTCTACGTCGAAAACTGCGGTCGTGTCCTAGATACAACCCATTACAATTTTTTTGGAATAAAATTAATAATAACACCTTATTAACCACCAACTTTTATGCGTTTCACTTCCAAAATGTTGTTCAAATCCACTAAATTTGATGTTTCAAAACTATGTCTTGCACAAAATTTTCTAATCTTTCAATTGGAAGCAACAGAATCATTTTACGTAGCAAACTTTTTGAAGTATTTTTTTTTCAATTATATAGGGTTGGGGAATGTACGGGGTGCACCCGTGGCCGAGTGTTTAGCGCCTCACATTATCATGCCGGGTGTTCGGGTTCGATTCCCGTTCTGACCGGGGGAATTTTTCGTCAAAGAAACTTCCTTCGACTTTGCACTGTGGTCACGCGTATTCTAGAGCTTGCCCCTCAGAATACATTTAAGGCGTGTTATTCGGCTTAAGATATCTCAACTAAGTATCAATAAATGACGCTAATTAATGCATACGTTGAGACGGCAAAAGTTTCACAGGAAACGTTAACGCCATTCAAGAAGAAGGGTTGGGGAGAAATAAATGCCGTATTTCTGATCGAAATTTGACGCTTTATTTAACATACTTAAAATGATCCAATTTAAGTCAAATATGCGCCGTTTTGTTCGCAAACTTATTTCCAATTAGAAGGCAACTTCATGCTGTGCGAATCGTTACAGTATCGAGTCCATAAACTACACGATTTTTTTCGGCCGCCTCCGTTGCATTTTTACCTCGCAGGTGCTTGCTTGGTGGACTCCATCTTTGACGCGCTATAACTTGAGACTGAAAAGGACAATCACAACACTGTCAAAACGACACTTGTAGCACAGATTGTCGTCTTTAAATAGCCGTATAGTATGACCCGATGCGATAAGTACAACACAAGATATGTTTAGGTGTTACCATATATTGACAATATACGACATTTATTTTTCCCCAGCCCTACATTATTACTGCATTCAATTGTATGCAGTGAGAAAAAATCGTAGACTGTATACAATCGAGTCCGCCCTGTATTTCTTCATTTCCTTTAATAAAATAGATATTATAATGTAGATCACATTTGAAAAGAGAAGGCAGAAAAATTAAAGAAAATAAGAATGATGAAAATCAATGCACTCATTTTCATCTTTATGTTCACCACCATTCATAGCTTTATTCTCATCTTGATTCATATTACATTTTCGTTTACTCTGGCATTTCCACATTTCCCTTCATTTTCATCTTCTTGTCAATCTCCATACCATTTTTTCTATTACTTTCAGTAGTAGTTAATATTCTTTTTTTTTTCATCATCTTTTGATTTCCATTTTCATATTAACTTTTACCTTCCCTTCTATCTTTATCTTCTAATTCCAAAAATAGTAATATAAGTTATATTACTATTTTAATCCTTATTCTCATACTGTTCTTCGTTTTTCAGTTTCTTTTGAATCTTAATTTTCATGTTTACTTCCCTGTCATGACTTTATTTTCTTTGGTTTAAAGTAATTAAAACATTGATTTGCTGTGACAAATCGTCAGTTTATGATTTTAATGTGCATCCGTGGACTAGCTATATGCAAAATGTTTCGATTGAAGAGTTGCTTTCGTTTCATTATAAAACAATATCCAAAGCGAGAAGCAGGCGAATGCCGAGTGATCGATTGTTTTTTTTTTCTATTATAGAGGCTGTCACCTGTCACGGTCGCCATCTAATAAACATGAATACTTCAACGGTCATCATTACTTAAACATGTCCATAGCTTTCGGATATTTGAGAGTAAACAACGTTACTCCGATAAAGATCTAATTTCAACTGTATTCTAGCTTACCACATCTACGTACTAGCCTTTTACAGTTATAGAATTTACTATCCGTAACTAATTCGGTTTATTGTTTTAGTTTATATTTTTGTCAGCGTGCCAGGCGGGGTACGTTTGTTTATTGCGGTTATTTTCTTGAAGATCGTGTGATGGGAAGAAGAACTGTTGGGACAGCTGGCGCTTCGTAATTGGCATTCATCTGACTGTTGCTAAATTTCGGGGTCGTTAGTGGAATTTCCCTAATGTTATACTGTTACATCACAGGCGGAAATATTAGCTTGCCTGTGTTATTATATGAGTTGCCAATGAGACAAGCGGAAAAGTGTTAGGTGCGGATGTTAATGTTTGTGTTAATTTGTGGTGTAGGTAAGTATACAAAATTGAGATTGGGGTCAATGTGTAATGAAAATGTTTTGGTGAGGAACGGAATATAGGATAGGTCGTATGGTACAAAATAACAACGTTCTTTTGTCTCTAGCCTTGAAAAAGACCAATAAATATACTGAGGGTCTTGTGGTTGAGCCCACGATTGTTCGCTTAGTAAAATACGACGATTGAAAAATTTTCAACAATGAAATAAAATATACTGAATTTCACAAAGGAATTTCATCTTCTCAATATAGTCATTTCATTAGAAAAATACTAGATTGCAAGGATAGATTGTTTATTTCAGTTTAAAGCATGCAAGTGTAAGTTGGAAGTACTTTTAAAGTAGGACTATGTTTAACAGGACAGGAGACAGGAGAAATTAGATATTAGTAATACTATAAATAAATTTGCGATTTTACTTTAGTCTCGCTCCAGCCAGCAAGCAGCCATCAGCATTTATTAAGATCCAACTTGAGATTACAATGATTGGCAATTCGCATCGAACAGCCATCAATTATGCAGAAGGATTGGATTGTTAAAAAAAAAATTAACTGTATTGTAAAGGTTACGAGATTGTTGGTTGGATTTGAAAACAGGTCACGTTTTTATGAAATAAAGTAAACGTTAAAAACTACTTTCCCCACGAATGAATTTTGATGATTTGCACACCAAGCAAATCGGAAATTGTCTAAAATATATTTGAAAAACTATACATTCTTCATCTTCTTGAATGGCGTTAACGTTCCCTGTGGAACTTTTCCCGACTCAACGTATGCATTAACTAGCGTCATTTATTAATACTTAGATGAGACTTCCTAAGCCAAATAACACACCTTGAATATATTCCGAGGGGCAAGCTCTTGAATACGCGTGACCACACGCGCGTGACGAAAAATCCCCCGGCAAGAACGGGAACCGAACCCGAACACTCGGCATGATAATGTGAGACGCTAACCACTCGTCCACGGGAGCACTTATATATTATATATTATGATTCCCCAACATTTGATCGGTTTGAAACAAAGATAATTGGAAGGATTCTTTTTTTTCCATACTAAAAAAAATAAATGCAGCATTTGCTTTATGGACAATGTGGAGAGAAGAAATATTGTGATGTAAGTTCGGCCTATTTTCAACTGAGAATAAACAGCCCATTCGCAATCCAACCCAGATCCATCTCAATCCAACTAGCAAGCATTCTTTTCTGAAGTTGAGTGATCTTACAGAGGAACACAGGAAGAACTGAAAAGTGGAAAAAAGGCAAACAACGGGCCAAATTTGGTAAAATGGGAACAACGGGTCTGGTAAAATGGAAACAACGTCTGGCGAGAGTGCTTCTTTACTTTTGCATGAAACAAATACATTGTTGTTTTTATGCGGTGCCAAAAAAGGATTGAAGTGTAAATAAATTTACAATAATGGTTAAAAATACGGAGGTTTGAATGGTATAAAACATTCAAAGGCAGCCGAGAAGAGACAAACGATTTTCCACATCGAGGAAGACCATTCACCTCATCAACTGATGAAAACACCGACAAAATAAAAGGAATATCTCTCATGAGATCGTTCGTCATATTTTGGATGATGTTTTGGGCATGAGAAAAGTCGCAGCACGACTAGTGCCAAAGGAGCTAAATTTTCTTCAAAAAATTTATCTAAATCATGTGGCTGAACGATTAAATTCTGATCCCACGTTCATCTAACGTATAATTTATGGCGACGAGACGTGATATTATTTCCTGTTTCCGAAACTTTTTCCTGTTCCCGAAACTCAAATCAGCGCTTCGTTGGGACCGTTTAGACAACGTTGAAGACATAAAAACGAATTCGCTGCCTAAACAGTAGGCAATTCCTGCATACGGGTATAAAAGGTGTTTCAATGACTGGATTGTTTGTTGGAGAAAGTGTGTTGTGTCAGAAAGGACCTATTTTAAAGGCTATAATATAAATTTATAAATCTTTAAAAACACAAATTCCCTATATATATATACGATAGAATGTATGATCACCTGTGATTGAATGTGTCACCTATGAAAACAAAAATATCTCTGCACAATACACGAAATAAAGTGGGTCTTTTCTAGCAGAACCCGAAACTGTCATCGAGGGAAGGGGAAAAAAGGCAAATTTTTCCCAATTTTACGTTCAAAAATCGAAATAAAGAGTTGGATTAGGAAGTTTTAAGGAAGTTTAAGTTGGATTAGGAAGTGCTTGGTCGGAATACAAAGGCTTGAGGAAACTGCGAAAATTTGATAACAGAATATGACTGTGTGATTATGGAAGACGAAATATACTGTTAGTTTTCGCATAAATTCCTGGGCAGGAATTGTACGACTCGGTGGACCGGAATAGTGTCCCAGGAGAATGTAAAATCAAGTAATGAAAAAGTAAATTCAAGTAATGGAAATTTTTCAAACAGTTCCTTTTCTGGCAAGCAATGCATCTGTGGACTGAAAAGCGACATTTTATTTACAGACGGAAGCATGAACCAGAAAATTAACTAGGAAGTCTGCGGAAGAAACTTGATAGTTTTTTCTCTTGTTTAAGCTGGTTCTTTCAACGCAGCTTGGGTCGTCTGTTGAGGGATCTCTGGCGACGCGGAACACAGCACGAAATGGTGAACTTTTTGGTGGAAAAGCGCGTTACAAAATCACTGACGGAATGGCGGAAAACAAGATTTACACAATAACCTATTAAAACGCAGAACAAGAAAACACCGCGGTTCGCCAAATAAAGGAGCTTCTTATTTCCGCTTCCATTCTTGGCAGTCCTGATTTTGACCAAGAGTTTGTAATTCAAACTGACGCCAGCGATGTTGCAGTTGCAGGTGTTCTTACCCAGCAACAAGGGGATGTAGAGCGGGTTATCGCGTATTACTCGCACAAACTTACAACCCCTCAGAAAAATGATCATGCTGCCGAGAAGAAAGCTTTGGCAGCAATTCTGGCCATAGACGCTTTTAGGGGATATGTGGAAGGCTACCACTTCACCTTGGTCACGGATTCGTCAGCATTAACGCACATCTTAAACACCAAATGGAAGGTAGGATCACGCTGTAGTAGATGGGCCTTAAATTTGCAGCAATACGACATGACTGTAATTCATCGCAAAGGTAAAGACAATGTCGTACCTGATGCCCTGTCACGAAGTATTGCTGCGGTAATCGAGCCTACACAGTCGTGGTACACTTTCCTGGTGAATAAGGTGAGGGATAATCCAGACAAATTCGTTTATTTTAGGATGGAAGAAATTATTTGTACAAATTTGTTACCGCTCGTGACATACCATATGAATCACGCTTTGAGTGGAAATTGATTCCTCCTGTCGAGAAAATTCCGACAATCCTCGAGGAACATCACGATTTTTGCTTCCATCCTGGATACGACAAAACGCTCGCCAGAATTCGTCAACGTTTCTATTGGCCAAGGATGACTGTCGATATTCGTAATTATGTCCGCCAGTGTGGGACGTGTAAAGAAGTTAAAGCTGCTTCTGTTCCGATAGTACCTGGAATGGGAGGTATGAGATTAGCGAATAGACCCTGGCAAATCATCTCAGCTGATTTTATTGGCCCCCTTCCCCGTAGTCGACGGGGTAACCTGCATTTATTGGTAGTTTCTGATTACTTCTCGAAATGGGTGATGATTCAGCCTGTGAAAGCTATCAGTAGTTCAGTCTTGTGTACGATTCTGAAAGATCAGTGGTTCCTCAAAAATTCTGTCCCTGAAATTATAATCACAGATAATGGGAGCAGCTTTCTTTCGAAGGAATTCAAGGAACTCATTGATCGATTCAGTATCACTCACTGGCTGAACTCCCGTTACCATTCACAGGCGAACCCCGTTGAGAGGGTAAACAGGACTATCAATGCAGCAATCAGAACATACGTGAAGAAGGACCAACGCTGCTGGGATACAAGAGTACCCGAAGTGGAAGCGATACTCAATACGAGTGTCCATTCGTCAACAGGGTTCACGCCATTTTTTATAACTCATGGTCACGAGTTGGCTGAAGCAGGAACTGACCACAAGTTGGCACGTCACCAGCAATCGATCTCTTCCGAGGAAATTGAAGATCGACGCAAATTAATGCTTCCGAAAATATATGAACTGGTTTCACGTAACCTCCAGAAGGCATATCAGTCGTCCAAACATATTTATAATCTCCGTCATCGTCAGTATACGAAACCATTCGTGGAAGGTCAGCTGGCATATCGCCGGAACATGAATCCATCGAACGCTGTGCAGCATTATAACGCCAAGTATGGACGTCAATTTCTTCCGTGCCGCATCAGGACCAAATTGGGTTCTTCTTCATATGAACTCGAGGATCCTCAAGGCAAACGTTCGGGAGTATGGCCTGCCGCGCACATAAAACCAAGTTAATTAAACTCAATCGTCATCACATTCTCCTATATTTCGTTTTAATACCTACAAGAATCAGCACGTGCTGACGTGCACGTACCAGCTTATTTAACACGATCATTGTGAGTTGTCGATCACAAACCGTCATACCGTCAGTCTATGAACAATAGTGAAATAAAGTACGCAGCCATCGTAACGGCGGCTGAATATACTCTCGTTATAAGTAGTAGTAGATCTGATTTATTTCGTAACGTTTTTCTCTTCTCTATAGAAGAGAGTTATAGACTGAAATAAATGCAGAGTCGACTACTCTATAGTACCATAACAACCGGCCTCTTTGAACTTTGCTTAAAAGTTGAAAGATCGTTGGTTTGTTAGCTAATTGAGGGACGCCTCATATATATAGCAGTAATCATGATTTTTATGGTTGAATTGAAGAATGAATGGAGAAGAATATGTAGAGACGATGGGACTCATACGTCATCTTTTACTACTACAATTAATTACAGACACATATATGTCATATGAGACACATATTGTCACATGAGAAACTGAGAAAGGTCAAACACAAATTGTGGACATCGACTGCTGATTTCTCATATGACAATACATCACAAACAAATATTTTACTTTTTTTTTGTACAATATCGGTAAAATCCAAACCCACGGTTGGCCTTCCCACCAAATTCATTATTGTAACCCAACGTTTGGTTACAAACTATTATCTTTTCTGGAGCAGCATAAGGCAATCGCCTATTCTGAATGATTGAATTTATAAATAAAAACCTAATTCAAAGCTAAAACTGATATTTCTTACAGATGATTTCAATTTTACGGAGTTAAGAAACCATCGATGGTGAAAAATACACATGAAATATTACACTTCCCGATTTTCTACAAACAGAGCGTTTATATTAACAACTATTGTTGCTCAGTCATATGCATATGAAGAACACCAATTTAATTTAAATGACATAAAAAAGTTAGATTCGCTTGTGAATGAGAAGAAATTCTAGATTTTAGAATTCGTGTCCGTTACATTATGCATGTCCTTTTTCAAACATTTCACATATTATCTCAGTTCTCGAAGCAAACAGGTACATATGATTAACATGGAGCTGCAGCAGTCCGGAACCAACGCACGCCAAGGAAATAAATCATTCATACCCAATTATACGCTACAATATAGTCGGACGTTCTCTCTCTCTCAAGACCCCCGCCAGTTTACAGAGAAACCCACCGTTTTTTTGGATGTACTTTTTTTTTATCTCTGCACATTATCGCACAGGCTATGCATGTGTATGCACGTCCAATGCTTTCGTTTTCATGCTTTTTTTTTCACTTGTACTAAACTAGGGCACTCCTAGTGCACACCGCCAACAGCGACGAGATGATGATGGCAATGACTAACAAGATCTGCATCAAGTGAATAGCTGTGTCCTTTTCGAACGGAGGTCCCCCGCATATTCATACCGGTGGGCACCCATACCACCAACGGTGACGATGGAAGTGTGTATGTGTGAACTGCAGCAGCAAGGCTTTGGATGTACCGTTTTGGGGCAGAGGTACCAGCTTCAGCATGTTTCTCAGATTTTTTTCCTCGAGAAAACGAGATAAAAAGTAGAAAGAAACGTTTCACCAGGGAGGAAGAAGGAAGTTGCTGAACAGCAAAAATTGGCATTGAAGACACAATGTTTTGTCCCGCTGCAGGTGGAATCTCACCCGGACTTGACTCAATGCAGGTGGTGTGGCGTTGAAATCGAAAGTTCCGCAGCATTATTTAGTGCTGTCATCACGACGCAGTGCTGCACACTTGCTACCGGTGTGATTTTATGGCCGATGCTGATTTACGAGATCTGCATGAAAGCGTATCCGTGAGCCACTTAGTATCTACTTATGGAATAAATTTTATTACACTTCGTCATTCAGCAATTGACACCTTCCTGCTGGAATCGATTCCTCTCACGTACATCGTTTATTTCCTCCTTCACAAACCTCTCGACGCGTTTACATACTCACACACCCACACACGACCTGTCGATTCATTTCCGGTACTAACATATGGCACATTTTTTTGAGTGCTTCGTCAATGCTTCTGGAGTGGTTTAATAGAGAAGTGATGTGACACTTCTAAAACCAGCAACGGAACTGGAACGTCGTCGGGGCGATAAGCGTCGAATGTGCATGCATATGAAACGATGTCGCGTGCTCGGAGGGCTACATATGCTGCTCCCCCCCGAGGGGATGAAATGCATTGGGGAATATGCCATTTATGCAGACGTCGTCATCTTCATCTTTAGTGTTCTGCTTGGTGAGTTGTCGTCAGCGGGAGGAGAGAAGGGTGGCGGCGACGGCGGGCTAGATGTATTTCCGTTCGGTCTCTTGTGTGCTGCGCTTCCGTTTTGCATAAAGCGTTAACGAGCAAGGCAATGATTTTGTTCTTTTTGTTTTACTTATATTCTTATGGAAATCGTTACACGTGGTGCACCCCTCAGGGTGAATTCCTAACGGGCGGAATTTGGAAAATTGGATTTTATGCTGGAAGATGAAAGGAGTTTCCGTCGAACGACGAGTTCTGCTACACGAATGTGTTGATTCGAGTTCAAATCAATTCAATATTAGTGTTTATTTTTCGTTATTCATCCGCGCAGATTTTCTGCACCTCGCCAAATTTAAATTTTACATTTTCGTAACACTGGACATGGTTCATAGTAACAGGCTGTCTAAGAACGTCTAAGCACTAAGTGTATTGACGTAGGACTACGTCTAACCGGAAGATATAGGGGGTGAAATGGAAATCTAGGCAGTGAACAAGTAGGAAAAAATGCAAGATTTGGAACGCTTATAACTCGAGCATTTCTCAATGGATCGCAAAGGTTTTTGCATCAATTGATAGGAAATATATCTACGCAACTATCATAACGAATAACATTTCATTTTTCTTGAGTTAAATAATTGAATAATTGTGAAATATCAAGCATTGTCCAAATGCACTATGTGCCCATTTTTGATTGGTCCATTTTGTGCTCCTCAAATCGTACCGACCAAAACGGGCAACCAGAGCAGCAGCGAAATAGAATGAAGCACGATTGGAAAGGAAAAAGAAAAAAAATTAACGAAACATTGGTCGCAGTCTCTCACATGCGTAATTCTCGAGCAAGCCAGTCAGCTTAAAAATCCTCGCTCCGCTGCCGTAACGATCTTCTCATTCAAACCGTACACCACATCGGTTCGCATCACAACGCATCAACAAACCAACCCAAGCAGCCATGTCTGGACATGGTAAAGGAGGAAAAGTGAAGGGAAAGGCAAAATCCCGCTCGAACCGTGTTGATCTGGAGTTCCCCGCAAGGGTAACTAGGCCGAGCGCGTTAGTACCAGTGCACCAGTCCACCTAGCCGGCGTTATATAGTTTCGGCCGCGGAAGTGATCGAGTTAGCTGGTAAAGCTGTTCGCGACGATAAGAAAACCCGCATTCAGAACAGAACACATTCGGTTCGGTGGACATCAAGACAACAACAGGCAGTTGCAGTGAGTGGCAAACGCATTCGCAAAACGGCAGCAGGTAGCGGAAGAAAAAAGTTTGTTCTTTATACAATCTGCATTGGTGGCAAATCCAGAACAAGGCGGCATCGAGGGCGTTCGAAATGGTTTTTTCAAAACCACGATTACTAAGTTTTCTAAATTGGAACCATTCCATAAAACAAGGCGCTTTTCAGGGCCATTAAACCTTCCAAAAAAGAGTTTAGGAAATACAGTTCAATGCTTTCTAAAACAATATCCAAAACAGTAATAAAACACAAATTGATTTTTTCATAATTTGTTTGCCAGGATATGATGAGTATGTGAATTTGGCAGTTGTTCTGAGCTTATTGATTTTTACCAATTCTTAAATTGCTTCTAGATTGAAAGTACAGTAATTTACACTTATCTCGACATTTAGCTAATTGGACGGACATGTAATGCGACATATTTAGTTGGACATTTTTGTAAACATAGAGTTCGGGGTCCAAACTATGACCCCACATTGAAAGTCGACACTGTACCACTGTCATCGCAAATGTTCAATTACAGGTTAAAATTACCTCCAATCCGACACTGAGTGGTGGTAATGCGACGTGCCATTGAATGTAATTTATTGTACAATATGTCACAAGCTGGATGGGAAGAAATTTTCCAACTGTGAAAGCTGTGGCGAGTGGCAAACGCAATCGCTAAACAGAAAGGTTTAGCCGAACAAGATGGGGATATCGAGTGATAACAAAACAATAAACTCTTTAGATTGAAGATAATTTCTTGATCCTGAAAAGGATCCTTTTTGCCTGCATGTGAATCCAACGAGCGAACAAATCGTAATGAATGTATTTTTTTGCCATCGCTGCCTTTTAACGCTCATTCGTTCGTCTCGTTGGACTCACCCCTTTGGCTGAGTCTGCCGATTTGTCTCTATCCTGTGAGTGTGTACCGCTAGAGTACAAGACGCGCGGACCTCAAAAAAATATCTCATTTTCTTTCAAACCGTAAACCAGTGTGGTTGTACGGCATCGTTTAACATCGCATCGCATCACATCATAAAAAGAAAACAAGCAGCAACGTGGACGTGTGGACGTAACAAAGGAGGACAAGTTAAGGGAAAGGCAAAATTTCACTCAAACCGTGCAGGTCTCCAGTTCCCTATTGGTCGCATTCACTGATTGCTCCGCAAGGGTAACTAGGCCGAACGGATTGGTGCCGGAGCACCAGTATACCTAACAGCGATTATAGAGTTTCGGCCGTCGGAGTGCTCGAGTTGGCTTGCAAAGCTGCTCACGACAATCAGAAAACACGCATCAAGAACAGAGCAGCTTCGGTTCGGCGCTCATCAAGGCAACAACTAGTTTCAGCGAGTGGCAAACGCAATTGCAAAACGGCAGCAGGTAGATGAAGGAAAAAGTTTGTTTATACAGACTGCTTTGGTGACAAAACCAGCCACCGTAAAACACGGCGCTTTTCAGGGCCATTAAACCTTTCAAATAAGAGTTATTAAAAGTTTTTCACAATACCAATGCATTCTAAAGTGACATAATATGACATATAATATAAACTGTTTTTTTTTTGTTTAAGCTTGTTCTTGAACTTATTGGTGGTTGGGGTCTTTTAAATTGATCATTCAGTTTTCACAAACCCATGTATGGTTTCCTAATTAAAAGTGGCTTCAAATTACAACACATTGTATGCAGGATGGCATTAACGAATTTTCTCGGTAGCAAGAACTGCTTTCTTTGGTTGATAACTGATGTTGAAAATTGACTGACGTTACATCTGCATTGCATAGAGAAATAACAAAGGAGCAACACGATGAGCTATGTATTTCCTGCTGCTCTGTTGTTATTTTAAAGGACTTTAATCCGAAGGTCATCCGTCCCTGTATTTACTGTTGGTTTTTCAGAACGCTTATAGCTCGTTTATTTCTCGACAGATCGTAGAGTTCGTCTCCAAAACCTCAGTTCTTTTTCAATTTTATTTACTTTGTTTGCGGAGACTACAAATTTTACAATTCATTCGTCTCCGAAACCACAGCTTAATGTACGGTAATGTGCTCAATAGTGAAATATATGATAATGAACGAGCTGATGACCACCTATGCATTCCCTATCACAGCCATCATTTTGATTGTACGATATGTGTATACGCTGAAAGATGCCCGACGTTGAACATTTAATAAGTACAAAGCCTTCAGAAAAAATCAAGAATCAAGTTTGTAAAAAAAAAACGCAAAAACACAACACCAAAGGTTCTTTTCAGAACCCCCAACATGTTCATAAAGAGTAAACAGTAAACTAATCTATTTTTGTGGTAGATAGGTAGGTATTCACGTAGGAGAAGAAAATAAAACAATATATTTAAAATATATATTTAGCAAAACCTGTCCCCTTTGTATAGTCCTACGTCACTCCGGTTATGTCACCGACATTACCCACCCGCCTTTTATTTTCTACATTTCAAGCTTAAATCTTGTTGAAACACAAGTTGCGGTATTTTTAGTGGAAATCCGTAGCATTTCCACGGAAACGTGCAAAAAAAATCGTCCACAAGTGGCACAATGTCCCTAACATTGCACTGATTTAGTTGGCGGAAGTTCGTAACGCGAATTGGAAGTTTTCTTGAGGAAACGAAAACAAGGATATTCTGAACACTGTGTACACAGAAACCTTAACAAGAAAACCATCTTGCTTTTGTCCGCAACAAGTGTGCTTTTGTTTGAGATGAGACCAAGGAGGTGGGAACATCGGAGTGTAATGTTGACCGAGTCAGAACAAGAAGTCAAGCGACGCCTAGAGAAAAACAGAAGAAGCCGAAACGAAGCGCAAACAAGTCGGCCCGAAAGTTATACCATAACTTAGGTGATTTAACGATTTTCAAAAAAAAACACAAACTTTGACGTCTTTGTGGCACTAGTAAATAAAGTCCGATTGAGCTGAAATTTTGCAAAGAGTATTTTTTCGCGGGAATCAACATTTTGCAGGAAGTCCTGTTCAAAAATTCGAGATGACCATTTTCATTGGCACCCTAATGGACTTCCATCACAGTTCCACTTTGACGAACTTTCAATCCCTTTAGGTAATCATTGTAAGGATGGCAAGAGGGATTCAAAAACACCCACATAGTAGAAATGAATCGATTTTTCTAGTGATTGAATCACATTACATATCTAGAATTGTATTAGTCACAGAGAACGTTGAAATAAGTTTCAATGGCGTCGGTTATGTTTGCTTATTTTACTCAAATAACTTTATTGCAGTTTAACGTTTTTGTAATGTGGTTTAACGAAATAAAATCAGCGCATTCAACACTCAACTGACACACAGAAGTCTCACAATCCACTTCCACTGTAATGGAAATGAACATCGAACACAAATGAAAGGCGCATGGGAAAAATCGTAGTGGCACTAGTAATCTCTGCTCCCCGAAGTTAGTAGGCAACCAATCATTATACAAACAGATTTTGTTTTTGTATCGTTTTTTTTAAATCACAATTTAGTACGGTTTTCAATACTAAAGGGTGTGTCACATCAAATTGCATCACGAAAAAAAACGCTGTAGAAATTCGCCCAGTAGACCGATCCTTTTGAAAATTTTAGACAGTAAAATAAAAACTATTAAACAACTTTTGGCATTTTCTTTTTATTCATACTTCGAGCCCAAGCCCGTATGCTCGCACCTTCCTCTTTACCCGTCCATAAGGTTCTGTACAACGTCAGGTTGTAGTTTTTTTTGAACAGAAATCCATTTTCTCTTGAAGTCCGCCTCCGATTTGACAACTTTTGGGTTCTTCCGGAGGGCCTGCTCCATAATCGCCCAATATTTCTCTATTCGGCGAAGCTCCGGCGCGTTGGGCGGGTTCATTTCCTTTTGCACGAAGGTGACCCCGTTGGCTTCGTACCACTCCAACACGTCCTTTGAATAGTGGCACGAAGCGAGATCCGACCAGAAGATGGTCAGGCCCACGTGCTGCTTCAATAGTGGTAGTAAGCGCTTCTGTAGGCACTCCTTAAGGTAAACCTGCCCGTTTACCGTGCCGGTCATCACGAAGGGGGCGCTCCGCTTTCCGCAAGAGCAGATCGCTTGCCACACTATGTACTTTTTGGCAAACTTTGATAGTTTCTGCTTGCGAATCTCCTCCGGAACGCTGAATTTTTCCTCTGCGGAGAAGAACAACAGGCCCGGCAGCTGACGAAAGTCCACTTTGACGTAGGTTTCGTCGTCCATTACCAGGCAATGCGGCTTCGTCAGCATTTCGGTGTACAGCTTCCGGGCTCGCGGCTTCCCCACAATGTTTTGCCTTTCGTCGCGGTTAGGAGCCTTCTGAACCTTGTATGTACGCAGGCCCTCCCGCTGCTTGGTCCGCTGGACGAATGAACTTGACAAATTCAGCTTATTGGCGACATCCCGGACCGAACTTCTCGGATCACGTCTAAACTGCTTAACTGCGCGCTTGTGATCTTTTTCACTGACGGATCATCCATTTTTGCCGTTCTTCACCTTCCGGTCGATGGTTAGGTTCTCGAAGTATCGTTTTAGTACTCTGCTGACCGTGGATTGGACGATTCCCAGCATCTTACCGATGTCCCGATGTGACAACTCCGGATTCTCGAAATGAGTGCACAGGATTAATTCACGACGCTCTTTTTCGTTCGACGACATTTTTCCAAATTTATGAAAAATTGACAGTGAAGCATGGGCAACGTGATCTATACACTCTTATCTGATTATAAGCGAAAGCTGAAGATATAATTCCTAAAAATTAAATTTCTACAGCGTTTTTTCCGTGATGCAATTTGATGTGACACACCCTTTAGTCAAAATTTAAAATTCAAAATCTCCATCTCAATGAAACCGACACAGAATCACTACATACATAATTTAGGAAAATGTTAATATTTCTCAGTTGGAAATAAGTCCAAAAAATGTTTTAGAGATACTTTTCTTTCAATTCTTTCAATCAGCGCGGACTCGATTATATACGGTCTCGGATTTCTTTTCACATCGAATCTATATATAGGGTTGGGTAAAAAGAAATGTCGTATTTTTGATCGAAATTTGACGCTTTATTTAACATACTTTAAATCATCCAATTTAAGTCAAATGTGCACCGTTTTGTTCGCAAACTTGTTGCCATTTAGAATGCAACTTCATTATCTCCCTAACACCGCCCCTCCCTATAAAATCCCCACACCTTATTTGCAAAAAACTCAGACAGCCAGTTTTCGCAAGCCTCTTTTGAGGCCAACTTAGTATCACCAAGAGCATGGACCGGAAGAGATGATAATCACTTGGTTCGCAATATACGGTGGGTACAATAGGACATCCCATCCGAGTTCCCGTAGCTTCTGGCGGGTCATCAAAGATGTGTGAGGCCGAGCGTTGTCCTGGTGGAAAACAACACCATTCCTATTGATCATTTCTGGCCGCTTCTGGTCAATCGCTTGCTTCAAAAGGTCAAGCTGCTCACAGTTGAGCAGCGCATATTGGATGATTCCCTTCCAATCCCACCAAACACACAGCAAAACCTTCCTGGCCGTCAATCCGGGCCATAAAAATGAAACACAAATTTCTGCATAACTCGAGAATTAATTAAGCAAATGAAACCAAATTCGCCATGTGGAGGTTTTAGGGTGCAATGAATGGAGGGGACTGCCATACAAATGAAGCATACATTTCTGCATACTTCAAGAACTAATCAATCAAACTGAACCAAATTTGGCATGTGGAGGTTTTAGGGGGCAAGAAACATTTCTTAAGTGGTCCAACACTCCTCCCACGTTTCTGAGGGGAGTAGGGAGGTCTGCCATACTAACGAAACACAAACATAACTCGAGAACTAATCAAGCACAATTTGGGATGTGAGGGTTTTTGGGTATGAGAAATTTTTCTATGATGGTATGGCACCCCTCCCTCCTCTGGAATGGAGAGGGGGTCCCATAAAAATATTACACATATTTCAACCAAAAATATTCCAACCAAACATGACAATTGAAAATTTTCCGAAAACTGAAGGAAAAAGGGAAAATTCGGAAAATTAAATTCCCATATGTTCTACAATTACATAGTGACAAGTGCTGTTAGTTCATTTGATGTTTGCGAATGTGTTGATAAGAGCAGAACTCGAGGAAAGAATTGTCCGATTTAGAACTGTCTTTATTCTATCATTTTTTCTGTACAAAATATATATTCCATGTAACGGAGAAACATGTTATTTGCAAGTGGCTGAAAAAACTGCACGAGAATTGTGTCTTAAAATAATCTGATATTATAATGATGAGTTTTACTAGAAACACTAGGAATTTTATAGCAAAAGGTAAATTTTTTGAATATAAAAGAAGAATTTAATTTTCGATTCATCCCCTTAAAGTCAGAAAACACTCTTCTCACATGAAAAAAAAAAAAATTTCCAAAATCTCTCAGGAGGTGATAGACGATCATATTTGACGAAGAAAATCCTTCTACGTATATGTTCGAATTTCAACAATAACAGAGTTATAGAACTTTTTTCTGTTTCGAACTCCGTTGTCTCAAACTAGCTCTACACTAAAAAGTACACAACAGATGACGATTATGTTGCTTCCATTTGAAAGATGAGAAAATTTAGTACAGTATATAATAGTGGAACATCTAAATTAGTGGATTTAAATAACATTTCGGAAGTGAAATCTTAAAAGATAGTAATTTTCAATATGTTAATATTAATTTTATCCTGAAAATTCATATAAAACTTGTTTGTTTCTATCAACTGTATTAAAGTACTCTAATCGTTCTACAATTTGTTCTTTGACATCATATTTCTATCTTTTTTAATTTCGCTGCAATATCGATATAAACAATTCCTGGCAAAACAAAATCTTCAAAAATCACGATTTTTACCCCACTGTACATATAATATCCACTTAAATTCCACATTTTTTTCCTGAAAAAGTCATATTTGAAATGTAAAAAAAAAATATTTCTTTTCAAACTGTATATAATCGAGTTCAAAATTGTATATAACCGAATCACATATGATCGAGTCCGACCTGTACTTTTCTTTCGATTCTGAAGTATTAAGTAGTCAACAGAAATTTATTAGTGTATTTTAGAATTGCCAGTTTTTAAATTACAGTTGTGTGAAGCAAAAAATCATCTGCCTTTTTGAAAATAAAAATAATCACAACAAAAAATGGTCTCAAACCAATGGGTAGCCAATATAGTAGGAACAACATTTTAATAATATCAAAGACGATCGGATGAATTGTGGAAATATTGAACTCCCGGCCCCGTCAGGCAAACGACAGATGAGGCTTGATGAAAATACATATTTCGGGGGAAAATAGACGATCGGAGCAGCGGATGGACGATCCTGCGTGAAAATTTTCTATGGGGAATTAGTGGGATTATTTCGAATTTTAGCGCAAAATACATACATTTTGCGACGGTTTTTTTTCAAAGTCAGGGATAGTTACAAAAAAAAACAAAGACCAACTATACTGTAGAGGATGTATCTTCCAGAATGATCCCCTGGCGAAGAACATTCCTGCTACCGTAAACATTAAGCACGTACTTGTTTCCTTTTTACAGCGCAATGAAACAGCCGAAAAGGCTACAGGACGAAAATATGTTACAACTCCCGTCAACTCAACTTCTTCCTCTACCCCTCATTCTCATAAACGGCATGAAAATTGCGAAACAACGATAACCAACAAGAGCTCATCCCTAAGGAATTCCATCGCACCAACATGCGGCTAATTTTTCTTGGTGTTACATTTACCAGCTATGTACACATGAACTGCCGGGTCTTAGTCTCCTGATAATAATAACTTCACGATGCGAAACTAAACTATCCGTTCATGGCCGGAAGGGTCCACTCTCCTTTTCGCGAGGAATTATTTCTCTACCAGCAAAATATGCACACGGGAATAGATCTCATACACGACAGCATTATCTTCAAGGCGAAAAGCAACTTTCGTTTAGTAGAGGATTACACACTTATTGGCCCCCTATTTCGCTCGCTGTAACTTGTAGGGCAAAAGAATCAGCCAATTGATCACGTTGCCGTTAAGCTCTCCAGCGGATTAGTGCGTATTGGTGACAGAGCCAATCGGCGACCTAAATAGGTGGGTGCGAACCCATCGTTCATTTTCGTCAGGCGTGAAATTGAATTTCTGTCCTCTATTTCGATTCGATGGTAAAGTGGTTTTCGATTAATCTTCATTCAGTACTAAAACAGTAAAAAGACAACACATCCTTCGAGCCGGATTTGAACCAGCGACCTATGGATTACTATTGTTTTGACTTTGAGTAAGTCTTCCTCTACAGTCCACCGCTCTACCAACTGAGCTATCGAAGGCACACGCTCAAATGTTGCTTGAAAGCTCGGCGCTTTTTTTTTGCGCCATGAATGCACTTTGAATGCCTTTCACTTTTTGCGTGGCCGACAGACAACTCTGTGGAGTGGTCATCATAAAAAAATGAACCAAACTCGATGGACGGTGCGTGGACCTTCGATAGCTCAGTTGGTAGAGCGGTGGACTGTAGAAGAGAGCTTACTTAAAGTTAGTATAAATTGATCAGTGATCCATAGGTCGCTGGTTCAAATCCGGCTCGAAGGAACTTATTTTTTCCACTTAACAATATGTAATTTTGTTCTTTACATCGAATTACAGATAATAATATCGACTAACGTCAAGTTTCATATTATCAGACATGATATGGCTAGAACACATATACCTCAACTCACGTTACATCTGGCAGTCTGAAGCAAACGTTGTCTCATCCGATATTCATCGTGACAACTTTAAACACCGATAGAACTTCCACACAATGAACGACATCACAAAACAGTATCATTTCTGGATCAATTTTCACTTGTCCTGTTAAGTGCTTCGTACATTGCCAACCATCAAAAGCCCTCTGCTCTTCGCGCGTCCACTAACAGACCACCACCAGCCTCCAACGGATCGGTAGTAGAAGGGAAATCGATCGATATTGCATGACGCAAAGCACGGCAACTCTGGCAAGCCGCCGACCGGGGCATAGAGAAGCGGTGTTTATTCACTTGCCCGTTGACATCATCGTCCGGACCACCCGAGAGCCCTCCCCATGGCGGGGGAAGTGGAGGTCTGATTTCTGCTATTATGTCTAGAATAGAGAGCCCCATGAACCTTGCCTTGCCTTGCCAGGCCGGTCGATGTGGAAGCGGCGCGAAATGAGATAATCAATAAAATGGAATTAAAAATTCATAACCCACCACCGCCGCCACCGTCGTTGATGCCGACCGGGCTGATTCTAGAATCTAGGGCCGAACTATGTGCCATGTTTTTCCTTGCCTGGGAGGTTGTCTTGCCATCGTCGGCAGAATGATATAATGTTGCGTTGGTAGCTTTTGGCTTTGTTTGTGGTGAGAAACTAGACCTGGACCTTCATAACAACGGGCAATGATCTGCGGTATTTAATTGCAGAACCTAATTAAAATGATGTCGGATTGCTGTGTGGTGAGGCATCATTTAATGATTTTGTGTTCGAATTTTCACAGTTTAAGAGAATTCTCAAGATAGACGTTAGATTGCAATGATGTATATGGTATCACTTTTTTAACTTTGGGCATTTTTTACAGAAGAACTCCATAACTGTTTATTGTCCCCCTTTCACCCTTCGAGTACGGAGTCCATTTTATATCATGAAGGACGGAGTGGGGTCACTAAAGTTCCCCAAGCGAAAAATTCACCTTATAATTATAAATAAATTAATAATAGAATGCCACTAATGAGTTTTTATACAGGATTTAGAATCAAACTCGACTACTCGAAAGAAATTATTTACGAAGGGTTAACGTAGGACTACGTTAAACAGGAAGTTATAGGGCGTACAATCTATCTATATATATAAAAATGGATTTCTGTCTGCCTATCAGTCTGATTCTTATGGACTCGGAAACTACTGAACCGATCGACATGAAAATTGGTATGTAGGGGTTTTTGGGGTCGGGGAAGGTTCTTATGATAGTTCGAGACCCCTCCTCCCTCTCCAAGGGACACAAATTTCAGCATTTCTCGAGAATTAATGAAGCAAATGAAACCAAATTAGGCATATGGAGGTTTTAGGGTGCAATAAACGTTTCTATGCGCATGCGGCTGCCATGCGAATGAAACACAACCTTCTGCATAACCCGAGAACTGATCAAGCAAATGGGGCCACATTTGGAATGTGAGGGATTTTGGGTACGAGAAATGTTTCTATGATGGTATGGCACCTCTTCCTCATCTGGAAAAGGGAGGGAGTCCCATAAAAATAATGCACATATTTCAACCAAACATGACAATTGAAAATTTTCGGAAAACTCTGAAGAAAAATGGGAAAATTCGAAAATTTCAATTCGCATGTGTTCTACAATTACAGAGTGACAAGTGCTGTTAGTCCATTTGATGTTTGCGGTAGCGAAATTATTCTTTGTTCGAAGGTGGAAATGGATTTTGTTGTGATAAAACTCACTTCTATATCGTCTTCTATCTATATAACTAAAAATGGATCGCCGAATGTGTTGATAAGAGCAAAACTCGAGAAAGAATTGTCCGATTTAGCACTGTCTTCATTCTATCATATTTTCTGTATCAAGCATTTATTCCATGTAACGGAGAAACATGTTATTTGCAAATGTATGAAAAATCTTACACGAAAATTGTGTCTGAAAATAATCTGATATAATGTCAAGGTTTGGTAGAAGTACTGAAATATTATAGTAAAAAATAATTTTATAGGGTAGATTAGAAGATCAATCAATGAACAGTTCTGCGATTGGACCCATGAACGTGCGCTTAGCAAAAAAACGTGGATGTAATAACGAAAAATAAATTTTGGGCGAGACGAAGTTTGTCGGGTCAGCTAGTAAAAATCCAAACATCGTAACAGAAAATTAAACCATTTAGGTCAAATTGATGGATCTTAAATATGTTTCCATTAATAGATTGGGTGTATATATATTTTTGACGTAGATCTAATCTTTCGGGAACATATGGGAACACAAATTGAAAAACGAAAATCGTTCGCATCGTGAAAAATGTCCAATTTCAAACGTTTATTGCTCAGTCATTTCATGATGGATTGATGAGATTTTTGCATCAAACGATTTCGGCACTCTATAACAATTTTTCACATTGAATAAAATAATATATAACATGTAACTAACTATCGAATAATTGAAAAATCTCAACCCCTATCCTAACGGAAATACCCACTTCTGATTGGTCGAAATTGACGACACATGCGGCGGGTCCCAAACAGAGACATCAAAATCAAGCTTTCTGGGGGAAATCGACATTGAAAATACATGAAAGTAGGGGGAGCTTTTGTTCTCACCGAAAAGTGTTCCCTAACAGAGACATCAAAACCAAGGTGCCCGAGGGAAATCAGCATTGCAAATATATGCAAGTCGGGGGCATTTTTATATTGAAGTAAGGTGAGTGATACGATTAATTCTAGCAAATAAAATTGAAATTTGAAACTTCAAAGTTGGTTGCTTTGTGAGATTTCATATCAATGACCGATCGTGTATTGTGAAAAATTTAGCACAAATGTAAGTGTAAAGTTGTATATGGTAGCAGTTGTATTAAAAATGAATTGAAATATGAAACGATTTATTTCAATGTTCATAAATAAAAACCAAGGTATGTTCCCGCTCGAGAACGGTTTAAGCTGTATGTTTTGTTGTGTTCATTTTCACCCAAGGAAAGTTTATACGGCGAGAAAGATAGGAAAAGTGAAGAAATATCAGAAAAAGTGATTTCCCATATGCTCTACATATAGTATTATGTGTTGTTAGTCCAATGAAAATTCGCATTGGGTTGAACAAACACTCAGAAAGTAAAAATTATAAAAGAAAATCACCTTTCCATTTCAAATATGTTTTCTCTAAATTAAAGTAACATGTTTTTACTGATGAGAAAAATCGATAATTGTGTTCGGTATTGGTAATTATCTTATATTACATTGGTGAGTTCTTTTCTCTTTATTTCATCCATACATAACACAGGAGGCATCTCGTCTAGGATCAAAGAGGGTGGTTTTCATCATATCTCGTTCCACTTCGTTATCTTTTATCTGATACGCACTATCCAACGACTGTTTACCATCCTTCTGTCATCATCACTCGGTAAATACTGGTTGAGTAATTTTACACTCTGAAACATATTCCTACATTAATAACTCTGGGATTACATCTACATACACATTATCCTCAATAAAGTAATGTTGTTCCTCAAACTTAATCTTGTTGTAATTTCATAAATTCGTCAGACAATCTGGCTTCATGAAATTTTATAGCACTGTTTTGAAAAGCCAAGAAACAATTGAGGGTAGAGATGAAAAAAGTATAACTTTGCGTCTAGAGAATTTAACTTAATGTAAGATATATACAAGTGCGAACCGGAGAACTATCATGACAGAAAACTTAGACATGGAAACCAGTATATTTATTACAAATAATGTAAAGAGTACAAAAATCAGGAAAAATCAGGATCATTTCAGAAAAATCAGGATAAATTGAGTGTTCGTCAGGATATCAGGGAGCGTGTTAAAAAGTCTGGGAAATCCTGAAAAATCCGGAAGGTTGGCATCTCTGCTCACACATATACATACACATCCCCAAACATACATGCACTCCTCACCCACAAACTCATGGAAACGAATCGTTCATTCTGAGAGTACGCATAGTATTTTGAACTTCTGGTACAATATGCGTTGAAGTGCTTCTTAATTTACTACAAACTTTGATCGATCGGCTAAAAAAAATACTGATCGTGTAACAGTTGTTTTAGGGATACACTAGGCTAAAAATTTGCCTGCTAACATTAGAACTTATTGCAATCTTTGCAAAATTACATATGATTTTTTTCAAACACTACAAGAAATCTGTTTTTGCACTTTTTTGAAATCAATGCGAAAAAATTTAAATAAAATTTCTATTGTCAAAGCAATAAGTGAACCTTGTACAGAATCTATTGGAGTTTGCCAAACAGCCTTTCGATTTGCTGTGCGATTATTATTTATTGAATTGTTCATCATCAAAGGCAAAGGGGTAATTTTCATTCGAAGTGAAATATCTCAGTATGAGAAGGTCCTACAGAAACGTCCAAGAACCAAATGAAAGCTGGTTGATAAAAATAATTGGATTTGCTGTTGAGTTGGTTAGCAGATGTTATTAGTCCACAAAATCTTGGAAAAAACAGAAAAAAAAATATTTTAAATATCTTTCTTATATTGTTGTCCACTACAACTAAACCCACCAAGATAAAAATATGTACGTAAACTATTCTAATACCTTAGCTTGAGCTTTAAAATGACGTATAAACCATTTATATGCGTTGTTTTTTCACAAAGTTACAACATGTCAAAAATCACTTAAAGTTTTCGACTTAGCACTCTGTTCCTCTTACTTTCTTATCAAGTATATATCCATTTTTGACGTAGGACTACGTCTTTCATTTCTATACTGGGGTGTAAGTTCAAACTTTCGAAAACGAAAGCGTTACGCCGGAGAACGAGATTTTGAGCGTTAATAGCTCCTAAATAACTGAGCGAAATAGTATGATAAACAATTCATTCGAAAGATAAAATGTCTACGTGTTATATGCTCGTTACTTTTTGATCCAAAAATTTGTTTCAATAGCCCTAAAATTACTTTAAAAAAAGGGTATTGAAATCACACCAATTGGTACATAAGCAAGTGCCGCTTGGAAATCCACTCAGTTATAATTGCGCAACGATTGAGGTACGATCGCTGGAATGGATGGATGTTTCCCTGACACAGACTTCTAAACCATGGAGCCAGTGGAAATCGGCATTGCAAAATAGATGTAAGCATTGGATACTTTTGTACTGGGGGAAATCAACATTGCAGAA